>NW_027192759.1:300000-600000 GCF_949987515.2 Delphinus delphis | reverse complement strand
TGAAGTCATATTGCATGGTACCCATTCCACGGGTCACAACTCTCCAGGTTTAAGGTATTCTTCCTTCAGCTAAAACATGCATGTGGAACCCAGAGTATGATCAACCATGTGAACGGGAGACGTGTTCAAATATGTCTCAGTTTTCCTCCCCTGGTACTCGGGTGCAACATTCCAGACGCTTTACTAACACTCTTCCGACTTGGAGAGTCAGTCCCTTTAACCTCCTGTTTGGCCCAGTTTGCAATTTCTGTGGAAGATGAACAGGAATAGCGAAAACCAATGAGAGACTAGCTGGAGGTGTCTGGACGGGCAAATTTAACTCTCATTTCCCACCAGGAAGAGGAAATAACCAAAGGCTCAGCGTGCCGTGCCGGAACCAGATTAGGGCCTGAAGCCATCCTGCGGTGTTGCGGCCAGGTCACAAGAAAGCGAGTTGAAGAAAGGAGCTCAGGGGCACTGTAATTCACAAACCTGCAGAGTTATAAATGACAGCTATCGTCCAAAAATAGACTGAAGTAAGGCTGCCAAGAGGACTTGAAAGCGGGGCAGAATTGCAGGAAACCGATTTCAGGAGGTAGACTGGAATTGCATTGAAAGCATAGGAAAAGAGGCAGAATGTCCACAATGATGGACTTGGCCAAAAAGGGCGTATGCGTTTTTTCCTGAATATATTCAGGAAAAAACGCATACGCCCTTTTTGGCCAACCAAGCAAGCTTGCAAAGGAAATCTGCACTACAATGAAGTCTCACTTCCCCCCGGTCAAAAGGGCCATCTGAAAAAAGTGTAAAATCCAGAAAGGCAGGACAGGCCATGGACAACTGGGAGCCTTGTTATGCTGATGGGCGGGATGTAAATTGCCAACAGACACTCGGGAGAAGTGTATGGTGTTTCCTGAAACATCTAAAAAACAAAGCAACAGAGCCTAGGGCACTGCCACTTATGGTCCTATAGCTTAGGGAAATTAAAATCAAAAAGACACAGCCACCCCAAAGTTTGGAACGGCTCTGTTTACAAGAACCTCGTTTACAGTACAAGTTCAACATCGCAGAAAGTGAAAAATGGATAAAGAAGTTGTGGTATTTACTTACAAAGCAATATCACTCAGCAATGAAATCTGTGTCATCAGGCCCGTAGGAGCACAATGAGTGGATTCAGGTATGATGATTCTAACTGAAATAAGTCACACAGAAAAGAAACATCATAAGATATCAGTAATACACGGAATGTAAACTTGTCTACAAAGGAACTGAATTACAGAACAGAACAGGGTCTCAAATTTAGAAAACCAACTTATGCTTGCTTAAGGGTAAAGGTGAGTTGGGGTGCTGCATAAAACCAGAGATTGAAATGAGCACAGATAAAGTTCCTTAAGCCAAATATGGAATAGACAAGAGCTACTCCTTGCTCAACGAAATGGACTCAACACCGCATATTAAACGCCTAAGAATGTAACTGACTAGTAAGTATCGGAAAACCTATGGATTGCTATGTCTCCAAAAGAGAATCAAGCATGTGTACAGGGGCATAAACGCAGCAGTGATAGGATTGGAGAGGTTCGGTGAGCAAATGAAGACCCTTTGAAGTCATATTGCATGGTACGCATTACACGGGTCTCAACTCTCCAGGTTTAAGGTATTCTTCCTTCAGCTAAAACATGCATGTGGAACCCAAGTATGATCAACCATGTGAATGGGAGACGTGTTCAAATATGTCTCAGTTTTCCTCCCCTGGTACTCGGGTGCAACATTCCAGACGCTTTACTAACACTCTCCCCACTTGGAGAGTCAGCGCCTTTAACCTCCTGTTTGGCCCAGTTTGCAATTTCTGCGGAAGATGAACAGGAATAGCGAGAACCAATGAGAGGCTAGCTGGAGGTGTCTGGACGGGCAAATTTAACTCTCATTTCCCACCAGGAAGAGGAAATAACCAAAGGCTCAGCGTGCCGTACTGGAACCAGATTAGGGCCTGAAGCCATCCTGCGGTGTTGCGGCCAGCTCAAAAGAAAGCGAGTTGAAGAAAGGAGCTCAGGGGCACTGTAATTCACAAACCTGCAGAGTTATAAATGACAGCTATCGTCCAAAAATAGACTGAAGTAAGGCTGCCAAGAGGACTTGAAAGCGGGGCAGAATTGCAGGAAACCGATTTCAGGAGGTAGACTGGAATTGCATTGAAAGCATAGGAAAAGAGGCAGAACGTCCACAATGATGCACTTGGCCAAAAAGGGCGTATGCGTTTTTTCCTGAATATATTCAGGAAAAAACGCATACGCCCTTTTTGGCCAACCAAGCAAGCTTGCAAAGGAAATCTGCACTACAATGAAGTCTCACTTCCCCCCGGTCAAAAGGGCCATCTGAAAAAAGTGTAAAATCCAGAAAGGCAGGACAGGCCATGGAGAACTGGGAGCCTTGTTATGCTGATGGGTGGGATGTAAATTGCCAACAAACACTCGGGAGAAGTGTATGGTGTTTCCTGAAACATCTAAAAAACAAAGCAACAGAACCTAGGGCACTTCCACTTATGGTCCTATAGCTTAGGGAAATTAAAATCAAAAAGACACAGCCACCCCAAAGTTTGGAACGGCTCTGTTTACAAGAACCTCGTTTACAGTACAAGTTCAACATCGCAGAAAGTGAAAAATGGATAAAGAAGTTGTGGTATTTACTTACAAAGCAATATCACTCAGCAATGAAATCTGTGCCATCAGGCCCTTAGCAGCACAATGAGTGGATTCAGGTATGATGATTCTAACTGAAGTAAGTCACACAGAAAAAGAAACATCATAAGATATCCCTAATACACGGAATGTAAACTTTGCTACACAGGAACTGAATTCCAAAACAGGACAGGGTCTCAAATTTAGGAAACCAACTTATGCTTGCTTAAGGGGAAAGGTGAGTTGGGGTGCTGCATAAAACCAGAGATTGAAATGAGCACAGATAAAGTTCCTTAAGCCAAATATGGAATAGACAAGAGCTACTCCTTGCTCAACGAAATGGACTCAACACCGCATATTAAACGCCTAAGAATGTACCTGACTAGTAAGTATTTTAAAACCTATGGATTGCTATGTCTCCGAAAGAGAATCAAGCATGTGTACAGGGGCATAAACGCAGCAGTGATAGGATTGGAGAGGTTCGGTGAGCAAATGAAGACCCTTTGAAGTCATATTGCATGGTACCCATTCCACGGGTTTCAACTACCCAGGTTTAAGGTATTCTTCCTTCAGCTAAAACATGCATGTGGAACCTAGAGTATGATCAACCATGTGATCAGGAGACGTGTTAAAATATGTCTCAGGTTTCCTCCCCTGGTACTCGGGTGCAACATTCCAGACGCTTTACTAACACTCTCCCAACTTGGAGAGTCAGTCCCTTTAACCTCCTGTTTGGCCCAGTTTGCAATTTCTGCGGAAGATGAACAGGAATAGCGAGAACCAATGAGAGGCTACCTTCAGGTGTCTGGACGGGGAAATTATTCCTGAATATATTCAGGAAAAAATGCATATGCCCTTTTTGGCCAACCAAGCAAGCTTGCAAAGGAAATCTGCACTACAATGAAGTCTCACTTCCCCCCGGTCAAAAGGGCCATCTGAAAAAAGTGTAAAATCCAGAAAGGCAGGACAGGCCAAGGACAACTGGGAGCCTTGTTATGCTGATGGGTGGGATGTAAATTGCCAACAAACACTCGGGAGAAGTGTATGGTGTTTCCTGAAACATCTAAAAAACAAAGCAACAGAACCTAGGGCACTTCCACTTATGGTCCTATAGCTTAGGGAAATTAAAATCAAAAAGACACAGCCACCCCAAAGTTTGGAACGGCTCTGTTTACAAGAACCTCGTTTACAGTACAAGTTCAACATCGCAGAAAGTGAAAAATGGATAAAGAAGTTGTGGTATTTACTTACAAAGCAATATCACTCAGCAATGAAATCTGTGCCATCAGGCCCTTAGCAGCACAATGAGTGGATTCAGGTATGATGATTCTAACTGAAGTAAGTCACACAGAAAAAGAAATATCATAAGATATCAGTAATACACGGAATGTAAACTTGGCTACACAGGAACTGAATTACAGAACAGAACAGGGTCTCAAATTTAGAAAACCAACTTATGCTTGCTTAAGGGTAAAGGTGAGTTGGGGTGCTGCATAAAACCAGAGATTGAAATGAGCACAGATAAAGTTCCTTAAGTCAAATATGGAATAGACAAGAGCTACTCCTTGCTCAACGAAATGGACTCAACACCGCATATTAAACGCCTAAGAATGTACCTGACTAGTAAGTATCTTAAAACCTATGGATTGCTATGTCTCCGAAAGAGAATCAAGCATGTGTACAGGGGCATAAACGCAGCAGTGATAGGATTGGAGAGGTTTGGTGAGCAAATGAAGACCCTTTGAAGTCATATTGCATGGTACTCATTCCACGGGTTTCAACTACCCAGGTTTAAGGTATTCTTCCTTCAGCTAAAACATGCATGTGGAACCTAGAGTATGATCAACCATGTGATCGGGAGACGTGTTCAAATATGTCTCAGTTTTCCTCCCCTGGTACTCGGGTGCAACATTCCAGACGCTTTACTAACACTCTCCCCACTTGGAGAGTCAGTCCCTTTAACCTCCTGTTTGGCCCAGTTTGCAATTTCTGCGGAAGATGAACAGGAATAGCGAGAACCAATGAGAGGCTAGCTGGAGGTGTCTGGACGGGCAAATTTAACTCTCATTTCCCACCAGGAAGAGGAATTAACCAAAGGCTCAGCATGCCGGGCCGGAAACAGATTAGGGCCTGAAGCCATCCTGCGGTGTTGCGGACAGGTCACAAGAAAGCGAGTTGAAGAAAGGAGCTCAGGGGCACTGTAATTCACAAACCTGCAGAGTTATAAATGACAGCTATCGTCCAAAAATAGACTGAAGTAAGGCTGCCAAGAGGACTTGAAAGCGGGGCAGAATTGCAAGAAACCGATTTCAGGAGGTAGACTGGAATTGCATTGAAAGCATAGGAAAAGAGGCAGAACGTCCACAATGATGCACTTGGCCAAAAAGGGCGTATGCGTTTTTTCCTGAATATATTCAGGAAAAAACGCATACGCCCTTTTTGGCCAACCAAGCAAGCTTGCAAAGGAAATCTGCACTACAATGAAGTCTCACTTCCCCCCGGTCAAAAGGGCCATCTGAAAAAAGTGTAAAATCCAGAAAGGCAGGACAGGCCATGGAGAACTGGGAGCCTTGTTATGCTGATGGGCGGGATGTAAATTGCCAACAACCACTGGGGAGAAGTGTATGGTGTTTCCTGAAACATCTAAAAAACAAAGCAACAGAGCCTAGGGCACTGCCACTTATGGTCCTATAGCTTAGGGAAATTAAAATCAAAAAGACACAGCCACCCCAAAGTTTGGAACGGCTCTGTTTACAAGAACCTCGTTTACAGTACAAGTTCAACATCGCAGAAAGTGAAAAATGGATAAAGAAGTTGTGGTATTTACTTAAAAAGCAATATCACTCAGCAATGAAATCTGTGTCATCAGGCCCTTAGCAGCACAATGAGTGGATTCAGGTATGATGATTCTAACTGAAGTAAGTCACACAGAAAAAGAAATATCATAAGATATCAGTAATACACGGAATTTAAACTTGGCTACACAGGAACTGAATTACAGAACAGAACAGGGTCTCAAATTTAGAAAACCAACTTATGCTTGCTTAAGGGGAAAGGTGAGTTGGGGTGCTGCATAAAACCAGAGATTGAAATGAGCACAGATAAAGTTCCTTAAGCCAAGTATGGAATAGACAAGAGCTACTCCTTGCTCAACGAAATGGACTCAACACCCCATATTAAACGCCTAAGAATGTACCTGACTAGTAAGTATCTTAAAACCTATGGATTGCTATGTCTCCAAAAGAGAATCAAGCGTGTGTACAGGGGCATAAACGCAGCAGTGATAGGATTGGAGAGGTTCGGTGAGCAAATGAAGACCCTTTGAAGTCATATTGCATGGTACTCATTCCACGGGTTTCAACTACCCAGGTTTAAGGTATTCTTCCTTCAGCTAAAACATGCATGTGGAACCTAGAGTATGATCAACCATGTGATCGGGAGACGTGTTCAAATATGTCTCAGTTTTCCTCCCCTGGTACTCGGGTGCAACATTCCAGACGCTTTACTAACACTCTCCCCACTTGGAGAGTCAGTCCCTTTAACCTCCTGTTTGGCCCAGTTTGCAATTTCTGCGGAAGATGAACAGGAATAGCGAGAACCAATGAGAGGCTAGCTGGAGGTGTCTGGACGGGCAAATTTAACTCTCATTTCCCACCAGGAAGAGGAATTAACCAAAGGCTCAGCATGCCGGGCCGGAAACAGATTAGGGCCTGAAGCCATCCTGCGGTGTTGCGGACAGGTCACAAGAAAGCGAGTTGAAGAAAGGAGCTCAGGGGCACTGTAATTCACAAACCTGCAGAGTTATAAATGACAGCTATCGTCCAAAAATAGACTGAAGTAAGGCTGCCAAGAGGACTTGAAAGCGGGGCAGAATTGCAAGAAACCGATTTCAGGAGGTAGACTGGAATTGCATTGAAAGCATAGGAAAAGAGGCAGAACGTCCACAATGATGCACTTGGCCAAAAAGGGCGTATGCGTTTTTTCCTGAATATATTCAGGAAAAAACGCATACGCCCTTTTTGGCCAACCAAGCAAGCTTGCAAAGGAAATCTGCACTACAATGAAGTCTCACTTCCCCCCGGTCAAAAGGGCCATCTGAAAAAAGTGTAAAATCCAGAAAGGCAGGACAGGCCATGGAGAACTGGGAGCCTTGTTATGCTGATGGGCGGGATGTAAATTGCCAACAACCACTGGGGAGAAGTGTATGGTGTTTCCTGAAACATCTAAAAAACAAAGCAACAGAGCCTAGGGCACTGCCACTTATGGTCCTATAGCTTAGGGAAATTAAAATCAAAAAGACACAGCCACCCCAAAGTTTGGAACGGCTCTGTTTACAAGAACCTCGTTTACAGTACAAGTTCAACATCGCAGAAAGTGAAAAATGGATAAAGAAGTTGTGGTATTTACTTAAAAAGCAATATCACTCAGCAATGAAATCTGTGTCATCAGGCCCTTAGCAGCACAATGAGTGGATTCAGGTATGATGATTCTAACTGAAGTAAGTCACACAGAAAAAGAAATATCATAAGATATCAGTAATACACGGAATTTAAACTTGGCTACACAGGAACTGAATTACAGAACAGAACAGGGTCTCAAATTTAGAAAACCAACTTATGCTTGCTTAAGGGGAAAGGTGAGTTGGGGTGCTGCATAAAACCAGAGATTGAAATGAGCACAGATAAAGTTCCTTAAGCCAAGTATGGAATAGACAAGAGCTACTCCTTGCTCAACGAAATGGACTCAACACCCCATATTAAACGCCTAAGAATGTACCTGACTAGTAAGTATCTTAAAACCTATGGATTGCTATGTCTCCAAAAGAGAATCAAGCGTGTGTACAGGGGCATAAACGCAGCAGTGATAGGATTGGAGAGGTTCGGTGAGCAAATGAAGACCCTTTGAAATCATATTGCATGGTACCCATTCCACGGGTCTCAACTCTCCAGGTTTAAGGTATTCTTCCTTCAGCTAAAACATGCATGTGGAACCTAGAGTATGATCAACCATGTGAACGGTAGACGTGTTCAAATATGTCTCAGTTTTCCTCCCCTGGTACTCGGGTGCAACATTCCAGACGCTTTACTAACACTCTCCCCACTTGGAGAGTCAGTCCCTTTAACCTCCTGTTTGGCCCAGTTTGCAATTTCTGCGGAAGATGAACAGGAATAGCGAGAACCAATGAGAGACTAGCTGGAGGTGTCTGAACGGGCAAATTTAACTCTCATTTCCCACCAGGAAGAGGAATTAACCAAAGGCTCAGCATGCCGGGCCGGAACCAGATTAGGGCCTGAAGCCATCCTGCGGTGTTACGGCCAGCTCACAAGAAAGCGAGTTGAAGAAAGGAGCTCAGGGGCACTGTAATTCACAAACCTGCAGAGTTATAAATGACAGCTATCGTCCAAAAATAGACTGAAGTAAGGCTGCCAAGAGGACTTGAAAGCGGGGCAGAATTGCAGGAAACCGATTTCAGGAGGTAGACTGGAATTGCATTGAAAGCATAGGAAAAGAGGCAGAACGTCCACAATGATGCACTTGGCCAAAAAGGGCGTATGCGTTTTTTCCTGAATATATTCAGGAAAAAACGCATACGCCCTTTTTGGCCAACCAAGCAAGCTTGCAAAGGAAATCTGCACTACAATGAAGTCTCACTTCCCCCCGGTCAAAAGGGCCATCTGAAAAAAGTGTAAAATCCAGAAAGGCAACAGGCCATTGAGAACTGGGAGCCTTGTTATG
Organism: Delphinus delphis; assembly: GCF_949987515.2. NCBI lineage: Eukaryota > Metazoa > Chordata > Mammalia > Artiodactyla > Delphinidae > Delphinus > Delphinus delphis. The sequence goes on along the minus strand of NW_027192759.1, from coordinate 591,610 downwards.
CTGATGGGCGGGATGTAAATTGCCAACAGACACTCGGGAGAAGTGTATGGTGTTTCCTGAAACATCTAAAAAACAAAGCAACAGAGCCTAGGGCACTGCCACTATTGGTCCTATAGCTTAGGGAAATTAAAATCAAAAAGACACAGCCACCCCAAAGTTTGGAACGGCTCTGTTTACAAGAACCTCGTTTACAGTACAAGTTCAACATCGCAGAAAGTGAAAAATGGATAAAGAACTTGTGGTACTTACGTACAATGCAGTATCACTCAGCAATGAAATCTATGTCATCAGGCCCGTAGCAGCATAATGAGTAGATTCAGGTACGATGATTCTAACTGAAATAAGTCACACAGAAAAAGAAACTTCATAAGATATCACTAATACACGGAATGTAAACTTGGCTACACAGGAACTGAATTACAGAACAGAACAGGGTCTCAAATTTAGAAAACCAACTTATGCTTGCTTAAGGGTAAAGGTGAGTTGGGGTGCTGCATAAAACCAGAGATTGAAATGAGCACAGATAAAGTTCCTTAAGTCAAATATGGAAATAGACAAGAGCTACTCCTTGCTCAACGAAATGGACTCAACACCGCATATTAAACGCCTAAGAATGTACCTGACTAGTAAGTATCTTAAAACCTATGGATTGCTATGTCTCCGAAAGAGAATCAAGCATGTGTACAGGGGCATAAACGCAGCAGTGATAGGATTGGAGAGGTTCGGTGATTAAATGAAGACCCTTTGAAGTCATATTGCATGGTACCCATTACACGGGTCTTAACTCTCCAGGTTTAAGGTGTTCTTCCTTCAGCTAAAACATGCATGTGGAACCCAAGTATGATCAACCATGTGAACGGGAGACGTGTTCAAATATGTCTCAGTTTTCCTCCCCTGGTACTCCGGTGCAACATTCCAGACGTTTTACTAACACTCTCCACACTTGGAGAGTCAGCGCCTTTAACCTCCTGTTTGGCCCAGTTTGCAATTTCTGCGGAAGATGAACAGGAATAGCGAGAACCAATGAGAGACTAGCTGGAGGTGTCTGGACGGGCAAATTTAACTCTCATTTCCCACCAGGAAGAGGAAATAACCAAAGGCTCAGCGTGCCGTGCCGGAACCAGATTAGGGCCTGAAGCCATCCTGCGGTGTTGCGGCCAGGTCACAAGAAAGCAAGTTGAAGAAAGGAGCTCAGGGGCACTGTAATTCACAAACCTGCAGAGTTATAAATGACAGCTATCGTCCAAAAATAGACTGAAGTAAGGCTGCCAAGAGGACTTGAAAGCGGGGCAGAATTGCAGGAAACCGATTTCAGGAGGTAGACTGGAATTGCATTGAAAGCATAGGAAAAGAGGCAGAACGTCCACAATGATGCACTTGGCCAAAAATGGCGTATGCGTTTTTTCCTGAATATATTCAGGAAAAAACGCATACGCACTTTTTGGCCAACCAAGCAAGCTTGCAAAGGAAATCTGCACTACAATGAAGTCTCACTTCCCCCCGGTCAAAAGGGCCATCTGAAAAAAGTGTAAAATCCAGAAAGGCAGGACAGGCCATGGAGAACTGGGAGCCTTGTTATGCTGATGGGCGGGATGTAAATTGCCAACAACCACTCGGGAGAAGTGTATGGTGTTTCCTGAAACATCTAAAAAACAAAGCAACAGAACCTAGGGCACTTCCACTTATGGTCCTATAGCTTAGGGAAATTAAAATCAAAAAGACACAGCCACCCCAAAGTTTGGAACGGCTCTGTTTACAAGAACCTCGTTTACAGTACAAGTTCAACATCGCAGAAAGTGAAAAATGGATAAAGAACTTGTGGTACTTACGTACAATGCAGTATCACTCAGCAATGAAATCTATGTCATCAGGCCCGTAGCAGCATAATGAGTAGATTCAGGTACGATGATTCTAACTGAAATAAGTCACACAGAAAAAGAAACTTCATAAGATATCACTAATACACGGAATGTAAACTTGGCTACACAGGAACTGAATTACAGAACAGAACAGGGTCTCAAATTTAGAAAACCAACTTATGCTTGCTTAAGGGTAAAGGTGAGTTGGGGTGCTGCATAAAACCAGAGATTGAAATGAGCACAGATAAAGTTCCTTAAGTCAAATATGGAAATAGACAAGAGCTACTCCTTGCTCAACGAAATGGACTCAACACCGCATATTAAACGCCTAAGAATGTACCTGACTAGTAAGTATCTTAAAACCTATGGATTGCTATGTCTCCGAAAGAGAATCAAGCATGTGTACAGGGGCATAAACGCAGCAGTGATAGGATTGGAGAGGTTCGGTGATTAAATGAAGACCCTTTGAAGTCATATTGCATGGTACCCATTACACGGGTCTTAACTCTCCAGGTTTAAGGTATTCTTCCTTCAGCTAAAACATGCATGTGGAACCCAAGTATGATCAACCATGTGAACGGGAGACGTGTTCAAATATGTCTCAGTTTTCCTCCCCTGGTACTCCGGTGCAACATTCCAGACGTTTTACTAACACTCTCCACACTTGGAGAGTCAGCGCCTTTAACCTCCTGTTTGGCCCAGTTTGCAATTTCTGCGGAAGATGAACAGGAATAGCGAGAACCAATGAGAGACTAGCTGGAGGTGTCTGGACGGGCAAATTTAACTCTCATTTCCCACCAGGAAGAGGAAATAACCAAAGGCTCAGCGTGCCGTGCCGGAACCAGATTAGGGCCTGAAGCCATCCTGCGGTGTTGCGGCCAGGTCACAAGAAAGCAAGTTGAAGAAAGGAGCTCAGGGGCACTGTAATTCACAAACCTGCAGAGTTATAAATGACAGCTATCGTCCAAAAATAGACTGAAGTAAGGCTGCCAAGAGGACTTGAAAGCGGGGCAGAATTGCAGGAAACCGATTTCAGGAGGTAGACTGGAATTGCATTGAAAGCATAGGAAAAGAGGCAGAACGTCCACAATGATGCACTTGGCCAAAAATGGCGTATGCGTTTTTTCCTGAATATATTCAGGAAAAAACGCATACGCACTTTTTGGCCAACCAAGCAAGCTTGCAAAGGAAATCTGCACTACAATGAAGTCTCACTTCCCCCCGGTCAAAAGGGCCATCTGAAAAAAGTGTAAAATCCAGAAAGGCAGGACAGGCCATGGAGAACTGGGAGCCTTGTTATGCTGATGGGCGGGATGTAAATTGCCAACAACCACTCGGGAGAAGTGTATGGTGTTTCCTGAAACATCTAAAAAACAAAGCAACAGAACCTAGGGCACTTCCACTTATGGTCCTATAGCTTAGGGAAATTAAAATCAAAAAGACACAGCCACCCCAAAGTTTGGAACGGCTCTGTTTACAAGAACCTCGTTTACAGTACAAGTTCAACATCGCAGAAAGTGAAAAATGGATAAAGAAGTTGTGGTATCTACTTACAAAGGAATATCACTCAGCAATGAAATCTGTGTCATCAGGCCCTTAGCAGCACAATGAGTGGATTCAGGTATGATGATTCTAACTGAAATAAGTCACACAGAAAAAGAAACGTCATAAGATATCAGTAATACACGGAATGTAAACTTGGCTACACAGGAACTGAATTACAGAACAGAACAGGGTCTCAAATTTAGAAAAACAACTTATTCTTGCTTAAGGGTAAAGGTGAGTTGGGGTGCTGCATAAAACCAGAGATTGAAATGAGCACAGATAAAGTTCCTTAAGCCAAATATGGAATAGACAAGAGCTACTCCTTGCTCAACGAAATGGACTCAACACCCCATATTAAACGCCTAAGAATGTACCTGACTAGTAAGTATCTTAAAACCTATGGATTGCTATGTCTCCGAAAGAGAATCAAGCATGTGTACAGGGGCATAAACGCAGCAGTGATAGGATTGGAGAGGTTCGGTGAGCAAATGAAGACCCTTTGAAGTCATATTGCATGGTACCCATTCCACGGGTTTCAAGTACCCAGGTTTAAGGTATTCTTCCTTCAGCTAAAACATGCATGTGGAACCTAGAGCATGATCAACCATGTGATCGGGAGACGTGTTCAAATATGTCTCAGTTTTCCTCCCCTGGTACTCGGGTGCAACATTCCAGACACTTTACTAACACTCTCCCCACTTGGAGAGTCAGTCCCTTTAACCTCCTGTTTGGCCCAGTTTGCAATTTCTGCGGAAGATGAACAGGAATAGCGAGAACCAATGAGAGGCTAGCTGGAGGTGTCTGGACGGGCAAATTTAACTCTCATTTCCCACCAGGAAGAGGAATTAACCAAAGGCTCAGATTGCCGGGCCGGAACAAGATTAGGGCCTGAAGCCATCCTGCGGTGTTGAGGCCAGGTCACAAGAAAGCGAGTTGAAGAAAGGAGCTCAGGGGCACTGTAATTCACAAACCTGCAGAGTTATAAATGACAGCTATCGTCCAAAAATAGACTGAAGTAAGGCTGCCAAGAGGACTTGAAAGCGGGACAGAATTGCAGGAAACCGATTTCAGGAGGTAGACTGGAATTGCATTGAAAGCATAGGAAAAGAGGCAGAACGTCCACAATGATGCACTTGGCCAAAAAGGGCGTATGCGTTTTTTCCTGAATATATTCAGGAAAAAACGCATACGCCCTTTTTGGCCAACCAAGCAAGCTTGCAAAGGAAATCTGCACTACAATGAAGTCTCACTTCCCCCCGGTCAAAAGGGCCATCTGAAAAAAGTGTAAAATCCAGAAAGGCAACAGGCCATTGAGAACTGGGAGCCTTGTTATGCTGATGGGCGGGATGTAAATTGCCAACAGACACTCGGGAGAAGTGTATGGTGTTTCCTGAAACATCTAAAAAACAAAGCAACAGAGCCTAGGGCACTTCCACTTATGGTCCTATAGCTTAGGGAAATTAAAATCAAAAAGACACAGCCACCCCAAAGTTTGGGACGCCTCTGTTTACAAGAACCGCGTTTACCGTACAAGTTCAATATCACAGAAAGTGAAAAATGGATAAAGAACTTGTGGTACTTACGTACAATGCAGTATCACTCAGCAATGAAATCTATGTCATCAGGCCCATAGCAGCATAATGAGTGGATTCAGGTACGATGATTCTAACTGAAATAAGTCACACAGAAAAAGAAACATCATAAGATATCACTAATACACGGAATGTAAACTTGGCTACACAGGAACTGCATTCCAAAACAGAACAGGGTCTCAAATTTAGAAAACCAACTTATGCTTGCTTAAGGGGAAAGGTGAGTTGGGGTGCTGTATAAAACCAGAGATTGAAATGAGCACAGATAAAGGTCCTTAAGCCAAATATGGAATACACAAGAGCTACTCCTTGCTCAACGAAATGGACTCAACACCCCATATTAAACGCCTAAGAATGTACCTGACTAGTAAGTATCTTAAAACCTATGGATTGCTATGTCTCCAAAAGAGAATCAAGCGTGTGTACAGGGGCATAAACGCAGCAGTGATAGGATTGGAGAGGTTCGGTGAGCAAATGAAGACCCTTTGAAGTCATATTGCATGGTACCCATTACACGGGTCCCAACTCTCCAGGTTTAAGGTATTCTTTCTTCAGCTAAAACATGCATGGCGAACCCAGAGTATGATCAACCATGTGAACGGGAGACGTGTTCAAATATGTCTCAGTTTTCCTCCCCTGGTACTCGGGTGCAACATTCCAGACGCTTTACTAACACTCTCCCGACTTGGAGAGTCAGTCACTTTAACCTCCTGTTTGGCCCAGTTTGCAATTTCTGCGGAAGATGAACAGGAATAGCGAGAACCAATGAGAGGCTAGCTGGAGGTGTCTGGACGGGCAAATTTAACTCTCATTTCCCACCAGGAAGAGGAATTAACCAAAGGCTCAGCATGCCGGGCCGGAAACAGATTAGGGCCTGAAGCCATCCTGCGGTGTTGCGGCCAGGTCACAAGAAAGCGAGTTGAAGAAAGGAGCTCAGGGGCACTGTAATTCACAAACCTGCAGAGTTATAAATGACAGCTATCGTCCAAAAATAGACTGAAGTAAGGCTGCCAAGAGGACTTGAAAGCGGGGCAGCATTGCAGGAAACTGATTTCAGGAGGTAGACTGGAATTGCATTGAAAGCATAGGAAAAGTGGCAGAACGTCCACAATGATGCACTTGGGCAAAAAGGGCGTATGCGTTTTTTCCTGAATATATTCAGGAAAAAACGCATACGCACTTTTTGGCCAACCAAGCAAGCTTGCAAAGGAAATCTGCACTACAATGAAGTCTCACTTCCCCCGGTCAAAAGGGCCATCTGAAAAAAGTGTAAAATCCAGAAAGGCAGGACAGGCCATGGAGAACTGGGAGCCTTGTTATGCTGATGGGCGGGATGTAAATTGCCAACAGACACTCCGGAGAAGTGTATGGTGTTTCCTGAAACATCTAAAAAACAAAGCAACAGAGCCTAGGGCACTTCCACTTATGGTCCTATAGCTTAGGGAAATTAAAATCAAAAAGACACAGCCACCCCAAAGTTTGGGACGCCTCTGTTTACAAGAATCTCGTTTACAGTACAAGTTCAACATCGCAGAAAGTGAAAAATGGATAAAGAATTTGTGGTATTTACTTACAAATCAATATCACTCAGCAATGAAATCTGTGTCATCAGGCCCTTAGCAGCACAATGAGTGGATTCAGGTATGATGATTCTAACTGAAATAAGTCACACAGAAAAAGAAACATCATAAGATATCTGTAATACACGGAATGTAAACTTGGCTACACAGGAACTGAATTACAGAACAGAACAGGGTCTCAAATTTAGAAAAGCAACTTATGCTTGCTTAAGGGGAAAGGTGAGTTGGGGTGCTGCATAAAACCAGAGATTGAAATGAGCACAGATAAAGTTCCTTAAGCCAAATATGGAAATAGACAAGAGCTACTCCTTGCTCAACGAAATGGACTCAACACCGCATATTAAACGCTTAAGAATGTACCTGACTAGTAAGTATCTTAAAACCTATGGATTGCTATGTCTCTGAAAGAGAATCAAGCATGTGTACAGGGGAATAAACGCAGCAGTGATAGGATTGGAGAGGTTTGGTGAGCAAATGAAGACCCTTTGAAGTCATATTGCATGGTACCCATTACACGGGTCTCAACTCTCCAGGTTTAAGGTATTCTTCCTTCAGCTAAAACATGCATGTGGAACCCAAGTATGATCAACCATGTGAACGGGAGACGTGTTCAAATATGTCTCAGTTTTCCTCCCCTGGTACTCGGGTGCAACATTCCTGACACTTTACTAACACTCTCCCCACTTGGAGAGTCAGCGCCTTTAACCTCCTGTATGGCCCAGTTTGCAATTTCTGCGGATGATGAACAGGAATAGCGAGAACCAATGAGAGACTAGCTGGAGGTGTCTGGACGGGCAAATTTAACTCTCATTTCCCACCAGGAAGAGGAAATAACCAAAGGCTCAGCGTGCCGTGCCGGAACCAGATTACGGCCTGAAGCCATCCTGCGGTGTTGCGGCCAGGTCACAAGAAAGCGAGTTGAAGAAAGGAGCTCAGGGGCACTGTAATTCACCAATCTGCAGAGTTATAAATGACAGCTATCGTCCAAAAATAGACTGAAGTAAGGCTGCCAAGAGGACTTGAAAGCGGGGCAGAATTGCAGGAACCTGATTTCAGGAGGTAGACTGGAATTGCATTGAAAGCATAGGAAAAGAGGCAGAACGTCTACAATGATGCACTTGGCCAAAAAGGGCGTATGCGTTTTTTCCTGAATATATTCAGGAAAAAACGCATACGCCCTTTTTGGCCAACCAAGCAAGCTTGCAAAGGAAATCTGCACTACAATGAAGTCTCACTTCCCCCCCCGGTCAAAAGGGCCATCTGAAAAAAGTGTAAAATCCAGAAAGGCAACAGGACAATGAGAACTGGGAGCCTTGTTATGCTGATGGGTGGGATGTAAATTGCCAACAGACACTTGGGAGAAGTGTATGGTGTTTCCTGAAACATCTAAAAAACAAAGCAACAGAGCCTAGGGCACTTCCACTTATGGTCCTATAGCTTAGGGAAATTAAAATCAAAAAGACACAGCCACCCCAAAGTTTGGAACGGCTCTGTTTACAAGAACCTCGTTTACAGTACAAGTTCAACATCGCAGAAAGTGAAAAATGGATAAAGAACTTGTGGTACTTACGTACAATGCAGTATCACTCAGCAATGAAATCTATGTCATCAGGCCCGTAGCAGCATAATGAGTAGATTCAGGTACGATGATTCTAACTGAAATAAGTCACACAGAAAAAGAAACATCATAAGATATCACTAATACACGGAATGTAAACTTGGCTACACAGGAACTGAATTCCAAAACAGAACAGGTTCTCAAATTTAGAAAACCAACTTATGCTTGCTTAAGGGGAAAGGTGAGTTGGGTTGCTGCATAAAACCAGAGATTGAAATGAGCACAGATAAAGTTCCTTAAGCCAAATATGGAATAGACAAGAGCTACTCCTTGCTCAACGAAATGGACTCAACACCGCATATTAAACGCCTAAGAATGTACCTGACTAGTAAGTATCTTCAAACCTATGGATTGCTATGTCTCCGAAAGAGAATCAAGCATGTGTACAGGGGCATAAACGCAGCAGTGATAGGATTGGAGAGGTTCGGTGAGCAAATGAAGACCCTTTGAAGTCATATTGCATGGTACCCATTCCACGGGTTTCAACTACCCAGGTTTTAGGTATTCTTCCTTCAGCTAAAACATGCATGTGGAACCCAGAGTATGATCAACCATGTGATCGGGAGACGTGTTCAAATATGTCTCAGTTTTCCTCCCCTGGTACTCGGGGGCAACATTCCAGACGCTTTACTAACACTCTCCCCACTTGGAGAGTCAGCGCCCTTAACCTCCTGTTTGGCACAGTTTGCAATTTCTGCGGAAGATGAACAGGAATAGCGAGAACCAATGAGAGGCTAGCTGGAGGTGTCTGGACGGGCAAATTTAACTCTCATTTCCCACCAAGAAGAGGAAATAACCAAAGGCTCAGCGTGCCGTACCGGAACCAGATTAGGGCCTGAAGCCATCCTGCGGTGTTGCGGCCAGCTCAAAAGAAAGCGAGTTGAAGAAAGGAGCTCAGGGGCACTGTAATTCACAAACCTGCAGAGTTATAAATGACAGCTATCGTCCAAAAATAAACTGAAGTAAGGCTGCCAAGAGGACTTGAAAGCGGGGCAGAATTGCAGGAAACCGATTTCAGGAGGTAGACGGGAATTGCATTGAAAGCATAGGAAAAGAGGCAGAACGTCCACAATGATGCACTTGGCAAAAAAGGGCGTATGCGTTTTTTCCTGAATATATTCAGGAAAAAACGCATACGCCCTTTTTGGCCAACCAAGCAAGCTTGCAAAGGAAATCTGCACTACAATGAAGTCTCACTTCCCCCCGGTCAAAAGGGCCATCTGAAAAAAGTGTAAAATCCAGAAAGGCAGGACAGGCCATGGAGAACTGGGAGCCTTGTTATGCTGATGGGCGGGATGTAAATTGCCAACAACCACTCGGGAGAAGTGTATGGTGTTTCCTGAAACATCTAAAAAACAAAGCAACAGAGCCTAGGGCACTGCCACTTATGGTCCTATAGCTTAGGGAAATTAAAATCAAAAAGACACAGCCACCCCAAAGTTTGGAACGGCTCTGTTTACAAGAACCTCGTTTACAGTACAAGTTCAACATCGCAGAAAGTGAAAAATGGAGAAAGAAGTTGTGGTATTTACTTACAAAGCAATATCACTCAGCAATGAAATCTGTGTCATCAGGCCCTTAGCAGCACAATGAGTGGATTCAGGTATGATGATTCTAACTGAAATAAGTCACACAGAAAAAGAAACATCATAAGATATCACTAATACACGGAATGTAAACTTGGCTACACAGGAACTGAATTACAGAACAGAACAGGGTCTCAAATTTAGAAAACCAACTTATGCTTGCTTAAGGGTAAAGGTGAGTTGGGGTGCTGCATAAAACCAGAGATTGAAATGAGCACAGATAAAGTTCCTTAAGTCAAATATGGAATAGACAAGAGCTACTCCTTGCTCAACGAAATGGACTCAACACCGCATATTAAACGCCTAAGAATGTACCTGACTAGTAAGTATCGTAAAACCTATGGATTGCTATGTCTCCAAAAGAGAATCAAGCATGTGTACAGGGGCATAAACGCAGCAGTGATAGGATTGGAGAGGTTCGGTGAGCAAATGAAGACCCTTTGAAGTCATATTGCATGGTACCCATTCCACGGGTCTCAACTCTCCAGGTTTAAGGTATTCTTCCTTCAGCTAAAACATGCATGTGGAACCCAAGTATGATCAACCATGTGAACGGGAGACGTGTTCAAATATGTCTCAGTTTTCCTCCCCTGGTACTCGGGTGCAACATTCCAGACGCTTTACTAACACTCTCCCCACTTGGAGAGTCAGCGCCTTTAACCTCCTGTTTGGCCCAGTTTGCAATTTCTGCGGAAGATGAACAGGAATAGCGAGAACCAATGAGAGGCTAGCTGGAGGTGTCTGGACGGGCAAATTTAACTCTCATTTCCCACCAGGAAGAGGAAATAACCAAAGGCTCAGCGTGCCGTACCGGAACCAGATTAGGGCCTGAAGCCATCCTGCGGTGTTGCGGCCAGCTCAAAAGAAAGCGAGTTGAACAAAGGAGCTCAGGGGCACTGTAATTCACAAACATGCAGAGTTATAAATGACAGCTATCGTCCAAAAATAGACTGAAGTAAGGCTGCCAAGAGGACTTGAAAGCGGGGCAGAATTGCAGGAAACCGATTTCAGGAGGTAGACTGGAATTGCATTGAAAGCATAGGAAAAGAGGCAGAACGTCCACAATGATGCACTTGGCCAAAAAGGGCGTATGCGTTTTTTCCTGAATATATTCAGGAAAAAACGCATACGCCCTTTTTGGCCAACCAAGCAAGCTTGCAAAGGATATCTGCACTACAATGAAGTCTCACTTCCCCCTGGTCAAAAGGGCCATCTGAAAAAAGTGTAAAATCCAGAAAGGCAGGACAGGCCATGGAGAACTGGGAGCCTTGTTATGCTGATGGGCGGGATGTAAATTGCCAACAGACACTCGGGAGAAGTGTATGGTGTTTCCTGAAACATCTAAAAAACAAAGCAACAGAGCCTAGGGCACTTCCACTTATGGTCCTATAGCTTAGGGAAATTAAAATCAAAAAGACACAGCCACCCCAAAGTTTGGGACGCCTCCGTTTACAAGAACCTCGTTTACTGTACAAGTTCAATATCACAGAAAGTGAAAAATGGATAAAGAACTTGTGGTACTTACATACAATGCAGTATCACTCAGCAATGAAATCTATGTCATCAGGCCCATAGCAGCATAATGAGTGGATTCAGGTACGATGATTCTAACTGAAATAAGTCACACAGAAAAAGAAACATCATAAGATATCACTAATACACGGAATGTAAACTTGGCTACACAGGAACTGCATTCCAAAACTGAACAGGGTCTCAAATTTAGAAAACCAACTTATGCTTGCTTAAGGGTAAAGGTGAGTTGGGGTGCTGCATAAAACCAGAGATTGAAATGAGCACAGATAAAGTTCCTTAAGTCAAATATGGAATAGACAAGAGCTACTCCTTGCTCAACGAAATGGACTCAACACCGCATATTAAATGCCTAAGAATGTACCTGACTAGTAAGTATCTTAAAACCTATGGATTGCTATGTCTCCGAAAGAGAATCAAGCATGTGTACAGGGGCATAAACGCAGCAGTGATAGGATTGGAGAGGTTCGGTGAGCAAATGAAGACCCTTTGAAGTCATATTGCATGGTACCCATTACACGGGTCTTAACTCTCCAGGTTTAAGGTATTCTTCCTTCAGCTAAAACATGCATGTGGAACCCAAGTATGATCAACCATGTAAACGGGAGACGTGTTCAAATATGTCTCAGTTTTCCTCCCCTGGTACTCGGGTGCAACATTCCAGACGCTTTACTAACACTCTCCCCACTTGGAGAGTCAGCGCCTTTAACCTCCTGTTTGGCCCAGTTTGCAATTTCTGCGGAAGATGAACAGGAATAGCGAGAACCAATGAGAGACTAGCTGGAGGTGTCTGGACGGGCAAATTTAACTCTCATTTCCCACCAGGAAGAGGAAATAACCAAAGGCTCAGCGTGCCGTGCCGGAACCAGATTAGGGCCTGAAGCCATCCTGCGGTGTTGCGGCCAGGTCACAAGAAAGCAAGTTGAAGAAAGGAGCTCAGGGGCACTGTAATTCACAAACCTGCAGAGTTATAAATGACAGCTATCGTCCAAAAATAGACTGAAGTAAGGCTGCCAAGAGGACTTGAAAGCGGGGCAGAATTGCAGGAAACCGATTTCAGGAGGTAGACTGGAATTGCATTGAAAGCATAGGAAAAGAGGCAGAACGTCCACAATGATGCACTTGGCCAAAAAGGGCGTATGCGTTTTTTCCTGAATATATTCAGGAAAAAACGCATACGCCCTTTTTGGCCAACCAAGCAAGCTTGCAAAGGAAATGTGCACTACAATGAAGTGTCACTTCCCCCCGGTCAAAAGGGCCATCTGAAAAAAGTGTAAAATCCAGAAAGGCAGGACAGGCCATGGAGAACTGGGAGCCTTGTTATGCTGATGGGCGGGATGTAAATTGCCAAGAACCACTCGGGAGAAGTGTATGGTGTTTCCTGAAACATCTAAAAAACAAAGCAACAGAACCTAGGGCACTTCCACTTATGGTCCTATAGCTTAGGGAAATTAAAATCAAAAAGACACAGCCACCCCAAAGTTTGGAACGGCTCTGTTTACAAGAACCTCGTTTACAGTACAAGTTCAACATCGCAGAAAGTGAAAAATGGATAAAGAAGTTGTGGTATTTACTTACAAAGCAATATCACTCAGCAATGAAATCTGTGTCATCAGGCCCTTAGCAGCACAATGAGTGGATTCAGGTATGATGATTCTAACTGAAGTAAGTCACACAGAAAAAGAAACATCATAAGATATCAGTAATACACGGAATGTAAACTTGGCTACACAGGAACTGAATTACAGAACAGAACAGGGTCTCAAATTTAGAAAACCAACTTATGCTTGCTTAAGGGTAAAGGTGAGTTGGGGTGCTGCATAAAACCAGAGATTGAAATGAGCACAGATAAAGTTCCTTAAGTCAAATATGGAATAGACAAGAGCTACTCCTTGCTCAACGAAATGGACTCAACACCGCATATTAAATGCCTAAGAATGTACCTGACTAATAAGTATCTTAAAACCTATGGATTGCTATGTCTCCGAAAGAGAATCAAGCATGTGTACAGGGGCATAAACGCAGCAGTGATAGGATTGGAGAGGTTCGGTGAGCAAATGAAGACCCTTTGAAGTCATATTGCATGGTACCCATTACACGGGTCTTAACTCTCCAGGTTTAAGGTATTCTTCCTTCAGCTAAAACATGCATGTGGAACCCAAGTATGATCAACCATGTAAACGGGAGACGTGTTCAAATATGTCTCAGTTTTCCTCCCCTGGTACTCGGGTGCAACATTCCAGACGCTTTACTAACACTCTCCCCACTTGGAGAGTCAGCGCCTTTAACCTCCTGTTTGGCCCAGTTTGCAATTTCTGCAGAAGATGAACAGGAATAGCGAGAACCAATGAGAGACTAGCTGGAGGTGTCTGGACGGGCAAATTTAACTCTCATTTCCCACCAGGAAGAGGAAATAACCAAAGGCTCAGCGTGCCGTGCCGGAACCAGATTAGGGCCTGAAGCCATCGTGCGGTGTTGCGGCCAGGTCACAAGAAAGCAAGTTGAAGAAAGGAGCTCAGGGGCACTGTAATTCACAAACCTGCAGAGTTATAAATGACAGCTATCGTCCAAAAATAGACTGAAGTAAGGCTGCCAAGAGGACTTGAAAGCGGGGCAGAATTGCAGGAAACCGATTTCAGGAGGTAGACTGGAATTGCATTGAAAGCATAGGAAAAGAGGCAGAACGTCCACAATGATGCACTTGGCCAAAAAGGGCGTATGCGTTTTTTCCTGAATATATTCAGGAAAAAACGCATACGCCCTTTTTGGCCAACCAAGCAAGCTTGCAAAGGAAATGTGCACTACAATGAAGTCTCACTTCCCCCCGGTCAAAAGGGCCATCTGAAAAAAGTGTAAAATCCAGAAAGGCAGGACAGGCCATGGAGAACTGGGAGCCTTGTTATGCTGATGGGCGGGATGTAAATTGCCAACAACCACTCGGGAGAAGTGTATGGTGTTTCCTGAAACATCTAAAAAACAAAGCAACAGAACCTAGGGCACTTCCACTTATGGTCCTATAGCTTAGGGAAATTAAAATCAAAAAGACACAGCCACCCCAAAGTTTGGAACGGCTCTGTTTACAAGAACCTCGTTTACAGTACAAGTTCAACATCGCAGAAAGTGAAAAATGGATAAAGAAGTTGTGGTATTTACTTACAAAGCAATATCACTCAGCAATGAAATCTGTGTCATCAGGCCCTTAGCAGCACAATGAGTGGATTCAGGTATGATGATTCTAACTGAAGTAAGTCACACAGAAAAAGAAACATCATAAGATATCAGTAATACACGGAATGTAAACTTGGCTACACAGGAACTGAATTACAGAACAGAACAGGGTCTCAAATTTAGAAAACCAACTTATGCTTGCTTAAGGGTAAAGGTGAGTTGGGGTGCTGCATAAAACCAGAGATTGAAATGAGCACAGATAAAGTTCCTTAAGTCAAATATGGAATAGACAAGAGCTACTCCTTGCTCAACGAAATGGACTCAACACCCCATATTAAATGCCTAAGAATGTACCTGACTAGTAAGTATCTTAAAACCTATGGATTGCTATGTCTCCGAAAGAGAATCAAGCATGTGTACAGGGGCATAAACGCAGCAGTGATAGGATTGGAGAGGTTCGGTGAGCAAATGAAGACCCTTTGAAGTCATATTGCATGGTACCCATTACACGGGTCTTAACTCTCCAGGTTTAAGGTATTCTTCCTTCAGCTAAAACATGCATGTGGAACCCAAGTATGATCAACCATGTAAACGGGAGACGTGTTCAAATATGTCTCAGTTTTCCTCCCCTGGTACTCGGGTGCAACATTCCAGACGCTTTACTAACACTCTCCCCACTTGGAGAGTCAGCGCCTTTAACCTCCTGTTTGGCCCAGTTTGCAATTTCTGCGGAAGATGAACAGGAATAGCGAGAACCAATGAGAGACTAGCTGGAGGTGTCTGGACGGGCAAATTTAACTCTCATTTCCCACCAGGAAGAGGAAATAACCAAAGGCTCAGCGTGCCGTGCCGGAACCAGATTAGGGCCTGAAGCCATCCTGCGGTGTTGCGGCCAGGTCACAAGAAAGCAAGTTGAAGAAAGGAGCTCAGGGGCACTGTAATTCACAAACCTGCAGAGTTATAAATGACAGCTATCGTCCAAAAATAGACTGAAGTAAGGCTGCCAAGAGGACTTGAAAGCGGGGCAGAATTGCAGGAAACCGATTTCAGGAGGTAGACTGGAATTGCATTGAAAGCATAGGAAAAGAGGCAGAACGTCCACAATGATGCACTTGGCCAAAAAGGGCGTATGCGTTTTTTCCTGAATATATTCAGGAAAAAACGCATACGCCCTTTTTGGCCAACCAAGCAAGCTTGCAAAGGAAATGTGCACTACAATGAAGTGTCACTTCCCCCCGGTCAAAAGGGCCATCTGAAAAAAGTGTAAAATCCAGAAAGGCAGGACAGGCCATGGAGAACTGGGAGCCTTGTTATGCTGATGGGCGGGATGTAAATTGCCAAGAACCACTCGGGAGAAGTGTATGGTGTTTCCTGAAACATCTAAAAAACAAAGCAACAGAACCTAGGGCACTTCCACTTATGGTCCTATAGCTTAGGGAAATTAAAATCAAAAAGACACAGCCACCCCAAAGTTTGGAACGGCTCTGTTTACAAGAACCTCGTTTACAGTACAAGTTCAACATCGCAGAAAGTGAAAAATGGATAAAGAAGTTGTGGTATTTACTTACAAAGCAATATCACTCAGCAATGAAATCTGTGTCATCAGGCCCTTAGCAGCACAATGAGTGGATTCAGGTATGATGATTCTAACTGAAGTAAGTCACACAGAAAAAGAAACATCATAAGATATCAGTAATACACGGAATGTAAACTTGGCTACACAGGAACTGAATTACAGAACAGAACAGGGTCTCAAATTTAGAAAACCAACTTATGCTTGCTTAAGGGTAAAGGTGAGTTGGGGTGCTGCATAAAACCAGAGATTGAAATGAGCACAGATAAAGTTCCTTAAGTCAAATATGGAATAGACAAGAGCTACTCCTTGCTCAACGAAATGGACTCAACACCGCATATTAAATGCCTAAGAATGTACCTGACTAATAAGTATCTTAAAACCTATGGATTGCTATGTCTCCGAAAGAGAATCAAGCATGTGTACAGGGGCATAAACGCAGCAGTGATAGGATTGGAGAGGTTCGGTGAGCAAATGAAGACCCTTTGAAGTCATATTGCATGGTACCCATTACACGGGTCTTAACTCTCCAGGTTTAAGGTATTCTTCCTTCAGCTAAAACATGCATGTGGAACCCAAGTATGATCAACCATGTAAACGGGAGACGTGTTCAAATATGTCTCAGTTTTCCTCCCCTGGTACTCGGGTGCAACATTCCAGACGCTTTACTAACACTCTCCCCACTTGGAGAGTCAGCGCCTTTAACCTCCTGTTTGGCCCAGTTTGCAATTTCTGCAGAAGATGAACAGGAATAGCGAGAACCAATGAGAGACTAGCTGGAGGTGTCTGGACGGGCAAATTTAACTCTCATTTCCCACCAGGAAGAGGAAATAACCAAAGGCTCAGCGTGCCGTGCCGGAACCAGATTAGGGCCTGAAGCCATCGTGCGGTGTTGCGGCCAGGTCACAAGAAAGCAAGTTGAAGAAAGGAGCTCAGGGGCACTGTAATTCACAAACCTGCAGAGTTATAAATGACAGCTATCGTCCAAAAATAGACTGAAGTAAGGCTGCCAAGAGGACTTGAAAGCGGGGCAGAATTGCAGGAAACCGATTTCAGGAGGTAGACTGGAATTGCATTGAAAGCATAGGAAAAGAGGCAGAACGTCCACAATGATGCACTTGGCCAAAAAGGGCGTATGCGTTTTTTCCTGAATATATTCAGGAAAAAACGCATACGCCCTTTTTGGCCAACCAAGCAAGCTTGCAAAGGAAATGTGCACTACAATGAAGTCTCACTTCCCCCCGGTCAAAAGGGCCATCTGAAAAAAGTGTAAAATCCAGAAAGGCAGGACAGGCCATGGAGAACTGGGAGCCTTGTTATGCTGATGGGCGGGATGTAAATTGCCAACAACCACTCGGGAGAAGTGTATGGTGTTTCCTGAAACATCTAAAAAACAAAGCAACAGAACCTAGGGCACTTCCACTTATGGTCCTATAGCTTAGGGAAATTAAAATCAAAAAGACACAGCCACCCCAAAGTTTGGAACGGCTCTGTTTACAAGAACCTCGTTTACAGTACAAGTTCAACATCGCAGAAAGTGAAAAATGGATAAAGAAGTTGTGGTATTTACTTACAAAGCAATATCACTCAGCAATGAAATCTGTGTCATCAGGCCCTTAGCAGCACAATGAGTGGATTCAGGTATGATGATTCTAACTGAAGTAAGTCACACAGAAAAAGAAACATCATAAGATATCAGTAATACACGGAATGTAAACTTGGCTACACAGGAACTGAATTACAGAACAGAACAGGGTCTCAAATTTAGAAAACCAACTTATGCTTGCTTAAGGGTAAAGGTGAGTTGGGGTGCTGCATAAAACCAGAGATTGAAATGAGCACAGATAAAGTTCCTTAAGTCAAATATGGAATAGACAAGAGCTACTCCTTGCTCAACGAAATGGACTCAACACCCCATATTAAATGCCTAAGAATGTACCTGACTAGTAAGTATCTTAAAACCTATGGATTGCTATGTCTCCGAAAGAGAATCAAGCATGTGTACAGGGGCATAAACGCAGCAGTGATAGGATTGGAGAGGTTCGGTGAGCAAATGAAGACCCTTTGAAGTCATATTGCATGGTACCCATTACACGGGTCTTAACTCTCCAGGTTTAAGGTATTCTTCCTTCAGCTAAAACATGCATGTGGAACCCAAGTATGATCAACCATGTAAACGGGAGACGTGTTCAAATATGTCTCAGTTTTCCTCCCCTGGTACTCGGGTGCAACATTCCAGACGCTTTACTAACACTCTCCCCACTTGGAGAGTCAGCGCCTTTAACCTCCTGTTTGGCCCAGTTTGCAATTTCTGCGGAAGATGAACAGGAATAGCGAGAACCAATGAGAGACTAGCTGGAGGTGTCTGGACGGGCAAATTTAACTCTCATTTCCCACCAGGAAGAGGAAATAACCAAAGGCTCAGCGTGCCGTGCCGGAACCAGATTAGGGCCTGAAGCCATCCTGCGGTGTTGCGGCCAGGTCACAAGAAAGCAAGTTGAAGAAAGGAGCTCAGGGGCACTGTAATTCACAAACCTGCAGAGTTATAAATGACAGCTATCGTCCAAAAATAGACTGAAGTAAGGCTGCCAAGAGGACTTGAAAGCGGGGCAGAATTGCAGGAAACCGATTTCAGGAGGTAGACTGGAATTGCATTGAAAGCATAGGAAAAGAGGCAGAACGTCCACAATGATGCACTTGGCCAAAAAGGGCGTATGCGTTTTTTCCTGAATATATTCAGGAAAAAACGCATACGCCCTTTTTGGCCAACCAAGCAAGCTTGCAAAGGAAATGTGCACTACAATGAAGTGTCACTTCCCCCCGGTCAAAAGGGCCATCTGAAAAAAGTGTAAAATCCAGAAAGGCAGGACAGGCCATGGAGAACTGGGAGCCTTGTTATGCTGATGGGCGGGATGTAAATTGCCAAGAACCACTCGGGAGAAGTGTATGGTGTTTCCTGAAACATCTAAAAAACAAAGCAACAGAACCTAGGGCACTTCCACTTATGGTCCTATAGCTTAGGGAAATTAAAATCAAAAAGACACAGCCACCCCAAAGTTTGGAACGGCTCTGTTTACAAGAACCTCGTTTACAGTACAAGTTCAACATCGCAGAAAGTGAAAAATGGATAAAGAAGTTGTGGTATTTACTTACAAAGCAATATCACTCAGCAATGAAATCTGTGTCATCAGGCCCTTAGCAGCACAATGAGTGGATTCAGGTATGATGATTCTAACTGAAGTAAGTCACACAGAAAAAGAAACATCATAAGATATCAGTAATACACGGAATGTAAACTTGGCTACACAGGAACTGAATTACAGAACAGAACAGGGTCTCAAATTTAGAAAACCAACTTATGCTTGCTTAAGGGTAAAGGTGAGTTGGGGTGCTGCATAAAACCAGAGATTGAAATGAGCACAGATAAAGTTCCTTAAGTCAAATATGGAATAGACAAGAGCTACTCCTTGCTCAACGAAATGGACTCAACACCGCATATTAAATGCCTAAGAATGTACCTGACTAATAAGTATCTTAAAACCTATGGATTGCTATGTCTCCGAAAGAGAATCAAGCATGTGTACAGGGGCATAAACGCAGCAGTGATAGGATTGGAGAGGTTCGGTGAGCAAATGAAGACCCTTTGAAGTCATATTGCATGGTACCCATTACACGGGTCTTAACTCTCCAGGTTTAAGGTATTCTTCCTTCAGCTAAAACATGCATGTGGAACCCAAGTATGATCAACCATGTAAACGGGAGACGTGTTCAAATATGTCTCAGTTTTCCTCCCCTGGTACTCGGGTGCAACATTCCAGACGCTTTACTAACACTCTCCCCACTTGGAGAGTCAGCGCCTTTAACCTCCTGTTTGGCCCAGTTTGCAATTTCTGCAGAAGATGAACAGGAATAGCGAGAACCAATGAGAGACTAGCTGGAGGTGTCTGGACGGGCAAATTTAACTCTCATTTCCCACCAGGAAGAGGAAATAACCAAAGGCTCAGCGTGCCGTGCCGGAACCAGATTAGGGCCTGAAGCCATCGTGCGGTGTTGCGGCCAGGTCACAAGAAAGCAAGTTGAAGAAAGGAGCTCAGGGGCACTGTAATTCACAAACCTGCAGAGTTATAAATGACAGCTATCGTCCAAAAATAGACTGAAGTAAGGCTGCCAAGAGGACTTGAAAGCGGGGCAGAATTGCAGGAAACCGATTTCAGGAGGTAGACTGGAATTGCATTGAAAGCATAGGAAAAGAGGCAGAACGTCCACAATGATGCACTTGGCCAAAAAGGGCGTATGCGTTTTTTCCTGAATATATTCAGGAAAAAACGCATACGCCCTTTTTGGCCAACCAAGCAAGCTTGCAAAGGAAATGTGCACTACAATGAAGTCTCACTTCCCCCCGGTCAAAAGGGCCATCTGAAAAAAGTGTAAAATCCAGAAAGGCAGGACAGGCCATGGAGAACTGGGAGCCTTGTTATGCTGATGGGCGGGATGTAAATTGCCAACAACCACTCGGGAGAAGTGTATGGTGTTTCCTGAAACATCTAAAAAACAAAGCAACAGAACCTAGGGCACTTCCACTTATGGTCCTATAGCTTAGGGAAATTAAAATCAAAAAGACACAGCCACCCCAAAGTTTGGAACGGCTCTGTTTACAAGAACCTCGTTTACAGTACAAGTTCAACATCGCAGAAAGTGAAAAATGGATAAAGAAGTTGTGGTATTTACTTACAAAGCAATATCACTCAGCAATGAAATCTGTGTCATCAGGCCCTTAGCAGCACAATGAGTGGATTCAGGTATGATGATTCTAACTGAAGTAAGTCACACAGAAAAAGAAACATCATAAGATATCAGTAATACACGGAATGTAAACTTGGCTACACAGGAACTGAATTACAGAACAGAACAGGGTCTCAAATTTAGAAAACCAACTTATGCTTGCTTAAGGGTAAAGGTGAGTTGGGGTGCTGCATAAAACCAGAGATTGAAATGAGCACAGATAAAGTTCCTTAAGTCAAATATGGAATAGACAAGAGCTACTCCTTGCTCAACGAAATGGACTCAACACCGCATATTAAATGCCTAAGAATGTACCTGACTAGTAAGTATCTTAAAACCTATGGATTGCTATGTCTCCGAAAGAGAATCAAGCATGTGTACAGGGGCATAAACGCAGCAGTGATAGGATTGGAGAGGTTCGGTGAGCAAATGAAGACCCTTTGAAGTCATATTGCATGGTACCCATTACACGGGTCTTAACTCTCCAGGTTTAAGGTATTCTTCCTTCAGCTAAAACATGCATGTGGAACCCAAGTATGATCAACCATGTAAACGGGAGACGTGTTCAAATATGTCTCAGTTTTCCTCCCCTGGTACTCGGGTGCAACATTCCAGACGCTTTACTAACACTCTCCCCACTTGGAGAGTCAGCGCCTTTAACCTCCTGTTTGGCCCAGTTTGCAATTTCTGCGGAAGATGAACAGGAATAGCGAGAACCAATGAGAGACTAGCTGGAGGTGTCTGGACGGGCAAATTTAACTCTCATTTCCCACCAGGAAGAGGAAATAACCAAAGGCTCAGCGTGCCGTGCCGGAACCAGATTAGGGCCTGAAGCCATCCTGCGGTGTTGCGGCCAGGTCACAAGAAAGCAAGTTGAAGAAAGGAGCTCAGGGGCACTGTAATTCACAAACCTGCAGAGTTATAAATGACAGCTATCGTCCAAAAATAGACTGAAGTAAGGCTGCCAAGAGGACTTGAAAGCGGGGCAGAATTGCAGGAAACCGATTTCAGGAGGTAGACTGGAATTGCATTGAAAGCATAGGAAAAGAGGCAGAACGTCCACAATGATGCACTTGGCCAAAAAGGGCGTATGCGTTTTTTCCTGAATATATTCAGGAAAAAACGCATACGCCCTTTTTGGCCAACCAAGCAAGCTTGCAAAGGAAATGTGCACTACAATGAAGTCTCACTTCCCCCCGGTCAAAAGGGCCATCTGAAAAAAGTGTAAAATCCAGAAAGGCAGGACAGGCCATGGAGAACTGGGAGCCTTGTTATGCTGATGGGCGGGATGTAAATTGCCAACAACCACTCGGGAGAAGTGTATGGTGTTTCCTGAAACATCTAAAAAACAAAGCAACAGAACCTAGGGCACTTCCACTTATGGTCCTATAGCTTAGGGAAATTAAAATCAAAAAGACACAGCCACCCCAAAGTTTGGAACGGCTCTGTTTACAAGAACCTCGTTTACAGTACAAGTTCAACATCGCAGAAAGTGAAAAATGGATAAAGAAGTTGTGGTATTTACTTACAAAGCAATATCACTCAGCAATGAAATCTGTGTCATCAGGCCCTTAGCAGCACAATGAGTGGATTCAGGTATGATGATTCTAACTGAAGTAAGTCACACAGAAAAAGAAACATCATAAGATATCACTAATACACGGAATGTAAACTTGGCTACACAGGAACTGAATTCCAAAACAGAACAGGTTCTCAAATTTAGAAAAAAACCTATGCTTGCTTAAGGGGAAAGGTGAGTTGGGTTGCTGCATAAAACCAGAGATTGAAATGAGCACAGATAAAGTTCCTTAAGCCAAATATGGAATAGACAAGAGCTACTCCTTGCTCAACGAAATGGACTCAACACCGCATATTAAACGCCTAAGAATGTACCTGACTAGTAAGTATCTTAAAACCTATGGATTGCTATGTCTCCGAAAGAGAATCAAGCATGTGTACAGGGGCATAAACGCAGCAGTGATATGATTGGAGAGGTTCGGTGAGCAAATGAAGACCCTTTGAAGTCATATTGCATGGTACCCATTCCACGGGTTTCAACTACCCAGGTTTTAGGTATTCTTCCTTCAGCTAAAACATGCATGTGGAACCCAGAGTATGATCAACCATGTGATCGGGAGACGTGTTCAAATATGTCTCAGTTTTCCTCCCCTGGTACTCGGGTGCAACATTCCAGACGCTTTACTAACACTCTCCCGACTTGGAGAGTCAGCGCCTTTAACCTCCTGTTTGGCCCAGTTTGCAATTTCTGCGGAAGATGAACAGGAATAGCGAGAACCAATGAGAGGCTAGCTGGAGGTGTCTGGACGGGCAAATTTAACTCTCATTTCCCACCAGGAAGTGGAAATAACCAAAGGCTCAGCGTGCCGTACCGGAACCAGATTAGGGCCTGAAGCCATCCTGCGGTGTTGCGGCCAGCTCACAAGAAAGCGAGTTGAAGAAAGGAGCTCAGGGGCACTGTAATTCACAAACCTGCAGAGTTATAAATGACAGCTATCGTCCAAAAATAGACTGAAGTAAGGCTGCCAAGAGGACTTGAAAGCGGGGCAGAATTGCAGGAAACCGATTTCAGGAGGTAGACTGGAATTGCATTGAAAGCATAGGAAAAGAGGCAGAACGTCCACAATGATGCACTTGGCCAAAAAGGGCGTATGCGTTTTTTCCTGAATATATTCAGGAAAAAACGCATACGCCCTTTTTGGCCAACCAAGCAAGCTTGCAAAGGAAATCTGCACTACAATGAAGTCTCACTTCCCCCCGGTCAAAAGGGCCATCTGAAAAAAGTGTAAAATCCAGAAAGGCAGGACAGGCCATGGAGAACTGGGAGCCTTGTTATGCTGATGGGCGGGATGTAAATTGCCAACAACCACTCGGGAGAAGTGTATGGTGTTTCCTGAAACATCTAAAAAACAAAGCAACAGAGCCTAGGGCACTGCCACTTATGGTCCTATAGCTTAGGGAAATTAAAATCAAAAAGACACAGCCACTCCAAAGTTTGGAACGGCTCTGTTTACAAGAACCTCGTTTACAGTACAAGTTCAACATCGCAGAAAGTGAAAAATGGATAAAGAAGTTGTGGTATTTACTTACAAAGCAATATCACTCAGCAATGAAATCTGTGTCATCAGGCCCTTAGCATCACAATGAGTGGATTCAGGTATGATGATTCTAACTGAAATAAGTCACACAGAAAAAGAAACATCATAAGATATCAGTAATACAGGGAATGTAAACTTGGCTACACAGGAACTGAATTACAGAACAGAACAGGGTCGCAAATTTAGAAAACCAACATATGCTTGCTTAAGGGTAAAGGTGAGTTGGGGTGCTGCATAAAACCAGAGATTGAAATGAGCACAGATAAAGTTCCTTAAGTCAAATATGGAATAGACAAGAGCTACTCCTTGCTCAACGAAATGGACCCCACACCGCATATTAAACGCCTAAGAATGTACCTGACTAGTAAGTATCTTAAAACCTATGGATTGCTATGTCTCCGAAAGAGAATCAAGCATGTGTACAGGGGCATAAACGCAGCAGTGATAGGATTGGAGATGTTCGGTGAGCAAATGAAGACCCTTTGAAGTCATATTGCATGGTACCCATTACACGGGTCTCAACTCTCCAGGTTTAAGGTATTCTTCCTTCAGCTAAAACATGCATGTGGAACCCAAGTATGATCAACCATGTGAACGGGAGACGTGTTCAAATATGTCTCAGTTTTCCTCCCCTGGTACTCGGGTGCAACATTCCAGACGCTTTACTAACACTCTCCCCACTTGGAGAGTCAGCGCCTTTAACCTCCTGTTTGGCCCAGTTTGCAATTTCTGCGGAAGATGAACAGGAATAGCGAGAACCAATGAGAGGCTAGCTGGAGGTGTCTGGACGGGCAAATTTAACTCTCATTTCCCACCAGGAAGAGGAAATAACCAAAGGCTCAGCGTGCCGTACCGGAACCAGATTAGGGCCTGAAGCCATCCTGCGGTGTTGCGGCCAGCTCACAAGAAAGCGAGCTGAAGAAAGGAGCTCAGGGGCACTGTAATTCACAAACCTGCAGAGTTATAAATGACAGCTATCGTCCAAAAATAGACTGAAGTAAGGCTGCCAAGAGGACTTGAAAGCGGGGCAGAATTGCAGGAAACCGATTTCAGGAGGTAGACTGGAATTGCATTGAAAGCATAGGAAAAGAGGCAGAACGTCCACAATGATGCACTTGGCCAAAAAGGGCGTATGCGTTTTTTCCTGAATATATTCAGGAAAAAACGCATACGCCCTTTTTGGCCAACCAAGCAAGCTTGCAAAGGAAATCTGCACTACAATGAAGTCTCACTTCCCCCCGGTCAAAAGGGCCATCTGAAAAAAGTGTAAAATCCAGAAAGGCAGGACAGACCATGGAGAACTGGCAGCCCTGTTATGCTGATGGGCGGGATGTAAATTGCCAACAACCACTCGGGAGAAGTGTATGGTGTTTCCTGAAACATCTAAAAAACAAAGCAACAGAGCCTAGGGCACTTCCACTTATGGTCCTATAGCTTAGGGAAATTAAAATCAAAAAGACACAGCCACCCCAAAGTTTGGAACGGCTCTGTTTACAAGAACCTCGTTTACAGTACAAGTTCAACATCGCAGAAAGTGAAAAATGGATAAACAAGTTGTGGTATTTACTTACAAAGCAATATCACTCAGCAATGAAATCTGTGTCATCAGGCCCTTAGCAGCACAATGAGTGGATTCAGGTATGACGATTCTAACTGAAATAAGTCACACAGAAAAAGAAACATCATAAGATATCAGTAATACACGGAATGTAAACTTGGCTACACAGGAACTGAATTACAGAACAGAACAGGGACTCAAATTTAGAAAACCAACTTATGCTTGCTTAAGGGTAAAGGTGAGTTGGGGTGCTGCATAAAACCAGAGATTGAAATGAGCACAGGTAAAGTTCCTTAAGCCAAATATGGAATAGACAAGAGCTACTCCTTGCTCCACGAAATGGACTCAACACCGCATATTAAACGCCTAAGAATGTACCTGACTAGTAAGTATCTTAAAACCTATGGATTGCTATATCTCCGAAAGAGAATCAAGCACGTGTACAGGGACATAAACGCAGCAGTGATAGGATTGGAGAGGTTCGGTGAGCAAATGAAGACCCTTTGAAGTCATATTGCATGGTACCCATTACACGAGTCTCAACTCTCCAGGTTTAAGGTATTCTTCCTTCAGCTAAAACATGCATGTGGAAGCTAAGTATGATCAACCATGTGAACGGGAGACGTGTTCAAATATGTCTCAGTTTTCCTCCCCTGGTACTCGGGTGCAACATTCCAGACGCTTTACTAACACTCTCCCCACTTGGAGTGTCAGCGCCTTTAACCTCCTGTTTCGCCCAGTTTGCAATTTCTGCGGAAGATGAACAGGAATAGCGAGAACCAATGAGAGGCTAGCTGGAGGTGTCTGGACGGGCAAATTTAACTCTCATTTCCCACCAGGAAGAGGAATTAACCAAAGGCTCAGCGTGCCGTGCCGGAACCAGATTAGGTCCTGAAGCCATCCTGCGGTGTTGCGGCCAGGTCACAAGAAAGCGAGTTGAAGAAAGGAGCTCAGGGGCACTGTAATTCACAAACCTGCAGAGTTATAAATGACAGCTATCGTCCAAAAATACACTGAAGTAAGGCTGCCAAGAGGACTTGAAAGCGGGGCAGAATTGCAGGAAACCGATTTCAGGAGGTAGACTGGAATTGCATTGAAAGCATAGGAAAAGAGGCAGAACGTCCACAATGATGCACTTGGCCAAAAAGGGCGTATGCGTTTTTTCCTGAATATATTCAGGAAAAAACGCATACGCCCTTTTTGGCCAACCAAGCAAGCTTGCAAAGGAAATCTGCACTACAATGAAGTCTCACTTCCCCCCGGTCAAAAGGGCCATCTGAAAAAAGTGTAAAATCCAGAAAGGCAGGACAGGCCATGGAGAACTGGCAGCCCTGTTATGCTGATGGGTGGGATGTAAATTGCCAACAACCACTCGGGAGAAGTGTATGGTGTTTCCTGAAACATCTAAAAAACAAAGCAACAGAGCCTAGGGCACTTCCACTTATGGTCCTATAGCTTAGGGAAATTAAAATCAAAAAGACACAGCCACCACAAAGTTTGGAACGGCTCTGTTTACAAGAACCTCGTTTACAGTACAAGTTCAACATCGCAGAAAGTGAAAAATGGATAAACAAGTTGTGGTATTTACTTACAAAGCAATATCACTCAGCAATGAAATCTGTGTCATCAGGCCCTTAGCAGCACAATGAGTGGATTCAGGTATGACGATTCTAACTGAAATAAGTCACACAAAAAAAGAAACATCATAAGATATCAGTAATACACGGAATGTAAACTTGGCTACACAGGAACTGAATTACAGAACAGAACAGGGTCTCAAATTTAGAAAACCAACATATTCTTGCTTAAGGGTAAAGGTGAGTTGGGGTGCTGCATAAAACCAGAGATTGAAATGAGCACAGATAAAGTTCCTTAAGTCAAATATGGAATAGACAAGAGCTACTCCTTGCTCAACGAAATGGACTCAACACCCCATATTAAACGCCTAAGAATGTACCTGACTAGTAAGTATCTTAAAACCTATGGATTGCTATGTCTCCGAAAGAGAATCCAGCATGTGTACAGGGGCATAAACACAGCAGTGATAGGATTGGAGAGGTTTGGTGAACAAATGAAGACCCTTTGAAGTCATATTGCATGGTACCCATTCCACGGGTTTCAACTACCCAGGTTTAAGGAATTCTTCCTCCAGCTAAAACATGCATGTGGAACCTAGAGTATGATCAACCATGTGATCGGGAGACGTGTTCAAATATGTCTCAGTTTTCGTACCCTGGGACTCGGGTGCAACATTCCAGACGCTTTACTAACACTCTCCCGACTTGGAGAGTCAGTCCCTTTAACCTCCTGTTTGGCCCAGTTTGCAATTTCTGCGGAAGATGAACAGGAATAGCTAGAACCAATGAGAGACTAGCTGGAGGTGTCTGGACGGGCAAATTTAACTCTCATTTCCCACCAGGAAGAGGAATTAACCAAAGGCTCAGCGTGCCGTGCCGGAACCAGATTAGGGCCTGAAGCCATCCTGCGGTGTTGCGGCCAGCTCACAAGAAAGCGAGTTGAAGAAAGGAGCTCAGGGGCACTGTAATTCACAAACCTGCAGAGTTATAAATGACAGCTATCGTCCAAAAATAGACTGAAGTAAGGCTGCCAAGAGGACTTGAAAGCGGGGCAGAATTGCAGGAAACCGATTTCAGGAGGTAGACTGGAATTGCATTGAAAGCATAGGAAAAGAGGCAGAACGTCCACAATGATGCACTTGGCCAAAAAGGGCGTATGCGTTTTTTCCTGAATATATTCAGGAAAAAACGCATACGCCCTTTTTGGCCAACCAAGCAAGCTTGCAAAGGAAATCTGCACTACAATGAAGTCTCACTTCCCCCCGGTCAAAAGGGCCATCTGAAAAAAGTGTAAAATCCAGAAAGGCAGGACAGGCCATGGAGAACTGGGAGCCTTGTTATGCTGATGGGCGGGATGTAAATTGCCAACAACCACCCGGGAGAAGTGTATGGTGTTTCCTGAAACATCTAAAAAACAAAGCAACAGAACCTAGGGCACTTCCACTTATGGTCCTATAGCTTAAGGAAATTAAAATCAAAAAGACACAGCCAACCGAAAGTTTGGAACGGCTCTGTTTACAAGAACCTCGTTTACAGTACAAGTTCAACATCGCAGAAAGTGAAAAATGGAGAAAGAAGTTGTGGTATTTACTTACAAAGCAATATCACTCAGCAATGAAATCTGTGTCATCAGGCCCTTAGCAGCACAATGAGTGGATTCAGGTATGATGATTCTAACTGAAATAAGTCACACAGAAAAAGAAACATCATAAGATATCAGTAATACACGGAATGTAAACTTGGCTACACAGGAACTGAATTACAGAACAGAACAGGGTCTCAAATTTAGAAAACCAACATATTCTTGCTTAAGGGTAAAGGTGAGTTGGGGTGCTGCATAAAACCAGAGATTGAAATGAGCACAGATAAAGTTCCTTAAGTCAAATATGGAATAGACAAGAGCTACTCCTTGCTCAACGAAATGGACTCAACACCCCATATTAAACGCCTAAGAATGTACCTGACTAGTAAGTATCTTAAAACCTATGGATTGCTATGTCTCCGAAAGAGAATCCAGCATGTGTACAGGGGCATAAACACAGCAGTGATAGGATTGGAGAGGTTTGGTGAACAAATGAAGACCCTTTGAAGTCATATTGCATGGTACCCATTCCACGGGTTTCAACTACCCAGGTTTAAGGAATTCTTCCTCCAGCTAAAACATGCATGTGGAACCTAGAGTATGATCAACCATGTGATCGGGAGACGTGTTCAAATATGTCTCAGTTTTCGTACCCTGGGACTCGGGTGCAACATTCCAGACGCTTTACTAACACTCTCCCGACTTGGAGAGTCAGTCCCTTTAACCTCCTGTTTGGCCCAGTTTGCAATTTCTGCGGAAGATGAACAGGAATAGCTAGAACCAATGAGAGACTAGCTGGAGGTGTCTGGACGGGCAAATTTAACTCTCATTTCCCACCAGGAAGAGGAATTAACCAAAGGCTCAGCGTGCCGTGCCGGAACCAGATTAGGGCCTGAAGCCATCCTGCGGTGTTGCGGCCAGCTCACAAGAAAGCGAGTTGAAGAAAGGAGCTCAGGGGCACTGTAATTCACAAACCTGCAGAGTTATAAATGACAGCTATCGTCCAAAAATAGACTGAAGTAAGGCTGCCAAGAGGACTTGAAAGCGGGGCAGAATTGCAGGAAACCGATTTCAGGAGGTAGACTGGAATTGCATTGAAAGCATAGGAAAAGAGGCAGAACGTCCACAATGATGCACTTGGCCAAAAAGGGCGTATGCGTTTTTTCCTGAATATATTCAGGAAAAAACGCATACGCCCTTTTTGGCCAACCAAGCAAGCTTGCAAAGGAAATCTGCACTACAATGAAGTCTCACTTCCCCCCGGTCAAAAGGGCCATCTGAAAAAAGTGTAAAATCCAGAAAGGCAGGACAGGCCATGGAGAACTGGGAGCCTTGTTATGCTGATGGGCGGGATGTAAATTGCCAACAACCACCCGGGAGAAGTGTATGGTGTTTCCTGAAACATCTAAAAAACAAAGCAACAGAACCTAGGGCACTTCCACTTATGGTCCTATAGCTTAAGGAAATTAAAATCAAAAAGACACAGCCAACCGAAAGTTTGGAACGGCTCTGTTTACAAGAACCTCGTTTACAGTACAAGTTCAACATCGCAGAAAGTGAAAAATGGAGAAAGAAGTTGTGGTATTTACTTACAAAGCAATATCACTCAGCAATGAAATCTGTGTCATCAGGCCCTTAGCAGCACAATGAGTGGATTCAGGTATGATGATTCTAACTGAAATAAGTCACACAGAAAAAGAAACATCATAAGATATCAGTAATACACGGAATGTAAACTTGGCTACACAAGAACTGAATTACAGAACAGAACAGGGTCTCAAATTTAGAAAACCAACTTATGCTTGCTTAAGGGGAAAGGTGAGTTGGGGTGCTGCATAAAACCAGAGATTGAAATGAGCACAGATAAAGTTCCTTAAGCCAAATATGGAATAGACAAGAGCTACTCCTTGCTCAACGAAATGGACTCAACACCGCATATTAAACGCCTAAGAATGTACCTGACTAGTAAGTATCTTAAAACCTATGGATTGCTATGTCTCCGAAAGAGAATCAAGCATGTGTACAGGGGCATAAACGCAGCAGTGATAGGATTGGAGAGGTTCGGTGAGCAAATGAAGACCCTTTGAGGTCATATTGCATGGTACCCATTCCACGGGTTTCAACTACCCGGGTTTTAGGTATTCTTCCTTCAGCTAAAACATGCATGTGGAACCCAGAGTATGATCAACCATGTGATCGGGAGACGTGTTCAAATATGTCTCAGTTTTTGTACCCTGGTACTCGGGTGCAACATTCCAGACGCTTTACTAACACTCTCCCCACTTGGAGAGTCAGCACCTTTAACCTCCTGTTTGGCCCAGTTTGCAATTTCTGCGGAAGATGAACAGGAATAGCGAGAACCAATGAGAGACTAGGTGGAGGTGTCTGGACGGGCAAATTTAACTCTCATTTCCCACCAGGAAAAGGAATTAACCAAAGGCTCAGCGTGCCGTGCCGGAACCAGATTAGGGCCTGAAGCCATCCTGCGGTGTTGCGGCCAGCTCACAAGAAAGCGAGTTGAAGAAAGGAGCTCAGGGGCACTGTAATTCACAAACCTGCAGAGTTATAAATGACAGCTATCGTCCAAAAATAGACTGAAGTAAGGCTGCCAAGAGGACTTGAAAGCAGGGCAGAATTGCAGGAAACCGATTTCAGGAGGTAGACTGGAATTGCATTGAAAGCATAGGAAAAGAGGCAGAACGTCCACAATGATGCACTTGGCCAAAAAGGGCGTATGCGTTTTTTCCTGAATATATTCAGGAAAAAACGCATACGCCCTTTTTGGCCAACCAAGCAAGCTTGCAAAGGAAATCTGCACTACAATGAAGTCTCACTTCCCCCCGGTCAAAAGGGCCATCTGAAAAAAGTGTAAAATCCAGAAAGGCAGGACAGGCCATGGAGAACTGGGAGCCTTGTTATGCTGATGGGCGGGATGTAAATTGCCAACAACCACTCGGGAGAAGTGTATGGTGTTTCCTGAAACATCTAAAAAACAAAGCAACAGAACCTAGGGCACTTCCACTTATGGTCCTATAGCTTAGGGAAATTAATATCAAAAAGACACAGCCACCCCAAAGTTTGGAACGGCTCTGTTTACAAGAACCTCGTTTACAGTACAAGTTCAACATCGCAGAAAGTGAAAAATTGATAAAGAAGTTGTGTTATTCACTTAGAAAGCAATATCACTCAGCAATGAAATCTATGTCATCAGGCCCGTAGCAGCACAATGAGTGGATTCAGGTATGATGATTCTAACTGAAATAAGTCACACAGAAAAGGAAACATCATAAGATATCAATAATACACGGAATGGAAACTTGGCTACACAGGAACTGAATTACAGAACAGAACAGGGTCTCAAATTTAGAAAACCAACTTATGCTTGCTTAAGGGTAAAGGTGAGTTGGGGTGCTGCATAAAACCAGAGATTGAAATGAGCACAGATAAAGTTCCTTAAGCCAAATATGGAATAGACAAGAGCTACTCCTTGCTCAACGAAATGGACTCAACACCGCATATTAAACGCCTAAGAATGTACCTGACTAGTAAGTATCTTAAAACCTATGGATTGCTATGTCTCCGAAAGAGAATCAAGCATGTGTACAGGGGCATAAACGCAGCAGTGATAGGATTGGAGAGGTTCGGTGAGCAAATGAAGACCCTTTGAAGTCATATTGCATGGTACCCATTCCACGGATTTCAACTACCCAGGTTTTAGGTATTCTTCCTTCAGCTAAAACATGCATGTGGAACCCAGAGTATGATCAACCATGTGATCGGGAGACGTGTTCAAATATGTCTCAGTTTTCGTACCCTGGTACTCGGGTGCAACATTCCAGACGCTTTACTAACACTCTCCCCACTTGGAGAGTCAGCACCTTTAACCTCCTGTTTGGCCCAGTTTGCAATTTCTGCGGAAGATGAACAGGAATAGCGAGAACCAATGAGAGACTAGCTGGAGGTGTCTGGACGGGCAAATTTAACTCTCATTTCCCACCAGGAAGAGGAATTAACCAAAGGCTCAGCGTGCCGTGCCGGAACCAGATTAGAACCTGAAGCCATCCTGCGGTGTTGCGGCCAGCTCACAAGAAAGCGAGTTGAAGAAAGGAGCTCAGGGGCACTGTAATTCACAAACCTGCAGAGTTATAAATGACAGCTATCGTCCAAAAATAGACTGAAGTAAGGCTGCCAAGAGGACTTGAAAGCGGGGCAGAATTGCAGGAAACCGATTTCAGGAGGTAGACTGGAATTGCATTGAAAGCATAGGAAAAGAGGCAGAACGTCCACAATGATGCACTTGGCCAAAATGGGCGTATGCGTTTTTTCCTGAATATATTCAGGAAAAAACGCATACGCCCTTTTTGGCCAACCAAGCAAGCTTGCAAAGGAAATCTGCACTACAATGAAGTCTCACTTCCCCCCGGTCAAAAGGGCCATCTGAAAAAAGTGTAAAATCCAGAAAGGCAGGACAGGCCATGGAGAACTGGGAGCCTTGTTATGCTGATGGGCGGGATGTAAATTGCCAACAACCACTCGGGAGAAGTGTATGGTGTTTCCTGAAACATCTAAAAAACAAAGCAACAGAACCTAGGGCATTTCCACTTATGGTCCTATAGCTTAGGGAAATTAAAATCAAAAAGACACAGCCACCCCAAAGTTTGGAACGGCTCTGTTTACAAGAACCTCGTTTACAGTACAAGTTCAACATCGCAGAAAGTGAAAAATGGAGAAAGAAGTTGTGGTATTTACTTACAAAGCAATATCACTCAGCAATGAAATCTGTGTCATCAGGCCCTTAGCAGCACAATGAGTGGATTCAGGTATGATGATTCTAACTGAAATAAGTCACACAGAAAAGGAAACATCATAAGATATCAATAATACACGGAATGGAAACTTGGCTACACAGGAACTGAATTACAGAACAGAACAGGGTCTCAAATTTAGAAAACCAACTTATGCTTGCTTAAGGGTAAAGGTGAGTTGGGGTGCTGCATAAAACCAGAGATTGAAATGAGCACAGATAAAGTTCCTTAAGCCAAATATGGAATAGACAAGAGCTACTCCTTGCTCAACGAAATGGACTCAACACCGCATATTAAACGCCTAAGAATGTACCTGACTAGTAAGTATCTTAAAACCTATGGATTGCTATGTCTCCGAAAGAGAATCAAGCATGTGTACAGGGGCATAAACGCAGCAGTGATAGGATTGGAGAGGTTCGGTGAGCAAATGAAGACCCTTTGAAGTCATATTGCATGGTACCCATTCCACGGGTTTCAACTACCCGGGTTTTAGGTATTCTTCCTTCAGCTAAAACATGCATGTGGAACCCAGAGTATGATCAACCATGTGATCGGGAGACGTGTTCAAATATGTCTCAGTTTTCGTACCCTGGTACTCGGGTGCAACATTCCAGACGCTTTACTAACACTCTCCCCACTTGGAGAGTCAGCACCTTTAACCTCCTGTTTGGCCCAGTTTGCAATTTCTGCGGAAGATGAACAGGAATAGCGAGAACCAATGAGAGACTAGCTGGAGGTGTCTGGACGGGCAAATTTAACTCTCATTTCCCACCAGGAAGAGGAATTAACCAAAGGCTCAGCGTGCTGTGCCGGAACCAGATTAGGGCCTGAAGCCATCCTGCGGTGTTGCGGCCAGCTCACAAGAAAGCGAGTTGAAGAAAGGAGCTCAGGGCCACTGTAATTCACAAACCTGCAGAGTTATAAATGACAGCTATCGTCCAAAAATAGACTGAAGTAAGGCTGCCAAGAGGACTTGAAAGCGGGGCAGCATTGCAGGAAACCGATTTCAGGAGGTAGACTGGAATTGCATTGAAAGCATA
This sequence comes from Delphinus delphis, assembly GCF_949987515.2. NCBI lineage: Eukaryota > Metazoa > Chordata > Mammalia > Artiodactyla > Delphinidae > Delphinus > Delphinus delphis. Next base: position 557,099 of record NW_027192759.1, on the reverse strand, counting down.
GGAAAAGAGGCAGAACGTCCACAATGATGCACTTGGCCAAAAAGGGCGTATGCGTTTTTTCCTGAATATATTCAGGAAAAAACGCATACGCCCTTTTTGGCAAACCAAGCAAGCTTGCAAAGGAAATCTGCACTACAATGAAGTCTCACTTCCCCCCGGTCAAAAGGGCCATCTGAAAAAAGTGTAAAATCCAGAAAGGCAGGACAGGCCATGGAGAACTGGGAGCCTTGTTATGCTGATGGGCGGGATGTAAATTGCCAACAGACACTCGGGAGAAGTGTATGGTGTTTCCTGAAACATCTAAAAAACAAAGCAACAGAGCCTAGGGCACTTCCACTTATGGTCCTATAGCTTAGGGAAATTAAAATCAAAAAGACACAGCCACCCCAAAGTTTGGGACGCCTCTGTTTACAAGAACCCCGTTTACCGTACAAGTTCAATATCACATAAAGTGAAAAATGGATAAAGAACTTGTGGTACTTACGTACAATGCAGTATCTCTCAGCAATGAAATCTATGTCATCAGGCCCGTAGTAGCATAATGAGTGGATTCAGGTACGATGATTCTAACTGAAATAAGTCACACAGAAAAAGAAACATCATAAGATATCACTAATACACGGAATGTAAACTTGGCTACACAGGAACTGCATTCCAAAACAGAACAGGGTCTCAAATTTAGAAAACCAACTTATGCTTGCTTAAGGGGAAAGGTGAGTTGGGGTGCTGCATAAAACCAGAGATTGAAATGAGCACAGATAAAGTTCCTTAAGCCAAATATGGAATAGACAAGAGCTACTCCTTGCTCAATGAAATGGACTCAAAACCCCATATTAAACGCCTAAGAATGTACCTGACTAGTAAGTATCTTAAAACCTATGGATTGCTATGTCTCCAAAAGAGAATCAAGCGTGTGTACAGGGGCATAAACGCAGCAGTGATAGGATTGGAGAGGTTCGGTGAGCAAATGAAGACCCTTTGAAGTCATATTGCATGGTACCCATTACACGGGTCTCAACTCTCCAGGTTTAAGGTATTCTTCCTTCAGCTAAAACATGCATGTGGAACCCAGAGTATGATCAACCATGTGAACGGGAGACGTGTTCAAATATGTCTCAGTTTTCCTCCCCTGGTACTCGGGTGCAACATTCCAGACGCTTTACTAACACTCTCCCGACTTGGAGAGTCAGTCCCTTTAACCTCCTGTTTGGCCCAGTTTGCAATTTCTACGGAAGATGAACAGAAATAGCGAGAACCAATGAGAGACTAGCTGGAGGTGTCTGGACGGGCAAATTTAACTCTCATTTCCCACCAGGAAGAGGAATTAACCAAAGGCTCAGCGTGCCGTGCCGGAACCAGATTAGGGTCTGAAGCCATCCTGCGGTGTTGTGGCCAGGTCACAAGAAAGCGAGTTGAAGAAAGGAGCTCAGGGGCACTGTAATTCACAAACCTGCAGAGTTATAAATGACAGCTATCGTCCAAAAATAGACTGAAGTAAGGCTGCCAAGAGGACTTGAAAGCGGGGCAGCATTGCAGGAAACCGATTTCAGGAGGTAGACTGGAATTGCATTGAAAGCATAGGAAAAGAGGCAGAACGTCCACAATGATGCACTTGGCCAAAAAGGGCGTATGCGTTTTTTCCTGAATATATTCAGGAAAAAACGCATACGCCCTTTTTGGCCAACCAAGCAAGCTTGCAAAGGAAATCTGCACTACAATGAAGTCTCACTTCCCCCCGGTCAAAAGGGCCATCTGAAAAAAGTGTAAAATCCAGAAAGGCAGGACAGGCCATGGAGAACTGGGAGCCTTGTTATGCTGATGGGCGGGATGTAAATTGCCAACAACCACTCGGGACTAGTGTATGGTGTTTCCTGAAACATCTAAAAAACAAAGCAACAGAGCCTAGGGCACTTCCACTTATGATCCTATAGTTTAGGGAATTTAAAATCAAAAAGACACAGCCACCCCAAAGTTTGGAACGGCTCTGTTTACAAGAACCTCGTTTACAGTACAAGTTCAACATCGCAGAAAGTGAAAAATGGAGAAAGAAGTTGTGGTATTTACTTACAAAGCAATATCACTCAGCAATGAAATCTGTGTCATCAGGCCCGTAGCAGCACAATGAGTGGATTCAGGTATGATGATTCTAACTGAAATAAGTCACACAGAAAAAGAAACATCATAAGATATCAGTAATACACGGAATGTAAACTTGGCTACACAGGAACTGAATTACAGAACAGAACAGGGTCTCAAATTTAGAAAACCAACTTATGCTTGCTTAAGGGTAAAGGTGAGTTGGGGTGCTGCATAAAACCAGAGATTGAAATGAGCACAGATAAAGTTCCTTAAGTCAAATATGGAATAGACAAGAGCTACTCCTTGCTCAACGAAATGCACTCAACACCGCATATTAAACGCCTAAGTATGTACCTGACTAGTAAGTATCTTAAAACCTATGGATTGCTATGTCTCCGAAAGAGAATCAAGCATGTGTACAGGGGCATAAACGCAGCAGTGATAGGATTGGAGAGGTTCGTGAGCAAATAAAGACCCTTTGAAGTCATATTGCATGGTACCCATTACACGGGTCTCAACTCTACAGGTTTAAGATATTCTTCCTTCAGCTAAAACATGCATGTGGAACCCAGAGTATGATCAACCGTGTGAACGGGAGACGTGTTCAAATATGTCTCAGTTTTCCTCCCCTGGTACTCGGGTGCAACATTCCAGACGCTTTACTAACACTCTCCCCACTTGGAGAGTCAGCACCTTTAACCTCCTGTTTGGCCCCGTTTGCAATTTCTGCTGAAGATGAACAGGAATAGGGAGAACCAATGAGAGACTAGCTGGAGGTGTCTGGACGGGCAAATTTAACTCTCATTTCCCACCAGAAAGAGGAAATAACCAAAGGCTCAGCATGCCGTGCCGGAACCAGATTAGGGCCTGAAGCCATCCAGCGGTGTTGCAGACAGCTCACAAGAAAACGAGTTGAAGAAAGGAGCTCAGGGGCACTGTAATTCACAAACCTGCAGAGTTATAAATGACAGCTATCGTCCAAAAATATACTGAAGTAAGGCTGCCAAGAGGACTTGAAAGAGGGGCAGAATTGCAGGAACCCGATTTCAGGAGGTAGACTGCAATTGCATTGAAAGCATAGGAAAAGAGGCAGAACGTCCACAATGATGCACTTGGCCAAAAAGGGCGTATGCGTTTTTTCCTGAATATATTCAGGAAAAAACGCATACGCGCTTTTTGGCCAACCAAGCAAGCTTGCAAAGGAAATCTGCACTACAATGAAGTCTCACTTCTCCCCGGTCAAAAGGGCCATCTGAAAAAAGTGTAAAATCCAGAAAGGCAGGACAGGACATGGAGAACTTGGAGCCTTGTTATGCTGATGGGCGGGATGTAAATTGCCAACAACCACATGGGAGAAGTGTATGGTGTTCCTGAAACATCGAGAAAACAAAGCAACAGAGCCTAGGGCACTTCCACTTATGGTCCTATAGCTTAGGGAAATTAAAATCAAAAAGACACAGCCACCCCAAAGTTTGGGACGGCTCTGTTTACAAGAACCTCGTTTACAGTACAAGTTCAACATCGCAGAAAATGAAAAATGGATAAAGAAGTTGTGGTATTTACTTACAAAGCAATATCACTCAGCAATGAAATCTGTGTCATCAGGCCCTTAGCAGCACAATGAGTGGATCAGGTATGATGATTCTAACTGAAGTAAGTCACACAGAAAAAGAAACATCATAAGATATCACTAATACACGGAATGTAAACTTGGCTACACAGGAACTGAATTACAGAACAGAACAGGGTCTCAAATTTAGAAAACCAACTTATGCTTGCTTAAAGGTAAAGGTGAGTTGGGGTGCTGCATAAAACCAGAGATTGAAATGAGCACAGATAAAGTTCCTTAAGCCAAATATGGAATAGACAAGAGCTACTCCTTGCTCAACGAAATGCACTCAACACCGCATATTAAACGCCTAAGTATGTACCTGACTAGTAAGTATCTTAAAACCTATGGATTGCTATGTCTCCGAAAGAGAATCAAGCATGTGTACAGGGGCATAAACGCAGCAGTGATAGGATTGGAGAGGTTCGGTGAGCAAATGAAGACCCTTTGAAGTCATATTGCATGGTACCCATTCCACGGGTTTCAACTACCCAGGTTTAAGGTATTCTTCCTTCAGCTAAAACATGCATGTGGAACCAAGAGTATGATCATCCGTGTGAACGGGAGACGTGTTCAAATATGTCTCAGTTTTCCTCCCCTGGTACTCGGGTGCAACATTCCAGACGCTTTACTAACACTCTCCCGACTTGGAGAGTCAGCGCCTTTAATCTCCTGTTTGGCCCAGTTTGCAATTTCTGCGGAAGATGAACAGGAATAGCGAGAACCAATGAGAGACTAGCTGGAGGTGTCTGGACGGGCAAATTTAACTCTCATTTCCCACCAGGAAGAGGAAATAACCAAAGGCTCAGCGTGCCGTGCCGGAACCTGATAAGGGCCTGAAGCCATCCTGCGGTGTTGCGGCCAGCTCACAAGAAAGCGAGTTGAAGAAAGGAGCTCAGGGGCACTGTAATTCACAAACCTGCAGAGTTATAAATGACAGCTATCGTCCAAAAATATACTGAAGTAAGCCTGCCAAGAGGACTTGAAAGCGGGGCAGAATTGCAGGAAACCGATTTCAGGAGGTGGACAGGAATTGCATTGAAAGCATAGGAAAAGAGGCAGAACGTCCACAATGATGCACTTGGCCAAAAAGGGCGTATGCGTTTTTTCCTGAATATATTCAGGAAAAAACGCATACGCCCTTTTTGGCCAACCAAGCAAACTTGCAAAGGAAATCTGCACTACAATGAAGTCTCACTTCCCTCTGGTCTAAAGGGCCATCTGAAAAAAGTGTAAAATCCAGAAAGGCAGGACAGGCCATGGAGAACTGGGAGCCTTTTTATGCTGATGGGCGGGATGTAAATTGCCAACAGACACTCGGGAGAAGTGTATGGTGTTTCCTGAAACATCTAAAAAACAAAGCAACAGAGCCTAGGGCACTGCAACTTATGGTCCTATAGCTTAGGGAAATTAAAATCAAAAAGACACAGCCACCCCAATATTTGGAACGGCTCTGTTTACAAGAACCTCGTTTACAGTACAAGTTCAACATCGCAGAAAGTGAAAAATGGATAAAGAAGTTGTGGTATTTACTTACAAAGCAATATCACTCAGCAATGAAATCTGTGTCATCAGGCCCTTAGCAGCACAATGAGTGGATTCAGGTATGATGATTCTAACTGAAATAAGTCACACAGAAAAAGAAACATCATAAGATATCTGTAATACACGGAATGTAAACTTGGCTACACAGGAACTGAATTACAGAACAGAACAGGGTCTCAAATTTAGAAAACCAACTTATGCTTGCTTAAAGGTAAAGGTGAGTTGGGGTGCTGCATAAAACCAGAGATTGAAATGAGCACAGATAAAGTTCCTTAAGCCAAATATGGAATAGACAAGAGCTACTCCTTGCTCAACGAAATGGACTCAACACCCCATATTAAACGCCTAAGAATGTACCTGACTAGTAAGTATCTTAAAACCTATGGATTGCTATGTCTCCGAAAGAGAATCAAGCGTGTGTACAGGGGCATAAACGCAGCAGTGATAGGATTGGAGAGGTTCGGTGAGCAAATGAAGACCGTTTGAAGTCATATTGCATGGTACCCATTCCACGGGTTTCAACTACCCAGGTTTTAGGTATTCTTCCTTCAGCTAAAACATGCATGTGGAACCCAGAGTATGATCAACCATGTGATCGGGAGACGTGTTCAAATATGTCTCAGTTTTCGTGCCCTGGTACTCGGGTGCAACATTCCAGATGCTTTACTAACACTCTCCCGACTTGGAGAGTCAGTCCCTTTAACCTCCTGTTTGGCCCAGTTTGCAATTTCTGCGGAAGATGAACAGGAATAGCGAGAACCAATGAGAGACTAGCTGGAGGTGTCTGGATGGGCAAATTTAACTCTCATTTCCGACCAGGAAGAGGAATTAACCAAAGGCTCAGCGTGCCGTGCCGGAACCAGATTAGGGCCTGAAGCCATCCTGTGGTGTTGCGGCCAGCTCACAAGAAAGCGAGTTGAAGAAAGGAGCTCAGGGGCACTGTAATTCACAAACCTGCAGAGTTATAAATGACAGCTATCGTCCAAAAATAGACTGAAGTAAGGCTGCCAAGAGGACTTGAAAGCGGGGCAGCATTGCAGGAAACCGATTTCAGGAGGTAGACTGGAATTGCATTGAAAGCATAGGAAAAGAGGCAGAACGTCCACAATGATGCACTTGGCCAAAAAGGGCGTATGCGTTTTTTCCTGAATATATTCAGGAAAAACGCATACGCACTTTTTGGCCAACCAAGCAAGCTTGCAAAGGAAATCTGCACTACAATGAAGTCTCACTTCCCCCCAGTCAAAAGGGCCATCTGAAAAAAGTGTAAAATCCAGAAAGACAGGACAGGCCATGGAGAACTGGGAGCCTTGTTATGCTGATGGGCGGGATGTAAATTGTCAACAACCACTCGGGAGAAGTGTATGGTGTTTCCTGAAACATCTAAAAAACAGAGCAACAGAGCCTAGGGCACTTCCACTTCTGGTCCTATAGCTTAGGGAATTTAAAATCAAAAAGACACAGCCACCCCAAAGTTTGGAAAAGCTCTGTTTACAAGAACCTCGTTTACAGTACAAGTTCAACATCGCAGAAAGTGAAAAATGGATAAAGAAGTTGTGGTATTTACTTACAAAGCAATATCACTCAGCAATGAAATCTGTGTCATCAGGCCCTTAGCAGCACAATGAGTGGATTCAGGTATGATGATTCTAACTGAAATAAGTCACACAGAAAAAGAAACATCATAAGATATCAGTAATACACGGAATGTAAACTTGGCTACACAGGAACTGAATTACAGAACAGAACAGGGTCTCAAATTTAGAAAACCAACTTATGCTTGCTTAAGGGGAAAGGTGAGTTGGGGTGCTGCATAAAACCAGAGATTGAAATGAGCACAGATAAAGTTCCTTAAGCCAAATATGGAATAGACAAGAGCTACTCCTTGCTCAATGAAATGGACTCAACACCGCATATTAAACGCCTAAGAATGTACCTGACTAGTAAGTATCTTAAAACCTATGGATTGCTATGTCTCCGAAAGAGAATCAAGCATGTGTACAGGGGCATAAACGCAGCAGTGATAGGATTGGAGAGGTTCGGTGAGCAAATGAAGACCCTTTGAAGTCATATTGCATGGTACCCATTCCACGGGTTTCAACTACCCAGGTTTTAGGTATTCTTCCTTCAGCTAAAACATGCATGTGGAACCCAGAGTATGATCAACCATGTGATCGGGAGACGTGTTCAAATATGTCTCAGTTTTCGTACCCTGGGACTCGGGTGCAACATTCCAGACGCTTTACTAACACTCTCCCGACTTGGAGAGTCAGTCCCTTTAACCTCCTGTTTGGCCCAGTTTGCAATTTCTGCGGAAGATGAACAGGAATAGCGAGAACCAATGAGAGATTAGCTGGAGGTGTCTGGACGGGCAAATTTAACTCTCATTTCCCACCAGGAAGAGGAATTAACCAAAGGCTCAGCGTGCCGTGCCGGAACCAGATTAGGGCCTGAAGCCATCCTGCGGTGTTGCGGCCAGCTCAAAAGAAAGCGAGTTGAAGAAAGGAGCTCAGGGGCACTGTAATTCACAAACCTGCAGAGTTATAAATGACAGCTATCGTCCAAAAATAGACTGAAGTAAGGCTGCCAAGAGGACTTGAAAGCGGGGCAGAATTGCAGGAAACCGATTTCAGGAGGTAGACTGGAATTGCATTGAAAGCATAGGAAAAGAGGCAGAACGTCCACAATGATGCACTTGGCCAAAAAGGGCGTATGCGTTTTTTCCTGAATATATTCAGGAAAAAACGCATACGCCCTTTTTGGCCAACCAAGCAAGCTTGCAAAGGAAATCTGCACTACAATGAAGTCTCACTTGCCCCCGGTCAAAAGGGCCATCTGAAAAAAGTGTAAAATCCAGAAAGGCAGGACAGGCCATGGAGAACTGGGAGCCTTGTTATGCTGATGGGCGGGATGTAAATTGCCAACAACCACTCGGGAGAAGTGTATGGTGTTTCCTGAAACATCTAAAAAACAAAGCAACAGAACCTAGGGCACTTCCACTTATGGTCCTATAGCTTAGGGAAATTAAAATCAAAAAGACACAGCCACCCCAAAGTTTGGAACGGCTCTGTTTACAAGAACCTCGTTTACAGTACAAGTTCAACATCGCAGAAAGTGAAAAATGGAGAAAGAAGTTGTGGTATTTACTTACAAAGCAATATCACTCAGCAATGAAATCTGTGTCATCAGGCCCTTAGCAGCACAATGAGTGGATTCAGGTATGATGATTCTAACTGAGGTAAGTCACACAGAAAAAGAAACATCATAAGATATCCCTAATACACGGAATGTAAACTTGGCTACACAGGAACTGAATTCCAAAACAGGACAGGGTCTCAAATTTAGGAAACCAACTTATGCTTGCTTAAGGGGAAAGGTGAGTTGGGGTGCTGCATAAAACCAGAGATTGAAATGAGCACAGATAAAGTTCCTTAAGCCAAATATGGAATAGACAAGAGCTACTCCTTGCTCAACGAAATGGACTCAACACCGCATATTAAACGCCTAAGAATGTACCTGACTAGTAAGTATCTTAAAACCTATGGATTGCTATGTCTCCGAAAGAGAATCAAGCATGTGTACAGGGGCATAAACGCAGCAGTGATAGGATTGGAGAGGTTCGGTGAGCAAATGAAGACCCTTTGAAGTCATATTGCATGGTACCCATTCCACGGGTTTCAACTACCCAGGTTTAAGGTATTCTTCCTTCAGCTAAAACATGCATGTGGAACCTAGAGTATGATCAACCATGTGATCAGGAGACGTGTTAAAATATGTCTCAGGTTTCCTCCCCTGGTACTCGGGTGCAACATTCCAGACGCTTTACTAACACTCTCCCCACTTGGAGAGTCAGTCCCTTTAACCTCCTGTTTGGCCCAGTTTGCAATTTCTGCAGAAGATGAACAGGAATAGCGAGAACCAATGAGAGGCTAGCTTCAGGTGTCTGGATGGGCAAATTATTCCTGAATATATTCAGGAAAAAATGCATATGCCCTTTTTGGCCAACCAAGCAAGCTTGCAAAGGAAATCTGCACTACAATGAAGTCTCACTTCCCCCCGGTCAAAAGGGCCATCTGAAAAAAGTGTAAAATCCAGAAAGGCAGGACAGGCCAAGGACAACTGGGAGCCTTGTTATGCTGATGGGCGGGATGTAAATTGCCAACAGACACTCGGGAGAAGTGTATGGTGTTTCCTGAAACATCTAAAAAACAAAGCAACAGAGCCTAGGGCACTGCCACTTATGGTCCTATAGCTTAGGGAAATTAAAATCAAAAAGACACAGCCACCCCAAGTTTGGGACGCCTCTGTTTACAAGAACCTCGTTTACAGTACAAGTTCAACATCGCAGAAAGTGAAAAATGGAGAAAGAAGTTGTGGTTTTTACTTACAAAGCAATATCACTCAGCAATGAAATCTATGTCATCAGGCCCTTAGCATCACAATGAGTGGATTCAAGTATGATGATTCTAACTGAAATAAGTCACACAGAAAAAGAAACATCATAAGATATCAGTAATACACGGAATGTAAACTTGGCTACACAGGAACTGAATTACAGAACAGAACAGGGTCTCAAATTTAGAAAACCAACTTATGCTTGCTTAAGGGTAAAGGTGAGTTGGGGTGCTGCATAAAACCAGAGATTGAAATGAGCACAGATAAAGTTCCTTAAGTCAAATATGGAATAGACAAGAGCTACTCCTTGCTCAACGAAATGGACTCAACACCGCATATTAAACGCCTAAGAATGTACCTGACTAGTAAGTATCTTAAAACCTATGGATTGCTATGTCTCCGAAAGAGAATCAAGCATGAGTACAGGGGCATAAACGCAGCAGTGATAGGATTGGAGAGGTTCGGTGAGCAAATGAAGACCCTTTGAAGTCATATTGCATGGTACCCATTCCACGGGTTTCAACTACCCAGGTTTAAGGTATTCTTCCTTCAGCTAAAACATGCATGTGGAACCTAGAGTATGATCAACCATGTGATCGGGAGACGTGTTCAAATATGTCTCAGTTTTCCTCCCCTGGTACTCGGGTGCAACATTCCAGACGCTTTACTAACACTCTCCCCACTTGGAGAGTCAGTCCCTTTAACCTCTTGTTTGGCCCAGTTTGCAATTTCTGCGGAAGATGAACAGGAATAGTGAGAACCAATGAGAGGCTAGCTGGAGGTGTCTGGACGGGCAAATTTAACTCTCATTTCCCACCAGGAAGAGGAATTAACCAAAGGCTCAGCATGCCGGGCCGGAAACAGATTAGGGCCTGAAGCCATCCTGCGGTGTTGCGGCCAGCTCACAAGAAAGCGAGTTGAAGAAAGGAGCTCAGGGGCACTGTAATTCACAAACCTGCAGAGTTATAAATGACAGCTATCGTCCAAAAATAGACTGAAGTAAGGCTGCCAAGAGGAATTGAAAGCGGGGCAGAATTGCAGGAAACCGATTTCAGGAGGTAGACTGGAATTGCATTGAAAGCATAGGAAAAGAGGCAGAACGTCCACAATGATGCACTTGGCCAAAAAGGGCGTATGCGTTTTTTCCTGAATATATTCAGGAAAAAACGCATACGCCCTTTTTGGCCAACCAAGCAAGCTTGAAAAGGAAATCTGCACTACAATGAAGTCTCACTTCCCCCCGGTCAAAAGGGCCATCTGAAAAAAGTGTAAAATCCAGAAAGGCAACAGGCCATTGAGAACTGGGAGCCTTGTTATGCTGATGGGCGGGATGTAAATTGCCAACAGACACTCGGGAGAAGTGTATGGTGTTTCCTGAAACATCTAAAAAACAAAGCAACAGAGCCTAGGGCACTGCCACTTATGGTCCTATAGCTTAGGGAAATTAAAATCAAAAAGACACAGCCACCCCAAAGTTTGGAACGGCTCTGTTTACAAGAACCTCATTTACAGTACAAGTTCAACATCGCAGAAAGTGAAAAATGGATAAAGAACTTGTGGTACTTACGTACAATGCAGTATCACTCAGCAATGAAATCTATGTCTTCAGGCCCGTAGCAGCATAATGAGTAGATTCAGGTACGAAAATTCTAACTGAAATAAGTCACACAGAAAAAGAAACTTCATAAGATATCACTAATACACGGAATGTAAACTTGGCTACACAGGAACTGAATTACAGAACAGAACAGGGTCTCAAATTTAGAAAACCAACTTATGCTTGCTTAAGGGTAAAGGTGAGTTGGGGTGCTGCATAAAACCAGAGATTGAAATGAGCACAGATAAAGTTCCTTAAGCCAAATATGGAATAGACAAGAGCTACTCCTTGCTCAACGAAATGGACTCAACACCGCATATTAAACGCCTAAGAATGTACCTGACTAGTAAGTATCTTAAAACCTATGGATTGCTATGTCTCCGAAAGAGAATCAAGCATGTGTACAGGGGCATAAACGCAGCAGTGATAGGATTGGAGAGGTTCGGTGAGCAAATGAAGACCCTTTGAAGTCATATTGCATGGTACCCATTCCTCGGGTTTCAACTACCAAAGTTTTAGGTATTCTTTCTTCAGCTAAAACATGCATGTGGAACCCAGAGTATGATCAACCATGTGAACGGGAGAAGTGTTCAAATATGTCTCAGTTTTCCTCCCCTGGTACTCGGGTGCAACATTCCAGATGCTTTACTAACACTCTCCCGACTTGGAGAGTCAGTCCCTTTAACCTCCTGTTTGGCCCAGTTTGCAATTTCTGCGGAAGATGAACAGGAATAGCGAGAACCAATGAGAGGCTAGCTGGAGGTGTCTGGACGGGCAAATTTAACTCTCATTTCCCACCAGGAAGAGGAATTAACCAAAGGCTCAGCATGCCGGGCCGGAACAAGATTAGGGCCTGAAGCCATCCTGCGGTGTTGCGGCCAGGTCACAAGAAAGCGAGTTGAAGAAAGGAGATCAGGGGCACTGTAACTCACAAACCTGCAGAGTTATAAATGACAGCTATCGTCCAAAAATAGACTGAAGTAAGGCTGCCAAGAGGACTTGAAAACGGGGCAGAATTGCAGGAAACCGATTTCAGGAGGTAGACTGGAATTGCATTGAAAGCATAGGAAAAGAGGCAGAACGTCCACAATGATGCACTTGGCCAAAAAGGGCGTATGCGTTTTTTCCTGAATATATTCAGGAAAAAACGCATACGCCCTTTTTGGCCAACCAAGCAAGCTTGCAAAGGAAATCTGCACTACAATGAAGTCTCACTTCCCCCCGGTCAAAAGGGCCATCTGAAAAAAGTGTAAAATCCAGAAAGGCAACAGGCCATTTAGAACTGGGAGCCTTGTTATGCTGATGGGCGGGATGTAAATTGCCAACAGACACTCGGGAGAAGTGTATGGTGTTTCCTGAAACATCTAAAAAACAAAGCAACAGAGCCTAGGGCACTTCCACTTATGGTCCTATAGCTTAGGGAAATTAAAATCAAAAAGACACAGCCACCCCAAAGTTTGGAACGGCTCTGTTTACAAGAACCTCGTTTACAGTACAAGTTCAACATCGCAGAAAGTGAAAAATGGATAAAGAAGTTGTGGTATTCACTTACAAAGCAATATCACTCAGCAATGAAATCTATGTCATCAGGCCCCTAGCAGCACAATGAGTGGATTCAGGTATGATGATTCTAACTGAAATAAGTCACACAGAAAAAGAAACATCATAAGATATCAGTAATACACGGAATGTAAACTTGGCTACACAGGAACTGAATTACAGAACAGAACAGGGTCTCAAATTTAGAAAACCAACTTATGCTTGCTTAAGGGTAAAGGTGAGTTGGGGTGCTGCATAAAACCAGAGATTGAAATGAGCACAGATAAAGTTCCTTAAGCCAAATATGGAATAGACAAGAGCTACTCCTTGCTCAACGAAATGGACTCAACACCGCATATTAAACGCCTAAGAATGTACCTGACTAGTAAGTATCTTAAAACCTATGGATTGCTATGTGTCCGAAAGACAATCAAGCATGTGTACAGGGGCATAAACGCAGCAGTGATAGGATTGGAGAGGTTCGGTGAGCAAATGAAGACCCTTTGAATTCATATTGCATGGTACCCATTCCACGGGTTTCAACTACCCAGGTTTTAGGTATTCTTCCTTCAGCTAAAACATGCATGTGGAACCCAGAGTATGATCAACCATGTGATTGGGAGACGTGTTCAAATATGTCTCAGTTTTCGTACCCTGGTACTCGGGTGCAACATTCCAGACGCTTTACTAACACTCTCCCCACTTGGAGAGTCAGTCGCTTTAACCTCCTGTTTGGCCCAGTTTGCAATTTCTGCGGAAGATGAACAGGAATAGCGAGAACCAATGAGAAACTAGCTGGAGGTGTCTGGATGGGCAAATTTAACTCTCATTTCCCACCAGGAAGAGGAAATAACCAAACGCTCAGCGTGCCGTGCCAGAACCAGATTAGAGCCTGAAGACATCCTGCGGTGCTGCGGCCAGCTCAAAAGAAAGCGAGTTGAAGAAAGGAGCTCAGGGGCACTGTAATTCACAAACCTGCAGAGTTATAAATGACAGCTATCGTCCAAAAATAGACTGAAGTAAGGCTGCCAAGAGGACTTGAAAGCGGGGCAGAATTGCAGGAAACCGATTTCAGGAGGTAGACTGGAATTGCATTGAAAGCATAGGAAAAGAGGCAGAACGTCCACAATGATGCACTTGGCCAAAAAGGGCGTATGCGTTTTTTCCTGAATATATTCAGGAAAAAACGCATACGCCCTTTTTGGCCAACCAAGCAAGCTTGCAAAGGAAATCTGCACTACAATGAAGTCTCACTTCCCCCCGGTCAAAAGGGCCATCTGAAAAAAGTGTAAAATCGAGAAAGGCAGGACAGGCCATGGAGAACTGGGAGCCTTGTTATGCTGATGGGCGGGATGTAAATTGCCAACAGACACTCGGGAGAAGTGTATGGTGTTTCCTGAAACATCTAAAAAACAAAGCAACAGAGCCTAGGGCACTTCCACTTATGGTCCTATAGCTTAGGGAAATTAAAATCAAAAAGACACAGCCACCCCAAAGTGTGGGACGCCTCTGTTTACAAGAACCGCGTTTACCGTACAAGTTCAATATCACAGAAAGTGAAAAATGGATAAAGAACTTGTGGTACTTACGTACAATGCAGTATCACTCAGCAATGAAATCTATGTCATCAGGCCCATAGCAGCATAATGAGTGGATTCAGGTACGATGATTCTAACTGAAATAAGTCACACAGAAAAAGAAACATCATAAGATATCAGTAATACACGGAATGTAAACTTGGCTACACAGGAACTGCATTCCAAAACAGAACAGGGTCTCAAATTTAGAAAACCAACTTATGCTTGCTTAAGGGGAAAGGTGAGTTGGGGTGCTGTATAAAACCAGAGATTGAAATGAGCACAGATAAAGGTCCTTAAGCCAAATATGGAATACACAAGAGCTACTCCTTGCTCAACGAAATGGACTCAACACCGCATATTAAACGCCTAAGAATGTACCTGACTAGTAAGTATCTTAAAACCTATGGATTGCTATGTCTCCAAAAGAGAATCAAGCGTGTGTACAGGGGCATAAACGCAGCAGTGATAGGATTGGAGAGGTTCGGTGAGCAAATGAAGACCCTTTGAAGTCATATTGCATGGTACCCATTACACGGGTCCCAACTCTCCAGGTTTAAGGTATTCTTTCTTCAGCTAAAACATGCATGGCGAACCCAGAGTATGATCAACCATGTGAACGGGAGACGTGTTCAAATATGTCTCAGTTTTCCTCCCCTGGTACTCGGGTGCAACATTCCAGACGCTTTACTAACACTCTCCCGACTTGGAGAGTCAGTCACTTTAACCTCCTGTTTGGCCCAGTTTGCAATTTCTGCGGAAGATGAACAGGAATAGCGAGAACCAATGAGAGACTAGCTGGAGGTGTCTGGACGGGCAAATTTAACTCTCATTTCCCACCAGGAAGACTAATTAACCAAAGGCTCAGCGTGCCGTGCCGGAACCAGATTAGGGCCTGAAGCCATCCTGCGGTGTTGCGGCCAGGTCACAAGAAAGCGAGTTGAAGAAAGGAGCTCAGGGGCACTGTAATTCACAAACCTGCAGAGTTATAAATGACAGCTATCGTCCAAAAATAGACTGAAGTAAGGCTGCCAAGAGGACTTGAAAGCGGGGCAGAATTGCTGGAAACCGATTTCAGGAGGTAGACTGGAATTGCATTGAAAGCATAGGAAAAGAGGCAGAACGTCCACAATGATGCACTTGGCCAAAAAGGGCGTATGCGTTTTTTCCTGAATATATTCAGGAAAAAACGGATACGCCCTTTTTGGCCAACCAAGCAAGCTTACAAAGGAAATCTGCACTACAATGAAGTCTCACTTCCCCCCGGTCAAAAGGGCCATCTGAAAAAAGTGTAAAATCCAGAAAGGCAGGACAGGCCATGGAGAACTGGGAGCCTTGTTATGCTGATGGGCGGGATGTAAATTGCCAACAGACACTCCGGAGAAGTGTATGGTGTTTCCTGAAACATCTAAAAAACAAAGCAACAGAGCCGAGGGCACTGCCACTTATGGTCCTATAGCTTAGGGAAATTAAAATCAAAAAGACACAGCCACCCCAAAGTTTGGGACGCCTCTGTTTACAAGAATCTCGTTTACAGTACAAGTTCAACATCGCAGAAAGTGAAAAATGGATAAAGAATTTGTGGTATTTACTTACAAAGCAATATCACTCAGCAATGAAATCTGTGTCATCAGGCCCTTAGCAGCACAATGAGTGGATTCAGGTATGATGATTCTAACTGAAATAAGTCACACAGAAAAAGAAACATCATAAGATATCTGTAATACACGGAATGTAAACTTGGCTACACAGGAACTGCATTCCAAAACTGAACAGGGTCTCAAATTTAGAAAACCAACTTACGCTTGCTTAAGGAGAAAGGTGAGTTGGGGTGCTGCATAAAACCAGAGATTGAAATGAGCACAGATAAAGTTCCTTAAGCCAAATATGGAATAGACAAGAGCTACTCCTTGCTCAACGAAATGGACTCAACACCGCATATTAAACGCCTAAGAATGTACCTGACTAGTAAGTATCTTAAAACCTATGGATTGCTATGTCTCCGAAAGAGAATCAAGCATGTGTACAGGGGCATAAACGCAGCAGTGATAGGATTGGAGAGGTTCGGTGAGCAAATGAAGACCCTTTGAAGTCATATTGCATGGTACCCATTCCACGGGTTTCAACTACCCAGGTTTTAGGTATTCTTCCTTCAGCTAAAATATGCATGTGGAACCCAGAGTATGATCAACCATGTGATCGGGAGACGTGTTCAAATATGTCTCAGTTTTCCTCCCCTGGTACTCGGGTGCAACATTCCAGACGCTTTACTAACACTCTCCCCACTTGGAGAGTCAGTCCCTTTAACCTCCTGTTTGGCCCAGTTTGCAATTTCTGCGGAAGATGAACAGGAATAGCGAGAACCAATGAGAGGCTAGCTGGAGGTGTCTGGACGGGCAAATTTAACTCTCATTTCCCACCAGGAAGAGGAAATAACCAAAGGCTCAGCGTGCCGTGCTGGAACCAGATTACGGCCTGAAGCCATCCTGCGGTGTTGCGGCCAGGTCACAAGAAAGCAAGTTGAAGAAAGGAGCTCAGGGGCACTGTAATTCACAAACCTGCAGAGTTATAAATGACAGCTGTCGTCCAAAAATAGACTGAAGTAAGGCTGCCAAGAGGACTTGAAAGCGGGGCAGAATTGCAGGAAACCGATTTCAGGAGGTAGACTGGAATTGCATTGAAAGCATAGGAAAAGAGGCAGAACGTCCACAATGATGCACTTGGCCAAAAAGGGCGTATGCGTTTTTTCCTGAATATATTCAGGAAAAAACGCATACACCCTTTTTGGCCAACCAAGCAAGCTTGCAAAGGAAATCTGCACTACAATGAAGTCTCACTTCCCCCCGGTCAAAAGGGCCATCTGAAAAAAGTGTAAAATCCAGAAAGGCAGGACAGGCCATGGAGAACTGGGAGCCTTGTTATGCTGATGGGCGGGATGTAAATTGCCAACAACCACTCGGGAGAAGTGTATGGTGTTTCCTGAAACATCTAAAAAACAAAGCAACAGAACCTAGGGCACTTCCACTTATGGTCCTATAGCTTAGGGAAATTAAAATCAAAAAGACACAGCCACCCCAAAGTTTGGAACGGCTCTGTTTACAAGAACCTCGTTTACAGTACAAGTTCAACATCGCAGAAAGTGAAAAATGGAGAAAGAAGTTGTGGTATTTACTTACAAAGCAATATCACTCAGCAATGAAATCTGTGTCATCAGGCACTTAGGAGCACAATGAGTGGATTCAGGTATGATGATTCTAACTGAAATAAGTCACACAGAAAAAGAAACATCATAAGATATCAGTAATACACGGAATGGAACCTTGGCTACACAGGAACTGAATTACAGAACAGAACAGGGTCGCAAATTTAGAAAACCAACATATGCTTGCTTAAGGGTAAAGGTGAGTTGGGGTGCTGCATAAAACCAGAGATTGAAATGAGCACAGATAAAGTTCCTTAAGTCAAATATGGAATAGACAAGAGCTACTCCTTGCTCAACGAAATGGACTCAACACCGCATATTAAACGCCTAAGAATGTACCTGACTAGTAAGTATCGTAAAACCTATGGATTGCTATGTCTCCAAAAGAGAATCAAGCATGTGTACAGGGGCATAAACGCAGCAGTGATAGGATTGGAGAGGTTCGGTGAGCAAATGAAGACCCTTTGAAGTCATATTGCATGGTACCCATTACACGGGTCTCAACTCTCCAGGTTTAAGGTATTCTTCCTTCAGCTAAAACATGCATGTGGAACCCAGAGTATGATCAACCATGTGATCGGGAGACGTGTTCAAATATGTCTCAGTTTTCCTCCCCTGGTACTCGGGTGCAACATTCCAGACGCTTTACTAACACTCTCCCCACTTGGAGAGTCAGTCCCTTTAACCTCCTGTTTGGCCCAGTTTGCAATTTCTGCGGAAGATGAACAGGAATAGCGAGAACCAATGAGAGGCTAGCTGGAGGTGTCTGGACGGGCAAATTTAACTCTCATTTCCCACCAGGAAGAGGAAATAACCAAAGGCTCAGCGTGCCGTATCGGAACCAGATTAGGGCCTGAAGCCATCCTGCGGTGTTGCGGCCAGCTCACAAGAAAGCGAGTTGAAGAAAGGAGCTCAGGG
Organism: Delphinus delphis; assembly: GCF_949987515.2. Classification (NCBI taxonomy): domain Eukaryota; kingdom Metazoa; phylum Chordata; class Mammalia; order Artiodactyla; family Delphinidae; genus Delphinus; species Delphinus delphis. The sequence goes on along the minus strand of NW_027192759.1, from coordinate 538,638 downwards.
GCACTGTAATTCACAAACCTGCAGAGTTATAAATGACAGCTATCGTCCAAAAATAGACTGAAGTAAGGCTGCCAAGAGGACTTGAAAGCGGGGCAGAATTGCAGGAAACCGATTTCAGGAGGTAGACTGGAATTGCATTGAAAGCATAGGAAAAGAGGCAGAACGTCCACAATGATGCACTTGGCCAAAAAGGGCGTATGCGTTTTTTCCTGAATATATTCAGGAAAAAACGCATACGCCCTTCTTGGCCAACCAAGCAAGCTTGCAAAGGAAATCTGCACTACAATGAAGTCTCACTTCCCCCCGGTCAAAAGGGCCATCTGAATAAAGTGTAAAATCCAGAAAGGCAGGACAGGCCATGGAGAACTGGGAGCCTTGTTATGCTGATGGGCGGGATGTAAATTGCCAACAGACACTCGGGAGAAGTGTATGGTGTTTCCTGAAACACCTAAAAAACAAAGCAACAGAGCCTAGGGCACTGCCACTTATGGTCCTATAGCTTAGGGAAATTAAAATCAAAAAGACACAGCCACCCCAAAGTTCGGGACGCCTCTGTTTACAAGAACCTCGTTTACAGTACAAGTTCAACATCACAGAAAGTGAAAAATGGATAAAGAAGTTGTGGTATTTACTTACAAAGCAATATCACTCAGCAATGAAATCTATGTCATCAGGCCCTTAGCATCACAATGAGTGGATTCAGGTATGATGATTCTAACTGAAGTAAGTCACACAGAAATTGAAACATCATAAGATATCAGTAATACACGGAATGTAAACTTGGCTAAACAGGAACTGAATTACAGAACAGAACAGGGTCTCAAATTTAGAAAACCAACTTATGCTTGCTTAAGGGTAAAGGTGAGTTGGGGTGCTGCATAAAACCAGAGATTGAAATGAGCACAGATAAAGTTCCTTAAGCCAAATATGGAATAGACAAGAGCTACTCCTTGCTCAACGAAATGGACTCAACACCGCATATTAAACGCCTAAGAATGTACCTGACTAGTAAGTATCTTAAAACCTATGGATTGCTATGTCTCTGAAAGAGAATCAAGCATGTGTACAGGGGCATAAACGCAGCAGTGATAGGATTGGAGAGGTTCGGTGAGCAAATGAAGACCCTTTGAAGTCATATTGCATGGTAGCCATTACACGGGTCTCAACTCTCCAGGTTTAAGGTATTCTTCCTTCAGCTAAAACATGCATGTGGAACCCAGAGTATGATCAACCATGTGAACGGGAGACGTGTTCAAATATGTCTCAGTTTTCCTCCCCTGGTACTCGGGTGCAACATTCCAGACGCTTTACTAACACTCTCCCCACTTGGAGAGTCAGCGCCTTTAACCTCCTGTTTGGCCCAGTTTGCAATTTCTGCGGAAGATGAACAGGAATAGCGAGAACCAATGAGAGGCTACCTGGAGGTGTCTGGACGGGCAAATTTAACTCTCATTTCCCACCAGGAAGAGGAAATAACCAAAGGCTCAGCGTGCCGTACCGGAACCAGATTAGGGCCTGAAGCCATCCTGCGGTGTTGCGGCCAGCTCACAAGAAAGCGAGTTGAAGAAAGGAGCTCAGGGGCACTGTAATTCACAAACCTGCAGAGTTATAAATGACAGCTATCGTCCAAAAATAGACTGAAGTAAGGCTGCCAAGAGGACTTGAAAGCGGGGCAGAATTGCAGGAAACCGATTTCAGGAGGTAGACTGGAATTGCATTGAAAGCATAGGAAAAGAGGCAGAACGTCCACAATGATGCACTTGGCCAAAAAGGGCGTATGCGTTTTTTCCTGAATATATTCAGGAAAAAACGCATACGCCCTTTTTGGCCAACCAAGCAAGCTTGCAAAGGAAATGTGCACTACAATGAAGTCTCACTTCCCCCCGGTCAAAAGGGCCATCTGAAAAAAGTGTAAAATCCAGAAAGGCAGGACAGGCCATGGAGAACTGGGAGCCTTGTTATGCTGATGGGCGGGATGTAAATTGCCAACAACCACTCGGGAGAAGTGTATGGTGTTTCCTGAAACATCTAAAAAACAAAGCAACAGAACCTAGGGCACTTCCACTTATGGTCCTATAGCTTAGGGAAATTAAAATCAAAAAGACACAGCCACCCCAAAGTTTGGAACGGCTCTGTTTACAAGAACCTCGTTTACAGTACAAGTTCAACATCGCAGAAAGTGAAAAATGGATAAAGAAGTTGTGGTATTTACTTACAAAGCAATATCACTCAGCAATGAAATCTGTGTCATCAGGCCCTTAGCAGCACAATGAGTGGATTCAGGTATGATGATTCTAACTGAAGTAAGTCACACAGAAAAAGAAACATCATAAGATATCAGTAATACACGGAATGTAAACTTGGCTACACAGGAACTGAATTACAGAACAGAACAGGGTCTCAAATTTAGAAAACCAACTTATGCTTGCTTAAGGGTAAAGGTGAGTTGGGGTGCTGCATAAAACCAGAGATTGAAATGAGCACAGATAAAGTTCCTTAAGTCAAATATGGAATAGACAAGAGCTACTCCTTGCTCAACGAAATGGACTCAACACCGCATATTAAACGCCTAAGAATGTACCTGACTTGTAAGTATCGTAAAACCTATGGATTGCTATGTCTCCAAAAGAGAATCAAGCATGTGTACAGGGGCATAAACGCAGCAGTGATAGGATTGGAGAGGTTCGGTGAGCAAATGAAGACCCTTTGAAGTCATATTGCATGGTAACCATTACACGAGTCTCAACTCTCCAGCTTTAAGGTATTCTTCCTTCAGCTAAAACATGCATGTGGAAGCTAAGTATGATCAACCATGTGAACGGGAGACGTGTTCAAATATGTCTCAGATTTCCTCCCCTGGTACTCGGGTGCAACATTCCAGACGCTTTACTAACACTCTCCCCACTTGGAGAGTCAGCACCTTTAACCTCCTGTTTGTCCCAGTTTGCAATTTCTGCGGAAGATGAACAGGAATAGCGAGAACCAATGAGAGGCTAGCTGGAGGTGTCTGGACGGGCAAATTTAACTCTCATTTCCCACCAGGAAGAGGAATTAACCAAAGGCTCAGCGTGCCGTGCCGGAACCAGATTAGGTCCTGAAGCCATCCTGCGGTGTTGCGGCCAGGTCACAAGAAAGCGAGTTGAAGAAAGGAGCTCAGGGGCACTGTAATTCACAAACCTGCAGAGTTATAAATGGCAGCTATCGTCCAAAAATAGACTGAAGTAAGGCTGCCAAGAGGACTTGAAAGCGGGGCAGAATTGCAGGAAACCGATTTCAGGAGGTAGACTGGAATTGCATTGAAAGCATAGGAAAAGAGGCAGAACGTCCACAATGATGCACTTGGCCAAAAAGGGCGTATGCGTTTTTTCCTGAATATATTCCTGAATATATTCAGGAATATATTCCTGAATATATTCAGGAAAAAACGCATACGCCCTTTTTGGCCAACCAAGCAAGCTTGCAAAGGAAATCTGCACTACAATGAAGTCTCACTTCCCCCCGGTCAAAAGGGCCATCTGAAAAAAGTGTAAAATCCAGAAAGGCAGGACAGGCCATGGAGAACTGGCAGCCCTGTTATGCTGATGGGCGGGATGTAAATTGCCAACAACCACTCGGGAGAAGTGTATGGTGTTTCCTGAAACATCTAAAAAACAAAGCAACAGAGCCTAGGGCACTTCCACTTATGGTCCTATAGCTTAGGGAAATTAAAATCAAAAAGACACAGCCACCCCAAAGTTTGGGACGCCTCTGTTTACAAGAACCTCGTTTACAGTACAAGTTCAACATCGCAGAAAGTGAAAAATGGATAAAGAAGTTGTGGTATTTACTTACAAAGCAATATCACTCAGCAATGAAATCTATGTCATCAGGCCCTTAGCATCACAATGAGTGGATTCAGGTATGATGATTCTAACTGAAATAAGTCACACAGAAAAAGAAACATCATAAGATATCAGTAATACATGGAATGGAAACTTGGCTACACAGGAACTGAATTACAGAACAGAACAGGGTCTCAAATTTAGAAAACCAACTTATGCTTGCTTAAGGGTAAAGGTGAGTTGGGGTGCTGCATAAAACCAGAGATTGAAATGAGCACAGATAAAGTTCCTTAAGCCAAATATGGAATAGACAAGAGCTACTCCTTGCTCAACGAAATGGACTCAACACCGCATATTAAACGCCTAAGAATGTACCTGACTTGTAAGTATCGTAAAACCTATGGATTGCTATGTCTCCGAAAGAGAATCAAGCATGTGTACAGGGGCATAAACGCAGCAGTGATAGGATTGGAGAGGTTCGGTGAGCAAATGAAGACCCTTTGAAGTCATATTGCATGGTACCCATTACACGAGTCTCAACTCTCCAGGTTTAAGGTATTCTTCCTTTAGCTAAAACATGCATGTGGAAGCTAAGTATGATCAACCATGTGAACGGGAGACGTGTTCAAATATGTCTCAGTTTTCCTCCCCTGGTACTCGGGTGCAACATTCCAGACGCTTTACTAACACTCTCCCTACTTGGAGAGTCAGCGCCTTTAACCTCCTGTTTGGCCCAGTTTGCAATTTCTGCGGAAGATGAACAGGAATAGCGAGAACCAATGAGAGGCTAGCTGGAGGTGTCTGGACGGGCAAATTTAACTCTCATTTCCCACCAGGCAGAGGAATTAACCAAAGGCTCAGCATGCCGGGCCGGAACCAGATTAGGGCCTGAAGCCATCCTGCGGTGTTGCGGCCAGGTCACAAGAAAGCGAGTTGAAGAAAGGAGCTCAGGGGCACTGTAATTCACAAACCTGCACAGTTATAAATGACAGGTATCGTCCAAAAATAGACTGAATTAAGGCTGCCAAGAGGACTTGAAAGCGGGGCAGAATTGCAGGAAACCAATTTCAGGAGGTAGACTGGAATTGCATTGAAAGCATAGGAAAAGAGGCAGAACGTCCACAATGATGCACTTGGCCAAAAAGGGCGTATGCGTTTTTTCCTGAATATATTCAGGAAAAAACGCATACGCCCGTTTTGGCCAACCATGCAAGCTTGCAAAGGAAATCTGCACTACAATGAAGTCTCACTTCCCCCCGGTCAAAAGGGCCATCTGAAAAAAGTGTAAAATCCAGAAAGGCAGGACAGGCCATGGAGAACTGGGAGCCTTGTTATGCTGATGGGCGGGATGTAAATTCCCAACAGACACTCGGGAGAAGTGTATGGTGTTTCCTGAAACATCTAAAAAACAAAGCAACAGAGCCTAGGGCACTTCCACTTATGGTCCTATAGCTTAGGGAAATTAAAATCAAAAAGACACAGCCACCCCAAAGTTTGGAACGGCTCTGTTTACAAGAACCTCGTTTACAGTACAAGTTCAACATCGCAGAAAGTGAAAAATGGATAAAGAACTTGTGGTACTTATGTACAATGCAGTATCACTCAGCAATGAAATCTATGTCATCAGGCCCGTAGCAGCATAATGAGTAGATTCAGGTACGATGATTCTAACTGAAATAAGTCACACAGAAAAAGAAACATCATAAGATATCACTAATACACGGAATGTAAACTTGGCTACACAGGAACTGAATTCCAAAACAGAACAGGTTCTCAAATTTAGAAAACCAACTTATGCTTGCTTAAGGGGAAAGGTGAGTTGGGTTGCTGCATAAAACCAGAGATTGAAATGAGCACAGATAAAGTTCCTTAAGCCAAATATGGAATAGACAAGAGCTACTCCTTGCTCCACGAAATGGACTCAACACCGCATATTAAACGCCTAAGAATGTACCTGACTAGTAAGTATCTTAAAACCTATGGATTGCTATGTCTCCGAAAGAGAATCAAGCACGTGTACAGGGACATAAAAGCAGCAGTGATAGGATTGGAGAGGTTCGGTGAGCAAATGAAGACCCTTTGAAGTCATATTGCATGGTACCCATTCCACGGGTTTCAACTACCCAGGTTTTAGGTATTCTTCCTTCAGCTAAAACATGCATGTGGAACCCAAGTATGATCAACCATGTGAACGGGAGACGTGTTCAAATATGTCTCAGTTTTCCTCCCCTGGTACTCGGGTGCAACATTCCAGACGCTTTACTAACACTCTCCCCACTTGGAGAGTCAGCGCCTTTAACCTCCTGTATGGCCCAGTTTGCAATTTCTGCGGAAGATGAACAGGAATAGCGAGAACCAATGAGAGGCTAGCTGGAGGTGTCTGGACGGGCAAATTTAACTCTCATTTCCCACCAGGAAGAGGAAATAACCAAAGGCTCAGCGTGCCGTACCGGAACCAGATTAGGGCCTGAAGCCATCCTGCGGTGTTGCGGCCAGCTGAAAAGAAAGCGAGTTGAAGAAAGGAGCTCAGGGGCACTGTAATTCACAAACCTGCAGAGTTATAAATGACAGCTATCGCCCAAAAATAGACTGAAGTAAGGCTGCCAAGAGGACTTGAAAGCGGGGCAGAATTGCAGGAAACCGATTTCAGGAGGTAGACTGGAATTGCATTGAAAGCATAGGAAAAGAGGCAGAACGTCCACAATGATGCACTTGGCCAAAATGGGCGTATGCGTTTTTTCCTGAATATATTCAGGAAAAAACGCATACGCCCTTTTTGGCCAACCAAGCAAGCTTGCAAAGGAAATCTGCACTACAATGAAGTCTCACTTCCCCCCGGTCAAAAGGGCCATCTGAAAAAAGTGTAAAATCCAGAAAGGCAGGACAGGCCATGGAGAACTGGGAGCCTTGTTATGCTGATGGGCGGGATGTAAATTGCCAACAACCACTCGGGAGAAGTGTATGGTGTTTCCTGAAACATCTAAAAAACAAAGCAACAGAACCTAGGGCACTTCCACTTATGGTCCTATAGCTTAGGGAAATTAAAATCAAAAAGACACAGCCACCCCAAAGTTTGGAACGGCTCTGTTTACAAGAACCTCGTTTACAGTACAAGTTCAACATCGCAGAAAGTGAAAAATGGATAAACAAGTTGTGGTATTTACTTACAAAGCAATATCACTCAGCAATGAAATCTGTGTCATCAGGCCCTTAGCAGCACAATGAGTGGATTCAGGTATGATGATTCTAACTGAAATAAGTCACACAGAAAAAGAAACATCATAAGATATCAGTAATACACGGAATGTAAACTTGGCTACACAGGAACTGAATTACAGAACAGAACAGGGTCTCAAATTTAGAAAACCAACTTATTCTTGCTTAAGGGTAAAGGTGAGTTGGGGTGCTGCATAAAACCAGAGATTGAAATGAGCACAGGTAAAGTTCCTTAAGCCAAATATGGAATAGACAAGAGCTACTCCTTGCTCAACGAAATGGACTCAACACCCCATATTAAACGCCTAAGAATGTACCTGACTAGTAAGTATCGTAAAACCTATGGATTGCTATGTCTCCGAAAGAGAATCAAGCATGTGTACAGGGGCATAAACGCAGCAGTGATAGGATTGGAGAGGTTCGGTGAGCAAATGAAGACCCTTTGAAGTCATAATGCATGGTACCCATTCCACAGGTTTCAACTACCCAGGTTTAAGGTATTCTTCCTTCAGCTAAAACATGCATGTGGAACCTAGAGTATGATCAACCATGTGATCGGGAGACGTGTTCAAATATGTCTCAGTTTTCCTCCCCTGGTACTCGGGTGCAACATTCCAGACGCTTTACTAACACTCTCCCCACTTGGAGAGTCAGTCCCTTTAACCTCCTGTTTGGACCAGTTTGCAATTTCTGCGGAAGATGAACAGGAATAGCGAGAACCAATGAGAGGCTAGCTGGAGGTGTCTGGACGGGCAAATTTAACTCTCATTTCCCACCAGGATGAGGAATTAACCAAAGGCTCAGCATGCCGGGCCGGAACCAGATTAGGGCCTGAAGCCATCCTGCGGTGTTGCGGCCAGGTCACAAGAAAGCGAGTTGAAGAAAGGAGCTCAGGGGCACTGTAATTCACAAACCTGCAGAGTTATAAATGACAGCTATCGTCCAAAAATAGACTGAAGTAAGGCTGCCAAGAGGACTTGAAAGCGGGGCAGAATTGCAGGAAACCGATTTCAGGAGGTAGACTGGAATTGCATTGAAAGCATAGGAAAAGAGGCAGAACGTCCACAATGATGCACTTGGCCAAAAAGGGCGTATGCGTTTTTTCCTGAATATAATCAGGAAAAAACGCATACGCCCTTTTTGGCCAACCAAGCAAGCTTGCAAAGGAAATCTGCACTACAATGAAGTCTCACTTCCCGCCGGTTAAAAGGTCCATCTGAAAAAAGTGTAAAATCCAGAAAGGCAACAGGCCATTGAGAACTGGGAGCCTTGTTATGCTGATGGGCGGGATGTAAATTGCCAACAGACACTCGGGAGAAGTGTATGGTGTTTCCTGAAACATCTAAAAAACAAAGCAACAGAGCCTAGGGCACTTCCACTTATGGTCCTATAGCTTAGGGAAATTAAAATCAAAAAGACACAGCCACCCCAAAGTTTGGAACAGCTCTGTTTACAAGAACCTCGTTTACAGTACAAGTTCAACATCGCAGAAAGTGAAAAATGGATAAAGAACTTGTGGTACTTACGTACAATGCAGTATCACTCAGCAATGAAATCTATGTCATCAGGCCCGTAGCAGCATAATGAGTAGATTTAGGTACGATGATTCTAACTGAAATAAGTCACACAGAAAAAGAAACATCATAAGATATCACTAATACACGGAATGTAAACTTGGCTACACAGGAACTGAATTCCAAAACAGAACAGGTTCTCAAATTTAGAAAACCAACTTATGCTTGCTTAAGGGGAAAGGTGAGTTGGGTTGCTGCATAAAACCAGAGATTGAAATGAGCACAGATAAAGTTCCTTAAGCCAAATATGGAATAGACAAGAGCTACTCCTTGCTCCACGAAATGGACTCAACACCGCATATTAAACGCCTAAGAATGTACCTGACTAGTAAATATCTTAAAACCTATGGATTGCTATCTCTCCGAAAGAGAATCAAGCATGTGTACAGGGGCATAAACGCAGCAGTGATAGGATTGGAGAGGTTCGGTGAGCAAATGAAGACCCTTTGAAGTCATATTGCATGGTACCCATTCCACGGGTTTCAACTACCCAGGTTTTAGGTATTCTTCCTTCAGCTAAAACATGCATGTGGAACCCAGAGTATGATCAACCATGTGATCGGGAGACGTGTTCAAATATGTCTCAGTTTTCCTCCCCTGGTACTCGGGTGCAACATTCCAGATGCTTTACTAACACTCTCCCCACTTGGAGAGTCAGCGCCTTTAACCTCCTGTTTGGCCCAGTTTGCAATTTCTGCGGAAGATGAACAGGAATAGCGAGAACCAATGAGAGGCTAGCTGGAGGTGTCTGGACGGGCAAATTTAACTCTCATTTCCCACCAGGACGAGGAAATAACCAAAGGCTCAGCGTGCCGTACCGGAACCAGATTAGGGCCTGAAGCCATCCTGCGGTGTTGCGGCCAGCTCAAAAGAAAGCGAGTTGAAGAAAGGAGCTCAAGGGCACTGTAATTCACAAACCTGCAGAGTTATAAATGACAGCTATCGTCCAAAAATAGACTGAAGTAAGGCTGCCAAGAGGACTTGAAAGCGGGGCAGAATTGCAGGAAACCGATTTCAGGAGGTAGACTGGAATTGCATTGAAAGCATAGGAAAAGAGGCAGAACGTCCACAATGATGCACTTGGCCAAAAAGGGTGTATGCGTTTTTTCCTGAATATATTCAGGAAAAAATGCATACGCCCTTTTTGGCCAACCAAGCAAGCTTGCAAAGGAAATCTGCACTACAATGAAGTCTCACTTCCCCCCAGTCAAAAGGGCCATCTGAAAAAAGTGTAAAATCCAGAAAGGCAGGACAGGCCATGGAGAACTGGGAGCCTTGTTATGCTGATGGGCGGGATGTAAATTGCCAACAACCACTCGGGAGAAGTGTATGGTGTTTCCTGAAACATCTAAAAAACAAAGCAACAGAACCTAGGGCACTTCCACTTATGGTCCTATAGCTTAGGGAAATTAAAATCAAAAAGACACAGCCACCCCAAAGTTTGGAACGGCTCTGTTTACAAGAACCTCGTTTACAGTACAAGTTCAACATTGCAGAAAGTGAAAAATGGATAAACAAGTTGTGGTATTTAGTTACAAAGCAATATCACTCAGCAATGAAATCTGTGTCATCAGGCCCTTAGCAGCACAATGAGTGGATTCAGGTATGATGATTCTAACTGAAATAAGTCACACAGAAAAAGAAACATCATAAGATATCAGTAATACACGGAATGTAAACTTGGCTACACAGGAACTGAATTACAGAACAGAACAGGGTCTCAAATTTAGAAAACCAACTTATTCTTGCTTAAGGGTAAAGGTGAGTTGGGGTGCTGCATAAAACCAGAGATTGAAATGAGCACAGATAAAGTTCCTTAAGCCAAATATGGAATAGACAAGAGCTACTCCTTGCTCAACGAAATGGACTCAACACCCCATATTAAACGCCTAAGAATGTACCTGACTAGTAAGTATCTTAAAACCTATGGATTGCTATGTCTCCGAAAGAGAATCAAGCATGTGTACCGGGGCATAAACGCAGCAGTGCTAGGATTGGAGAGGTTCGGTGACCAAATGAAGACCCTTTGAAGTCATATTGCATGGTACCCATTCCACAGGTTTCAACTACCCAGGTTTAAGGTATTCTTCCTTCAGCTAAAACATGCATGTGGAACCTAGAGTATGATCAACCATGTGATCGGGAGACGTGTTCAAATATGTCTCAGTTTTCCTCCACTGGTACTCGGGTGCAACATTCCAGACGCTTTACTAACACTCTCCCCACTTGGAGAGTCAGTCCCTTTAACCTCCTGTTTGGCCCAGTTTGCAATTTCTGCGGAAGATGAACAGGAATAGCGAGAACCAATGAGAGGCTAGCTGGAGGTGTCTGGACGGGCAAATTTAACTCTCATTTCCCACCAGGATGAGGAATTAACCAAAGGCTCAGCATGCCGGGCCGGAACCAGATTAGTGCCTGAAGCCATCCTGCGGTGTTGCGGCCAGGTCACAAGAAAGCGAGTTGAAGAAAGGAGCTCAGGAGCACTGTAATTCACAAACCTGCAGAGTTATAAATGACAGCTATCGTCCAAAAATAGACTGAAGTAAGGCTGCCAAGAGGACTTGAAAGCGGGGCAGAATTGCAGGAAACCGATTTCAGGAGGTAGACTGGAATTGCATTGAAAGCATAGGAAAAGAGGCAGAACCTCCACAATGATGCACTTGGCCAAAAAGGGCGTATGCGTTTTTTCCTGAATATAATCAGGAAAAAACGCATACGCCCTTTTTGGCCAACCAAGCAAGCTTGCAAAGGAAATCTGCACTACAATGAAGTCTCACTTCCCCCCGGTCAAAAGGGCCATCTGAAAAAAGTGTAAAATCCAGAAAGGCAACAGGCCATTGAGAACTGGGAGCCTTGTTATGCTGATGGGCGGGATGTAAATTGCCAACAGACACTTGGGAGAAGTGTATGGTGTTTCCTGAAACATCTAAAAAACAAAGCAACAGAGCCTAGGGCACTTCCACTGATGGTCCTATAGCTTAGGGAAATTAAAATCAAAAAGACACAGCCACCCCAAAGTTTGGAACGGCTCTGTTTACAAGAACCTCGTTTACAGTACAAGTTCAACATCGCAGAAAGTGAAAAATGGATAAAGAACTTGTGGTACTTACGTACAATGCAGTATCACTCAGCAATGAAATCTATGTCATCAGGCCCGTAGCAGCATAATGAGTAGATTCAGGTACGATGATTCTAACTGAAATAAGTCACACAGAAAAAGAAACATCATAAGATATCACTAATACACGGAATGTAAACTTGGCTACACAGGAACTGAATTCCAAAACAGAACAGGTTCTCAAATTTAGAAAACCAACTTATGCTTGCTTAAGGGGAAAGGTGAGTTGGGTTGCTGCATAAAACCAGAGATTGAAATGAGCACAGATAAAGTTCCTTAAGCCAAATATGGAATAGACAAGAGCTACTCCTTGCTCCACGAAATGGACTCAACACCGCATATTAAACGCCTAAGAATGTACCTGACTAGTAAGTATCTTAAAACCTATGGATTGCTATGTCTCCGAAAGAGAATCAAGCATGTGTACAGGGGCATAAACGCAGCAGTGATAGGATTGGAGAGGTTCGGTGAGCAAATGAAGACCCTTTGAAGTCATATTGCATGGTACCCATTCCACTGGTTTCAACTACCCAGGTTTTAGGTATTCTTCCTTCAGCTAAAACATGCATGTGGAACCCAGAGTATGATCAACCATGTGATCGGGAGACGTGTTCAAATATGTCTCAGTTTTCCTCCCCTGGTACTCGGGTGCAACATTCCAGACGCTTTACTAACACTCTCCCCACTTGGAGAGTCAGCGCCTTTAGCCTCCTGTTTGGCACAGTTTGCAATTTCTGCGGAAGATGAACAGGAATAGCGAGAACCAATGAGAGGCTAGCTGGAGGTGTCTGGACGGGCAAATTTAACTCTCATTTCCCAACAGGAAGAGGAAATAACCAAAGGCTCAGCGTGCCGGGCCGGAACCAGATTAGGGCCTGAAGCCATCCTGCGGTGTTGCGGCCAGCTCAGAAGAAAGCGAGTTGAAGAAAGGAGCTCAGGGGCACTGTAATTCACAAACCTGCAGAGTTATAAATGACAGCTATCGTCCAAAAATAGACTGAAGTAAGGCTGCCAAGAGGACTTGAAAGCGGGGCAGAATTGCAGGAAACCGATTTCTGGAGGTAGACTGGAATTGCATTGAAAGCATAGGAAAAGAGGCAGAACGTCCACAATGATGCACTTGGCCAAAAAGGGCGTATGCGTTTTTTCCTGAATATATTCAGGAAAAAACGCATACGCACTTTTTGGCCAACCAAGCAAGCTTGCAAAGGAAATCTGCACTACAATGAAGTCTCACTTCCCCCCGGTCAAAAGGGCCATCTGAAAAAAGTGTAAAATCCAGAAAGGCAACAGGCCATTGAGAACTGGGAGCGTTGTTATGCTGATGGGCGGGATGTAAATTGCCAACAGACACTTGGGAGAAGTGTATGGTGTTTCCTGAAACATCTAAAAAACAAAGCAACAGAGCCTAGGGCACTTCCACTTATGGTCCTACAGCTTAGGGAAATTAAAATCAAAAAGACACAGCCACCCCAAAGTTTGGAACGGCTCTGTTTACAAGAACCTCGTTTACAGTACAAGTTCAACATCGCAGAAAGTGAAAAATGGATAAAGAAGTTGTGGTATTCACTTACAAAGCAATATCACTCAGCAATGAAATCTATGTCATCAGGCCCTTAGCAGCACAATGAGTGGATTCAGGTATGATGATTCTAACTGAAATAAGTCACACAGAAAAAGAAACATCATAAGATATCAGTAATACACGGAATGTAAACTTGACTACACACGACTGAATTACAGAACAGAACAGGGTCTCAAATTTAGAAAACCAACTTATGCTTGCTTAAGGGTAAAGGTGAGTTGGGGTGCTGCATAAAACCAGAGATTGAAATGAGCACAGATAAAGTTCCTTAAGCCAAATATGGAATAGACAAGAGCTACTCCTTGCTCAACGAAATGGACTCAACACCGCATATTAAACGCCTAAGAATGTACCTGACTTGTAAGTATCTTAAAACCTATGGATTCCTATGTCTCCGAAAGAGAATCAAGCATGTGTACAGGGGCATAAACGCAGCAGTGATAGGATTGGAGAGGTTCGGTGAGCAAATGAAGACCCTTTGAAGTCATATTGCATGGTACCCATTCCACGGGTTTCAACTACCCAGGTTTAAGGTATTCTTCCTTCAGCTAAAACATGCATGTGGAACCTAGAGTATGATCAACCATGTGATCGGGAGACGTGTTCAAATATGTCTCAGTTTTCCTCCCCTGGTACTCGGGTGCAACATTCCAGACGCTTTACTAACACTCTCCCCACTTGGAGAGTCAGTCCCTTTAACCTCCTGTTTGGCCCAGTTTGCAATTTCTGCGGAAGATGAACAGGAATAGCGAGAACGAATGAGAGGCTAGCTGGAGGTGTCTGGATGGGCAAATTTAACTCTCATTTCCCACCAGGAAGAGGAATTAACCAAAGGCTCAGCATGCCGGGCCGAAACAAGATTAGGGCCTGAAGTCATCCTGCGGTGTTGCGGCCAGGTCACAAGAAAGCGAGTTGAAGAAAGGAGCTCAGGGGCACTGTAATTCACAAACCTGCAGAGTTATAAATGACAGCTATCGTCCAAAAATAGACTGAAGTAAGGCTGTCAAGAGGACTTGAAAGCGGGGCAGAATTGCAGGAAACCGATTTCAGGAGGTAGACTGGAATTGCATTGAAAGCATAGGAAAAGAGGCAGAACGTCCACAATGATGCACTTGGCCAAAAAGGGCGTATGCGTTTTTTCCTGAATATATTCAGGAAAAAACGCATACGCCCTTTTTGGCCAACCAAGCAAGCTTGCAAAGGAAATCTGCACTACAATGAAGTCTCACTTCCCCCCCGGTCAAAAGAGCCATCTGTAAAAAGTGTAAAATCCAGAAAGGCAGGACAGGCCATGGAGAACTGGGAGCCTTCTTATGCTGATGGGCGGGATGTAAATTGCCAACAACCACTCGGGAGAAGTGTATGGTGTTTCCTGAAACATCTAAAAAACAAAGCAACTGAGCCTAGGGCACTTCCACTTATGGTCCTATAGCTTAGGGAAATTAAAATCAAAAAGACACAGCCACCCCAAAGTTTGGGACGCCTCTGTTTACAAGAACCTCGTTTACCGTACAAGTTCAATATCACAGAAAGTGAAAAATGGATAAAGAACTTGTGGTACTTACGTACAATGCAGTATCACTCAGCAATGAAATCTATGTCAACAGGCCCGTAGCAGCATAATGAGTGGATTCAGGTACGATGATTCTAACTGAAATAAGTCACACAGAAAAAGAAACATCATAAGATATCACTAATACACGGAATGTAAACTTGGCTACACAGGAACTGCATTCCAAAACAGAACAGGGTCTCAAATTTAGAAAACCAACTTATGCTTGCTTAAGGGGAAAGGTGAGTTGGGGTGCTGCATAAAACCAGAGATTGAAATGAGCACAGATAAAGTTCCTTAAGCCAAATATGGAATAGACAAGAGCTACTCCTTGCTCAACGAAATGGACTCAAAGCCCCATATTAAACGCCTAAGAATGTACCTGACTAGTAAGTATCTTAAAACCTATGGATTGCTATGTCTCCGAAAGAGAATCAAGCATGTGTACAGGGACATAAACGCAGCAGTGATAGGATTGGAGAGGTTCGGTGAGCAAATGAAGACCCTTTGAAGTCATATTGCATGGTACCCATTCCACGGGTCTCAACTCTCCAGGTTTAAGGTATTCTTCCTTCAGCTAAAACATGCATGTGGAACCCAGAGTATGATCAACCATGTGAACGGGAGACGTGTTCAAATATGTCTCAGTTTTCGTACCCTGGTACTCGGGTGCAACATTCCAGACGCTTTACTAACACTCTCCCCACTTGGAGAGTCAGTCCCTTTAACCTCCTGTTTGGCCCAGTTTGCAATTTCTGCGGAAGATGAACAGGAATAGCGAGAACCAATGAGAGGCTAGCTGGAGGTGTCTGGACGGGCAAATTTAACTCTCATTTCCCACCAGGAAGAGGAATTAACCAAAGGCTCAGCGTGCCGTGCCGGAACCAGATTAGGGCCTGAAGCCATCCTGCGGTGTTGCGGCCAGCTCAAAAGAAAGCGAGTTGAAGAAAGGAGCTCAGGGGCACTGTAATTCACAAACCTGCAGAGTTATAAATGACAGCTATCGTCCTAAAATAGACTGAAGTAAGGCTGCCAAGAGGACTTGAAAGTGGGGAAGAATTGCAGGAAACCGATTTCAGGAGGTAGACTGGAATTGCATTGAAAGCATAGGAAAAGAGGCAGAACGTCCACAATGATGCACTTGGCCAAAAAGGGCGTATGCGTTTTTTCCTGAATATATTCAGGAAAAAACGCATACGCCCTTTTTGGCCAACCAAGCAAGCTTGCAAAGGAAATCTGCACTACAATGAAGTCTCACTTCCCCCCCGGTCAAAAGGGCCATCTGAAAAAAGTGTAAAATCCAGAAAGGCAGGACAGGCCATGGAGAACTGGGAGCCTTGTTATGCTGATGGGCGGGATGTAAATTGCCAACAACCACTCGGGAGAAGTGTATGGTGTTTCCTGAAACATCTAAAAAACAAAGCAACAGAACCTCGGGCACTTCCACTTATGGTCCTATAGCTTAGGGAAATTAAAATCAAAAAGACACAGCCACCCCAAAGTTTGGAATGCCTCTGTTTACAAGAACCTCGTTTACAGTACAAGTTCAACATCGCAGAAAGTGAAAAATGGAGAAAAAAGTTGTGGTATTTACTTACAAAGCAATATCACTCAGCAATGAAATCTGTGTCATCAGGCCCTTAGCAGCACAATGAGTGGATTCAGGTATGATGATTCTAACTGAAATAAGTCACACAGAAAAAGAAACATCATAAGATATCAGTAATACACGGAATGTAAACTTGGCTACACAGGAACTGAATTACAGAACAGAACAGGGTCTCAAATTTAGAAAAACAACTTATGCTTGCTTAAGGGGAAAGGTGAGTTGGGGTGCTGCATAAAACCAGAGATTGAAATGAGCACAGATAAAGTTCCTTAAGCCAAATATGGAATAGACAAGAGCTACTCCTTGCTCAACGAAATGGACTCAACACCGCATATTAAACGCCTAAGAATGTACCTGACTTGTAAGTATCTTAAAACCTATGGATTGCTATGTCTCCGAAAGAGAATCAAGCATGTGTACAGGGGCATAAACACAGCAGTGATAGGATTGGAGAGGTTCGGTGAACAAATGAAGACCCTTTGAAGTCATATTGCATGGTACCCATTCCACGGGTTTCAACTACCCAGGTTTAAGGAATTCTTCCTCCAGCTAAAACATGCATGTGGAACCTAGAGTATGATCAACCATGTGATCCTGAGACGTGTTCAAATATGTCTCAGTTTTCGTACCCTGGGACTCTGGTGCAACATTCCAGACGCTTTACTAACACTCTCCCGACTTGGAGAGTCAGTCCCTTTAACCTCCTGTTTGGCCCAGTTTGCAATTTCTGCGGAAGATGAACAGGAATAGCGAGAACCAATGAGAGACTAGCTGGAGGTGTCTGGACGGGCAAATTTAACTCTCATTTCCCACCAGGAAGAGGAATTAACCAAAGGCTCAGCGTGCCGGGCCGGAACCAGATTAGGGCCTGAAGCCATCCTGCGGTGTTGCGGCCAGGTCACAAGAAAGCGAGTTGAAGAAAGGAGCTCAGGGGCACTGTAATTCACAAACCTGCAGAGTTATAAATGACAGCTATCGTCCAAAAATAGACTGAAATAAGGCTGCCAAGAGGACTTGAAAGCGGGGCAGAATTGCAGGAAACCGATTTCAGGAGGTAGACTGGAATTGCATTGAAAGCATAGGAAAAGAGGCAGAACGTCCACAATGATGCACTTGGCCAAAAAGGGCGTATGCGTTTTTTCCTGAATATATTCAGGAAAAAACGCATACGCCCTTTTTGGCCAACCAAGCAAGCTTGCAAAGGAAATCTGCACTACAATGAAGTCTCACTTCCCCCCCGGTCAAAAGAGCCATCTGAAAAAAGTGTAAAATCCAGAAAGGCAGGACAGGCCATGGAGAACTGGGAGCCTTCTTATGCTGATGGGCGGGATGTAAATTGCCAACAACCACTCGGGAGAAGTGTATGGTGTTTCCTGAAACATCTAAAAAACAAAGCAACTGAGCCTAGGGCACTTCCACTTATGGTCCTATAGCTTAGGGAAATTAAAATCAAAAAGACACAGCCACCCCAAAGTTTGGGACGCCTCTGTTTACAAGAACCTCGTTTACCGTACAAGTTCAATATCACAGAAAGTGAAAAATGGATAAAGAACTTGTGGTACTTACGTACAATGCAGTATCACTCAGCAATGAAATCTATGTCATCAGGCCCGTAGCAGCATAATGAGTGGATTCAGGTACGATGATTCTAACTGAAATAAGTCACACAGAAAAAGAAACATCATAAGATATCACTAATACACGGAATGTAAACTTGGCTACACAGGAACTGCATTCCAAAACAGAACAGGGTCTCAAATTTAGAAAACCAACTTATGCTTGCTTAAGGGGAAAGGTGAGTTGGGGTGCTGCATAAAACCAGAGATTGAAATGAGCACAGATAAAGTTCCTTAAGCCAAATATGGAATAGACAAGAGCTACTCCTTGCTCAACGAAATGGACTCAAAGCCCCATATTAAACGCCTAAGAATGTACCTGACTAGTAAGTATCTTAAAACCTATGGATTGCTATGTCTCCGAAAGAGAATCAAGCATGTGTACAGGGACATAAACGCAGCAGTGATAGGATTGGAGAGGTTCGGTGAGCAAATGAAGACCCTTTGAAGTCATATTGCATGGTACCCATTCCACGGGTCTCAACTCTCCAGGTTTAAGGTATTCTTCCTTCAGCTAAAACATGCATGTGGAACCCAGAGTATGATCAACCATGTGAACGGGAGACGTGTTCAAATATGTCTCAGGTTTCGTACCCTGGTACTCGGGTGCAACATTCCAGACGCTTTACTAACACTCTCCCGACTTGGAGAGTCAGCGCCTTTAACCTCCTGTTTGGCCCAGTTTGCAATTTCTGCGGAAGATGAACAGGAATAGCGAGAACCAATGAGAGACTAGCTGGAGGTGTCTGGACGGGCAAATTTAACTCTCATTTCCCACCAGGAAGAGGAAATAACCAAAGGCTCAGCGTGCCGTGCCGGAACCAGATAAGGGCCTGAAGCCATCCTGCGGTGTTGCGGCCAGCTCACAAGAAAGCGAGTTGAAGAAAGGAGCTCAGGGGCACTGTAATTCACAAACCTGCAGAGTTATAAATGACAGCTATCGTCCAAAAATATACTGAAGTAAGCCTGCCAAGAGGACTTGAAAGCGGGGCAGAATTGCAGGAAACCGATTTCAGGAGGTAGACAGGAATTGCATTGAAAGCATAGGAAAAGAGGCAGAACGTCCACAATGATGCACTTGGCCAAAAAGGGCGTATGCGTTTTTTCCTGAATATATTCAGGAAAAAACGCATACGCCCTTTTTGGCCAACCAAGCAAGCTTGCAAAGGAAATCTGCACTACAATGAAGTCTCACTTCCCCCCGGTCAAAAGGGCCATCTGAAAAAAGTGTAAAATCCAGAAAGGCAACAGGCCATTGAGAACTGGGAGCCTTGTTATGCTGATGGGCGGGATGTAAATTGCCAACAGACACTCGGGAGAAGTGTATGGTGTTTCCTGAAACATCTAAAAAACAAAGCAACAGAACCTAGGGCACTTCCACTTATGGTCCTATAGCTTAGGGAAATTAAAATCAAAAAGACACAGCCACCCCAAAGTTTGGAACGGCTCTGTTTACAAGAACCTCGTTTACAGTACAAGTTCAACATCGCAGAAAGTGAAAAATGGATAAAGAAGTTGTGGTATTTACGTACAAAGCAATATCACTCAGCAATGAAATCTGTGTCATCAGGCCCTTAGCAGCACAATGAGTGGATTCAGGTATGATGATTCTAACTGAAATAAGTCACACAGAAAAAGAAACATCATAAGATATCAGTAATACACGGAATGTAAACTTGGCTACACAGGAACTGAATTACAGAACAGAACAGGGTCTCAAATTTCGAAAACCAACTTATGCTTGCTTAAGGGGAAAGGTGAGTTGGGGTGCTGCATAAAACCAGAGATTGAAATGAGCACAGATAAAGTTCCTTAAGCCAAATATGGAATAGACAAGAGCTACTCCTTGCTCAACGAAATGGAGTCAACACCGCATATTAAACGCCTAAGAATGTACCTGACTAGTAAGTATCTTAAAACCTATGGATTGCTATGTCTCCGAAAGAGAATCAAGCATGTGTACAGGGGCATAAACGCAGCAGTGATAGGATTGGAGAGGTTCGGTGAGCAAATGAAGACCCTTTGAAGTCATATTGCATGGTACCCATTCCACGGGTTTCAACTACCCAGGTTTTAGGTATTCTTCCTTCAGCTAAAACATGCATGTGGAACCCAGAGTATGATCAACCATGTGATCGGGAGACGTGTTCAAATATGTCTCAGTTTTCCTCCCCTGGTACTCGGGTGCAACATTCCAGACGCTTTACTAACACTCTCCCCACTTGGAGAGTCAGCGCCTTTAACCTCCTGTTTGGCCCAGTTTGCAATTTCTGCGGAAGATGAACAGGAATACCGAGAACCAATGAGAGGCTAGCTGGAGGTGTTTGGACGGGCAAATTTAACTCTCATTTCCCACCAGGAAGAGGAAATAACCAAAGGCTCAGCGTGCCGTGCCAGAACCAGATTAGGGCCTGAATCCATCCTGCGGTGTTGCGGCCAGCTCAAAAGAAAGCGAGTTGAAGAAAGGAGCTCAGGGGCACTGTAATTCACAAACCTGCAGAGTTATAAATGACAGCTATCGTCCAAAAATAGACTGAAGTAAGGCTGCCAAGAGGACTTGAAAGCGGGGCAGAATTGCAGGAAACCGATTTCAGGAGGTAGACTGAAATTGCATTGAAAGCATAGGAAAAGAGGCAGAACGTCCACAATGATGCACTTGGCCAAAAAGGGCGTATGCGTTTTTTCCTGAATATATTCAGGAAAAAACGCATACGCCCTTTCTGGCCAACCAAGCAAGCTTGCAAAGGAAATCTGCACTACAATGAAGTCTCACTTCCCCCCGGTCAAAAGGGCCATCTGAAAAAAGTGTAAAATCCAGAAAGGCAGGACAGGCCATGGAGAACTGGGAGCCTTGTTATGCTGATGGGCGGGATGTAAATTGCCAACAGACACTCGGGAGAAGTGTATGGTGTTTCCTGAAACATCTAAAAAACAAAGCAACAGAGCCTAGGGCACTGCCACTTATGGTCCTATAGCTTAGGGAAATTAAAATCAAAAAGACACAGCCACCCCAAAGTTTGGGACGCCTCTGTTTACAAGAACCTCGTTTACAGTACAAGTTCAACATCGCAGAAAGTGAAAAATGGATAAAGAAGTTGTGGTATTTACTTACAAAGCAATATCACTCAGCAATGAAATCTATGTCATCAGTCCCTTAGCATCACAATGAGTGGATTCAGGTATGATGATTCTAACTGAAATAAGTCACACAGAAAAAGAAACATCATAAGATATCAGTAATACATGGAATGTAAACTTGGCTACACAGGAACTGAATTACAGAACAGAACAGGGTCTCAAATTTAGAAAACCAACTTATGCTTGCTTAAGGGTAAAGGTGAGTTGGGGTGCTGCATAAAACCAGAGATTGAAATGAGCACAGATAAAGTTCCTTAAGTCAAATATGGAATAGACAAGAGCTACTCCTTGCTCAACGAAATGGACTCAACACCGCATATTAAACGCCTAAGAATGTACCTGACTAGTAAGTATCGTAAAACCTATGGATTGCTATGTCTCCAAAAGAGAATCAAGCATGTGTACAGGGGCATAAACGCAGCAGTGATAGGATTGGAGAGGTTCGGTGAGCAAATGAAGACCCTTTGAAGTCATATTGCATAGTACCCATTCCACGGGTCTCAACTCTCCAGGTTTAAGGTATTCTTCCTTCAGCTAAAACATGCATGTGGAACCCAAGTATGATCAACCATGTGAACGGGAGACGTGTTCAAATATGTCTCAGTTTTCCTCCCCTGGTACTCGGGTGCAACATTCCAGACGCTTTACTAACACTCTCCCCACTTGGAGAGTCAGCGCCTTTAACCTCCTGTTTGGCCCAGTTTGCAATTTCTGCGGAAGATGAACAGGAATAGCGAGAACCAATGAGAGGCTAGCTGGAGGTGTCTGGACGGGCAAATTTAACTCTCATTTCCCACCAGGAAGAGGAAATAACCAAAGGCTCAGTGTGCCGTACCGGAACCAGATTAGGGCCTGAAGCCATCCTGCGGTGTTGCGGCCAGCTCAAAAGAAAGCGAGTTGAAGAAAGGAGCTCAGGGGCACTGTAATTCACAAACCTGCAGAGTTATAAATGACAGCTATCGTCCAAAAATAGACTGAAGTAAGGCTGCCAAGAGGACTTGAAAGCGGGGCAGAATTGCAGGAAACCGATTTCAGGAGGTAGACTGGAATTGCATTGAAAGCATAGGAAAAGAGGCAGAACGTCCACAATGATGCACTTGGCCAAAAAGGGCGTATGCGTTTTTTCCTGAATATATTCAGGAAAAAACGCATACGCCCTTTTTGGCCAACCAAGCAAGCTTGCAAAGGAAATCTGCACTACAATGAAGTCTCACTTCCCCCCGGTCAAAAGGGCCATCTGAAAAAAGTGTAAAATCCAGAAAGGCAGGACAGGCCATGGAGAACTGGGAGCCTTGTTATGCTGATGGGCGGGATGTAAATTGCCAACAGACACTCGGGAGAAGTGTATGGTGTTTCCTGAAACATCTAAAAAACAAAGCAACAGAGCCTAGGGCACTGCCACTTATGGTCCTATAGCTTAGGGAAATTAAAATCAAAAAGACACAGCCACCCCAAAGTTTGGGACGCCTCTGTTTACAAGAACCTCGTTTACAGTACAAGTTCAACATCGCAGAAAGTGAAAAATGGATAAAGAAGTTGTGGTATTTACTTACAAAGCAATATCACTCAGCAATGAAATCTATGTCATCAGTCCCTTAGCATCACAATGAGTGGATTCAGGTATGATGATTCTAACTGAAATAAGTCACACAGAAAAAGAAACATCATAAGATATCAGTAATACATGGAATGTAAACTTGGCTACACAGGAACTGAATTACAGAACAGAACAGGGTCTCAAATTTAGAAAACCAACTTATGCTTGCTTAAGGGTAAAGGTGAGTTGGGGTGCTGCATAAAACCAGAGATTGAAATGAGCACAGATAAAGTTCCTTAAGTCAAATATGGAATAGACAAGAGCTACTCCTTGCTCAACGAAATGGACTCAACACCGCATATTAAACGCCTAAGAATGTACCTGACTAGTAAGTATCGTAAAACCTATGGATTGCTATGTCTCCAAAAGAGAATCAAGCATGTGTACAGGGGCATAAACGCAGCAGTGATAGGATTGGAGAGGTTCGGTGAGCAAATGAAGACCCTTTGAAGTCATATTGCATAGTACCCATTCCACGGGTCTCAACTCTCCAGGTTTAAGGTATTCTTCCTTCAGCTAAAACATGCATGTGGAACCCAAGTATGATCAACCATGTGAACGGGAGACGTGTTCAAATATGTCTCAGTTTTCCTCCCCTGGTACTCGGGTGCAACATTCCAGACGCTTTACTAACACTCTCCCCACTTGGAGAGTCAGCGCCTTTAACCTCCTGTTTGGCCCAGTTTGCAATTTCTGCGGAAGATGAACAGGAATAGCGAGAACCAATGAGAGGCTAGCTGGAGGTGTCTGGACGGGCAAATTTAACTCTCATTTCCCACCAGGAAGAGGAAATAACCAAAGGCTCAGTGTGCCGTACCGGAACCAGATTAGGGCCTGAAGCCATCCTGCGGTGTTGCGGCCAGCTCAAAAGAAAGCGAGTTGAAGAAAGGAGCTCAGGGGCACTGTAATTCACAAACCTGCAGAGTTATAAATGACAGCTATCGTCCAAAAATAGACTGAAGTAAGGCTGCCAAGAGGACTTGAAAGCGGGGCAGAATTGCAGGAAACCGATTTCAGGAGGTAGACTGGAATTGCATTGAAAGCATAGGAAAAGAGGCAGAACGTCCACAATGATGCACTTGGCCAAAAAGGGCGTATGCGTTTTTTCCTGA
Organism: Delphinus delphis; assembly: GCF_949987515.2. Taxonomy (NCBI): domain Eukaryota; kingdom Metazoa; phylum Chordata; class Mammalia; order Artiodactyla; family Delphinidae; genus Delphinus; species Delphinus delphis. The sequence goes on along the minus strand of NW_027192759.1, from coordinate 514,700 downwards.
ATATATTCAGGAAAAAACGCATACGCCCTTTTTGGCCAACCAAGCAAGCTTGCAAAGGAAATCTGCACTACAATGAAGTCTCACTTCCCCCCGGTCAAAAGGGCCATCTGAAAAAAGTGTAAAATCCAGAAAGGCAACAGGCCATTGAGAACTGGGAGCCTTGTTATGCTGATGGGCGGGATGTAAATTGCCAACAGACACTTGGGAGAAGTGTATGGTGTTTCCTGAAACATCTAAAAAACAAAGCAACAGAGCCTAGGGCACTTCCACTTATGGTCCTACAGCTTAGGGAAATTAAAATCAAAAAGACACAGCCACCCCAAAGTTTGGAACGGCTCTGTTTACAAGAACCTCGTTTACAGTACAAGTTCAACATCGCAGAAAGTGAAAAATGGATAAAGAAGTTGTGGTATTCACTTACAAAGCAATATCACTCAGCAATGAAATCTATGTCATCAGGCCCTTAGCAGCACAATGAGTGGATTCAGGTATGATGATTCTAACTGAAATAAGTCACACAGAAAAAGAAACATCATAAGATATCAGTAATACACGGAATGTAAACTTGACTACACAGGACTGAATTACAGAACAGAACAGGGTCTCAAATTTAGAAAACCAACTAATGCTTGCTTAAGGGTAAAGGTGAGTTGGGGTGCTGCATAAAACCAGAGATTGAAATGAGCACAGATAAAGTTCCTTAAGCCAAATATGGAATAGACAAGAGCTACTCCTTGCTCAACGAAATGGACTCAACACCGCATATTAAACGCCTAAGAATGTACCTGACTTGTAAGTATCTTAAAACCTATGGATTCCTATGTCTCCGAAAGAGAATCAAGCATGTGTACAGGGGCATAAACGCAGCAGTGATAGGATTGGAGAGGTTCGGTGAGCAAATGAAGACCCTTTGAAGTCATATTGCATGGTACCCATTCCACGGGTTTCAACTACCCAGGTTTAAGGTATTCTTCCTTCAGCTAAAACATGCATGTGGAACCTAGAGTATGATCAACCATGTGATCGGGAGACGTGTTCAAATATGTCTCAGTTTTCCTCCCCTGGTACTCGGGTGCAACATTCCAGACGCTTTACTAACACTCTCCCCACTTGGAGAGTCAGTCCCTTTAACCTCCTGTTTGGCCCAGTTTGCAATTTCTGCGGAAGATGAACAGGAATAGCGAGAACCAATGAGAGGCTAGCTGGAGGTGTCTGGATGGGCAAATTTAACTCTCATTTCCCACCAGGAAGAGGAAATAACCAAAGGCTCAGCGTGCCGGGCCGAAACAAGATTAGGGCCTGAAGTCATCCTGCGGTGTTGCGGCCAGGTCACAAGAAAGCGAGTTGAAGAAAGGAGCTCAGGGGCACTGTAATTCACAAACCTGCAGAGTTATAAATGACAGCTATCGTCCAAAAATAGACTGAAATAAGGCTGCCAAGAGGACTTGAAAGCGGGGCAGAATTGCAGGAAACCGATTTCAGGAGGTAGACTGGAATTGCATTGAAAGCATAGGAAAAGAGGCAGAACGTCCACAATGATGCACTTGGCCAAAAAGGGCGTATGCGTATTTTCCTGAATATATTCAGGAAAAAACGCATACGCCCTTTTTGGCCAACCAAGCAAGCTTGCAAAGGAAATCTGCACTACAATGAAGTCTCACTTCCCCCCCGGTCAAAAGAGCCATCTGAAAAAAGTGTAAAATCCAGAAAGGCAGGACAGGCCATGGAGAACTGGGAGCCTTCTTATGCTGATGGGCGGGATGTAAATTGCCAACAACCACTCGGGAGAAGTGTATGGTGTTTCCTGAAACATCTAAAAAACAAAGCAACTGAGCCTAGGGCACTTCCACTTATGGTCCTATAGCTTAGGGAAATTAAAATCAAAAAGACACAGCCACCCCAAAGTTTGGAACGGCTCTGTTTACAAGAACCTCGTTTACAGTACAAGTTCAACATCGCAGAAAGTGAAAAATGGATAAAGAAGTTGTGGTATTTACTTACAAAGCAATATCACTCAGCAATGAAATCTGTGTCATCAGGCCCTTAGCAGCACAATGAGTGGATTCAGGTATGATGATTCTAACTGAAATAAGTCACACAGAAAAAGAAACATCATAAGATATCAGTAATACACGGAATGTAAACTTGGCTACACAGGAACTGAATTACAGAACAGAACAGGATCTCAAATTTAGAAAACCAACTTATGCTTGCTTAAGGGTAAACGTGAGTTGGGGTGCTGCATAAAACCAGAGATTGAAATGAGCACAGATAAAGTTCCTTAAGCCAAATATGGAATAGACAAGAGCTACTCCTTGCTCAACGAAATGGACTCAAAACCCCATATTAAACGCCTAAGAATGTACATGACTAGTAAGTATCTTAAAACCTATGGATTGCTATGTCTCCAAAAGAGAATCAAGCGTGTGTACAGGGGCATAAACGCAGCAGTGATAGGATTGGAGAGGTTCGGTGAGCAAATGAAGACCCTTTGAAGTCATATTGCATGGTACCCATTCCACGGGTTTCAACTACCCAGGTTTAAGGTATTCTTCCTTCAGCTAAAACATGCATGTGGAACCTAGAGTATGATCAACCATGTGATCGGGAGACGTGTTCAAATATGTCTCAGTTTTCCTCCCCTGGTACTCGGGTGCAACATTCCAGACGCTTTACTAACACTCTCCCGACTTGGAGAGTCAGTCCCTTTAACCTCCTGTTTGGCCCAGTTTGCAATTTCTGCGGAAGATGAACAGGAATAGCGAGAACCAATGAGAGGCTAGCTGGAGGTGTCTGGACGGGCAAATTTAACTCTCATTTCCCACCAGGAAGACGAATTAACCAAAGGCTCAGCGTGCCGTGCCGGAACCAGATTAGGGCCTGAAGCCATCCTGCGGTGTTGCGGCCAGCTCAAAAGAAAGCGAGTTGAAGAAAGGAGCTCAGGGGCACTGTAATTCACAAACCTGCAGAGTTATAAATGACAGCTATCGTCCAAAAATAGACTGAAGTAAGGCTGCCAAGAGGACTTGAAAGCGGGGCAGAATTGCAGGAAACCGATTTCAGGAGGTAGACTGGAATTGCATTGAAAGCATAGGAAAAGAGGCAGAACGTCCACAATGATGCACTTGGCCAAAAAGGGCGTATGCGTTTTTTCCTGAATATATTCAGGAAAAAACGCATACGCCCTTTTTGGCCAACCAAGCAAGCTTGCAAAGGAAATCTGCACTACAATGAAGTCTCACTTCCCCCCGGTCAAAAGGGCCATCTGAAAAAAGTGTAAAATCCAGAAAGGCAGGACAGGCCATGGAGAACTGGGAGCCTTGTTATGCTGATGGGCGGGATGTAAATTGCCAACAGACACTCGGGAGAAGTGTATGGTGTTTCCTGAAACATCTAAAAAACAAAGCAACAGAGCCTAGGGCACTGCCACTTATGGTCCTATAGCTTAGGGAAATTAAAATCAAAAAGACACAGCCACCCCAAAGTTTGGGACGCCTCTGTTTACAAGAACCTCGTTTACAGTACAAGTTCAACATCGCAGAAAGTGAAAAATGGAGAAAGAAGTTGTGGTATTTACTTACAAAGCAATATCACTCAGCAATGAAATCTATGTCATCAGGCCCTTAGCATCACAATGAGTGGATTCAGGTATGATGATTCTAACTGAAATAAGTCACACAGAAAAAGAAACATCATAAGATATCAGTAATACACGGAATGTAAACTTGGCTACACAGGAACTGAATTACAGAACAGAACAGGGTCTCAAATTTAGAAAACCAACTTATGCTTGCTTAAGGGTAAAGGTGAGTTGGGGTGCTGCATAAAACCAGAGATTGAAATGAGCACAGATAAAGTTCCTTAAGTCAAATATGGAATAGACAAGAGCTACTCCTTGCTCAACGAAATGGACTCAACACCGCATATTAAACGCCTAAGAATGTACCTGACTAGTAAGTATCGTAAAACCTATGGATTGCTATGCCTCCAAAAGAGAATCAAGCATGTGTACAGGGGGATAAACGCAGCAGTGATAGGATTGGAGAGGTTCGGTGAGCAAATGAAGACCCTTTGAAGTCATATTGCATAGTATCCATTAAACGGGTCTCAACTCTCCAGGTTTAAGGTATTCTTCCTTCAGCTAAAACATGCATGTGGAACCCAAGTATGATCAACCATGTGAACGGGAGACGTGTTCAAATATGTCTCAGTTTTCCTCCCCTGGTACTCGGGTGCAACATTCCAGACGCTTTACTAACACTCTCCCCACTTGGAGAGTCAGCGCCTTTAACCTCCTGTTTGTCCCAGTTTGCAATTTCTGCGGAAGATGAACAGGAATAGCGAGAACCAATGAGAGGCTAGCTGGAGGTGTCTGGACGGGCAAATTTAACTCTCATTTCCCACCAGGAAGAGGAAATAACCAAAGGCTCAGCGTGCCGTACCGGAACCAGATTAGGGCCTGAAGCCATCCTGCGGTGTTGCGGCCAGCTCAAAAGAAAGCGAGTTGAAGAAAGGAGCTCAGGGGCACTGTAATTCACAAACCTGCAGAGTTATAAATGACAGCTATCGTCCAAAAATAGACTGAAGTAAGGCTGCCAAGAGGACTTGAAAGCGGGGCAGAATTGCAGGAAACCGATTTCATGAGGTAGACTGGAATTGCATTGAAAGCATAGGAAAGGAGGCAGAACGTCCACAATGATGCACTTGGCCAAAAAGGGCGTATGCGTTTTTTCCTGAATATATTCAGGAAAAAACACATACGCCCTTTTTGGCCAACCAAGCAAGCTTGCAAAGGAAATCTGCACTACAATGAAGTCTCACTTCCCCCCGGTCAAAAGGGCCATCTGAAAAAAGTGTAAAATCCAGAAAGGCAGGACAGGCCATGGAGAACTGGGAGCCTTGTTATGCTGATGGGCGGGATGTAAATTGGCAAGAACCACTCGGGAGAAGTGTATGGTGTTTCCTGAAACATCTAAAAAACAAAGCAACAGAACCTAGGGCACTTCCACTTATGGTCCTATAGCTTAGGGAAATTAAAATCAAAAAGACACAGCCACCCCAAAGTTTGGAACGGCTCTGTTTACAAGAACCTCGTTTACAGTACAAGTTCAACATCACAGAAAGTGAAAAATGGATAAAGAAGTTGTGGTATTTACTTACAAAGCAATATCACTCAGCAATGAAATCTGTGTCATCAGGCCCTTAGCAGCACAATGAGTGGATTCAGGTATGATGATTCTAACTGAAGTAAGTCACACAGAAAAAGAAACATCATAAGATATCAGTAATACACGGAATGTAAACTTGGCTACACAGGAACTGAATTACAGAACAGAACAGGGACTCAAATTTAGAAAACCAACTTATGCTTGCTTAAGGGTAAAGGTGAGTTGGGGTGCTGCATAAAACCAGAGATTGAAATGAGCACAGATAAAGTTCCTTAAGCCAAATATGGAATAGACAAGAGCTACTCCTTGCTCAACGAAATGGACTCAACACCGCATATTAAACGCCTAAGAATGTACCTGACTAGTAAGTATCGTAAAACCTATGGATTGCTATGTCTCCAAAAGAGAATCAAGCATGTGTACAGGGGCATAAACGCAGCAGTGATAGGATTGGAGAGGTTCGGTGAGCAAATGAAGACCCTTTGAAGTCATATTGCATGGTACCCATTCCACGGGTCTCAACTCTCCAGGTTTAAGGTATTCTTCCTGCAGCTAAAACATGCATGTGGAACCCAAGTATGATCAACCATGTGAACGGGAGACGTGTTCAAATATGTCTCAGTTTTCCTCCCCTGGTACTCGGGTGCAACATTCCAGACGCTTTACTAACACTCTCCCCACTTGGAGAGTCAGCGCCTTTAACCTCCTGTTTGGCCCAGTTTGCAATTTCTGCGGAAGATGAACAGGAATAGCGAGAACCAATGAGAGACTAGCTGGAGGTGTCTGGACGGGCAAATTTAACTCTCATTTCCCACCAGGAAGAGGAATTAACCAAAGGTTCAGCGAGCCGTGCCGGAACCAGAATAGGGCCTGAAGCCATTCTGCGGTGTTGCGGCCAGGTCACAAGAAAGCGAGTTGAAGAAAGGAGCTCAGGGGCACTGTAATTCACAAACCTGCAGAGTTATAAGTGACAGCTATCGTCCAAAAATAGACTGAAGTAAGGCTGCCAAGAGGACTTGAAAGCGGGGCAGAATTGCAGGAAACCGATTTCAGGAGGTAGACTGGAATTGCATTGAAAGCATAGGAAAAGAGGCAGAACGTCCACAATGATGCACTTGGCCAAAAAGGGCGTATGCGTTTTTTCCTGAATATATTCAGGAAAAAACGCATACGCCCTTTTTGGCCAACCAAGCAAGCTTGCAAAGGAAATCTGCACTACAATGAAGTCTCACTTCCCCCCGGTCAAAAGGGCCATCTGAAAAAAGTGTAAAATCCAGAAAGGCAGGACAGGCCATGGAGAACTGGGAGCCTTGTTATGCTGATGGGCGGGATGTAAATTGCCAACAGACACTCGGGAGAAGTGTATGGTGTTTCCTGAAACATCTAAAAAACAAAGCAACAGAGCCTAGGGCACTGCCACTTATGGTCCTATAGCTTAGGGAAATTAAAATCAAAAAGACACAGCCACCCCAAAGTTTGGAACGGCTCTGTTTACAAGAACCTCGTTTACAGTACAAGTTCAACATCGCAGAAAGTGAAAAATGGATAAAGAAGTTGTGGTATTTACTTACAAAGCAATATCACTCAGCAATGAAATCTGTGTCATTAGGCCCGTAGCAGCACAATGAGTGGATTCAGGTATGATGATTCTAACTGAAATAAGTCACACAGAAAAGAAACATCATAAGATATCAGTAATACACGGAATGTAAACTTGGCTACACAGGAACTGAATTACAGAACAGAACAGGGTCTCAAATTTAGAAAACCAACTTATGCTTGCTTAAGGGGAAAGGTGAGTTGGGGTGCTGCATAAAACCAGAGATTGAAATGAGCACAGATAAAGTTCCTTAAGTCAAATATGGAATAGACAAGAGCTACTCCTTGCTCAATGAAATGGACTCAAAACCCCATATTAAACCCCTAAGAATGTACCTGACTAGTAAGTATCTTAAAACCTATGGATTGCTATGTCTCCAAAAGAGAATCAAGCGTGTGTACAGGGGAATAAACGCAGCAGTGATAGGATTGGAGAGGTTCGGTGAGCAAATGAAGACCCTTTGAAGTCATATTGCATGGTACCCATTCCACGGGTTTCAACTACCCAGGTTTAAGGTATTCTTCCTTCAGCTAAAACATGCATGTGGAACCTAGAGTATGATCAACCATGTGATCGGGAGACGTGTTCAAATATGTCTCAGTTTTCCTCCCCTGGTACTCGGGTGCAACATTCCAGACGCTTTACTAACACTCTCCCGACTTGGAGAGTCAGTCCCTTTAACCTCCTGTTTGGCCCAGTTTGCAATTTCTGCGGAAGATGAACAGGAATAGCGAGAACCAATGAGAGACTAGCTGGAGGTGTCTGGACGGGCAAATTTAACTCTCATTTCCCAACAGGAAGAGGAAATAACCAAAGGCTCAGCGTGCCGTGCCGGAACCAGATTAGGGCCTGAAGCCATCCTGCGGTGTTGCGGCCAGGTCACAAGAAAGCGAGTTGAAGAAAGGAGCTCAGGGGCACTGTAATTCACAAACCTGCAGAGTTATAAATGACAGCTATCGTCCAAAAATAGACTGAAGTAAGGCTGCCAAGAGGACTTGAAAGCGGGGCAGAATTGCAGGAAACCGATTTCAGGAGGTAGACTGGAATTGCATTGAAAGCATAGGAAAAGAGGCAGAACGTCCACAATGATGCACTTGGCCAAAAAGGGCGTATGCGTTTTTTCCTGAATATATTCAGGAAAAAACGCATACGCCCTTTTTGGCCAACCAAGCAAGCTTGCAAAGGAAATCTGCACTACAATGAAGTCTCACTTCCCCCCGGTAAAAAGGGCCATCTGAAAAAAGTGTAAAATCCAGAAAGGCAGGACAGGCCATGGAGAACTGGGAGCCTTGTTATGCTGATGGGCAGGATGTAAATTGCCAACAGACACTTGGGAGAAGTGTATGGTGTTTCCTGAAACATCTAAAAAACAAAGCAACAGAGCCTAGGGCACTTCCACTTATGGTCCTATAGCTTATTGAAATTAAAATCAAAAAGACACAGCCACCCCAAAGTTTGGAACGGCTCTGTTTACAAGAACCTCGTTTACAGTACAAGTTCAACATCGCAGAATGTGAAAAATGGATAAAGAAGTTGTAGTATTCACTTACAAAACAATATCACTCAGCAATGAAATCTGTGTCATCAGGCCCTTAGCATCACAATGAGTGGATTCAGGTATGATGATTCTAACTGAAATAAGTCACACAGAAAAAGAAACATCATAAGATATCACTAATACATGGAATGTAAACTTGGCTACATAGGAACTGAATTCCAAAACAGAACAGGGTCTCAAATTTAGAAAACCAACTTATGCTTCCTTAAGGGTAAAGGTGAGTTGGGGTGCTGCATAAAACCAGAGATTGAAATGAGCACAGATAAAGTTCCTTAAGCCAAATATGGAATAGACAAGAGCTACTCCTTGCTCAACGAAATGGACTCAACACCGCATATTAAACGCCTAAGAATGTACCTGACTAGTAAGTATCGTAAAACCTATGGATTGCTATGTCTCCAAAACAGAATCAAGCATGTGTACAGGGGCATAAACGCAGCAGTGATAGGATTGGAGAGGTTCGGTGAGCAAATGAAGACCCTTTGAAGTCATATTGCATGGTACCCATTCCACGGGTTTCAACTACCCAGGTTTAAGGTATTCTTCCTTCAGCTAAAACATGCATGTGGAACCTAGAGTATGATCAACCATGTGATCGGGAGACGTGTTCAAATATGTCTCAGTTTTCCTCCCCTGGTACTCGGGTGCAACATTCCAGACGCTTTACTAACACTCTCCCGACTTGGAGAGTCAGCGCCTTTAACCTCCTGTTTGGCCCAGTTTGCAATTTCTGCGGAAGATGAACAGGAATAGCGAGAACCAATGAGAGGCTAGCTGGAGGTGTCTGGACGGGCAAATTTAACTCTCATTTCCCACCAGGAAGAGGAAATAACCAAAGGCTCAGCCTCCCGTACCGGAACCAGATTAGGGCCTGAAGCCATCCTGCGGTGTTGCGGCCAGCTCAAAAGAAAGCGAGTTGAAGAAAGGAGCTCAGGGGCACTGTAATTCACAAACCTGCAGAGTTATAAATGACAGCTATCGTCCAAAAATATACTGAAGTAAGGCTGCCAAGAGGACTTGAAAGCGGGGCAGAATTGCAGGAAACCGATTTCAGGAGGTAGACTGGAATTGCATTGAAAGCATAGGAAAAGAGGCAGAACGTCCACAATGATGCACTTGGCCAAAAAGGGCGTATGCGTTTTTTCCTGAATATATTCAGGAAAAAACGCATACGCCCTTTTTGGCCAACCAAGCAAGCTTGCAAAGGAAATCTGCACTACAATGAAGTCTCACTTCCCCCCGGTCAAAAGGGCCATCTGAAAAAAGTGTAAAATCCAGAAAGGCAATAGGCCATTGAGAAGTGGGAGCCTTGTTATGCTGATGGGCGGGATGTAAATTGCCAACAGACACTTGGGAGAAGTGTATGGTGTTTCCTGAAACATCTAAAAAACAAAGCAACAGAGCCTAGGGCACTTCCACTTATGGTCCTATAGCTTAGGGAAATTAAAATCAAAAAGACACAGCCACCCCAAAGTTTGGAACAGCTCTGTTTACAAGAACCTCGTTTACAGTACAAGTTCAACATCGCAGAAAGTGAAAAATGGATAAAGAAGTTGTAGTATTCACTTACAAAGCAATATCACTCAGCAATGAAATCTGTGTCATCAGGCCCTTAGCATCACAATGAGTGGATTCAGGTATGATGATTCTAACTGAAATAAGTCACACAGAAAAAGAAACATCATAAGATATCACTAATACACGGAATGTAAACTTGGCTACAAAGGAACTGAATTACAGAACAGAACAGGGTCTCAAATTTAGAAAACCAACTTATGCTTGCTTAAGGGTAAAGGTGAGTTGGGGTGCTGCATAAAACCAGAGATTGAAATGAGCACAGATAAAGTTCCTTAAGTCAAATATGGAATAGACAAGAGCTACTCCTTGCTCAACGAAATGGACTCAACACCGCATATTAAACGCCTAAGAATGTACCTGACTAGTAAGTATCTTAAAACCTATGGATTGCTATGTCTCCGAAAGAGAATCAAGCATGTGTACAGGGGCATAAACGCAGCAGTGATAGGATTGGAGAGGTTCGGTGAGCAAATGAAGACCCTTTGAAGTCATATTGCATGGTACCCATTACACGGGTCTGAACTCTCCAGGTTTAAGGTATTCTTCCTTCAGCTAAAACATGCATGTGGAACCCAAGTATGATCAACCATGTGAACGGGAGACGTGTTCAAATATGTCTCAGTTTTCCTCCCCTGGTACTCGGGTGCAACATTCCAGACGCTTTACTAACACTCTCCCCACTTGGAGAGTCAGCACCTTTAACCTCCTGTTTGGCCCAGTTTGCAATTTCTGCGGAAGATGAACAGGAATAGCGAGAACCAATGAGAGACTAGCTGGAGGTGTCTGGACGGGCAAATTTAACTCTCATTTCCCACCAGGAAGAGGAAATAACCAAAGGCTCAGCATGCCGGGCCGGAACCTAATTAGGGCCTGAAGCCATCCTGCGGTGTTGCGGCCAGGTCACAAGAAAGCAACTTGAAGAAAGGAGCTCAGGGGCACTGTAATTCACAAACCTGCAGAGTTATAAATGACAGCTATCGTCCAAAAATAGACTGAAGTAAGGCGGCCAAGAGGACTTGAAAGCGGGGCAGAATTGCAGGAAACCGATTTAAGGAGGTAGACTGGAATTGCATTGAAAGCATAGGAAAAGAGGCAGAACGTCCACAATGATGCACTTGGCCAAAAAGGGCGTATGCGTTTTTTCCTGAATATATTCAGGAAAAAACGCATACGCCCTTTTTGGCCAACCAAGCAAGCTTGCAAAGGAAATCTGCACTACAATGAAGTCTCACTTCCCCCCGGTCAAAAGGGCCATCTGAAAAAAGTGTAAAATCCAGAAAGGCAGGACAGGCCATGGAGAACTGGGAGCCTTGTTATGCTGATGGGCGGGATGTAAATTGCCAACAACCACTCGGGAGAAGTGTATGGTGTTTCCTGAAACATCTAAAAAACAAAGCAACAGAACCTAGGGGACTTCCACTTATGGTCCTATAGCTTAGGGAAATTAAAATCAAAAAGACACAGCCACCCCAATGTTTGGAACGGCTCTGTTTACAGGAACCTCGTTTACAGTACAAGTTCAACATCGCAGAAAGTGAAAAATGGATAAAGAAGTTGTGGTATTTACTTACAAAGCAATATCACTCAGCAATGAAATCTGTGTCATCAGGCCCTTAGCAGCACAATGAGTGGATTCAGGTATGATGATTCTAACTGAAATAAGTCACACAGAAAAAGAAACATCATAAGATATCAGTAATACACGGAATGTAAACTTGGCTACACAGGAACTGAATTACAGAACAGAACAGGGTCTCAAATTTAGAAAACCAACTTATTCTTGCTTAAGGGTAAAGGTGAGTTGGGGTGCTGCATAAAACCAGAGATTGAAATGAGCACAGATAAAGCTCCTTAAGCCAAATATGGAATAGACAAGAGCTACTCCTTGCTCAACGAAATGGACTCAACACCCCATATTAAACGCCTAAGAATGTACCTGACTAGTAAGTATCTTAAAACCTATGGATTGCTATGTCTCCAAAAGAGAATCAAGCATGTGTACAGGGGCATAAACGCAGCAGTGATAGGATTGGAGAGGTTCGGTGAGCAAATGAAGACCCTTTGAAGTCATATTGCATGGTACCCATTCCACGGGTTTCAACTACCCAGGTTTAAGGTATTCTTCCTTCAGCTAAAACATGCATGTGGAACCTAGAGTATGATCAACCATGTGATCGGGAGACGTGTTCAAATATGTCTCAGTTTTCCTCCCCTGGTACTCGGGTGCAACATTCCAGACGCTTTACTAACACTCTCCCCACATGGAGAGTCAGTCCCTTTAACCTCCTGTTTGGCCCAGTTTGTAATTTCTGCGGAAGATGAACAGGAATAGCGAGAACCAATGAGAGGCTAGCTGGAGGTGTCTGGACTGGCAAATTTAACTCTCATTTCCCACCAGGAAGAGGAATTAACCAAAGGCTCAGCATGCCGGGCCGGAACCAGATTAGGGCCTGAAGCCATCCTGCGGTGTTGCGGCCAGGTCACAAGAAAGCGAGTTGAAGAAAGGAGCTCAGGGGCACTGTAATTCACATACCTGCAGAGTTATAAATGACAGCTATCGTCCAAAATTCGACTGAAGTAAGGCTGCCAAGAGGACTTGAAAGCGGGGCAGAATTGCAGGAAACCGATTTCAGGAGATAGACTGGAATTGCATTGAAAGCATAGGAAAAGAGGCAGAACGTCCACAATGATGCACTTGGCCAAAAAGGGCGTATGCGTTTTTTCCTGAATATATTCAGGAAAAAACGCATACGCCCTTTTTGGCCAACCAAGCAAGCTTGCAAAGGAAATCTGCACTACAATGAAGTCTCACTTCCCCCCGGTCAAAAGGGCCATCTGAAAAAAGTGTAAAATCCAGAAAGGCAGGACAGGCCATGGAGAACTGGGAGCCTTGTTATGCTGATGGGCGGGATGTAAATTGCCAACAGACACTTGGGAGAAGTGTATGGTGTTTCCTGAAACATCTAAAAAACAAAGCAACAGAGCCTAGGGCACTGCCACTTATGGTCCTATAGCTTAGGGAAATTAAAATCAAAAAGACACAGCCACCCCAAAGTTTGGGACGCCTCTGTTTACAACAACCTCGTTTACAGTACAAGTTCAACATCGCAGAAAGTGAAAAATGGATAAAGAAGTTGTGGTATTTACTTACAAAGCAATATCACTCAGCAATGAAATCTATGTCATCAGGCCCTTAGCATCACAATGAGTGGATTCAGGTATGATGATTCTAACTGAAATAAGTCACACAGAAAAAGAACCATCATAAGATATCAGTAATACACGGAATGGAAATTTGGCTACACAGGAACTGAATTACAGAACAGAACAGGGTCTCAAATTTAGAAAACCAACTTATGCTTGCTTAAGGGTAAAGGTGAGTTGGGGTGCTGCATAAAACCAGAGATTGAAATGAGCACAGATAAAGTTCCTTAAGTCAAATATGGAATAGACAAGAGCTACTCCTTGCTCAACGAAATGGACTCAACACCGCATATTAAACGCCTAAGAATGTACCTGACTAGTAAGTATCGTAAAACCTATGGATTGCTATGTCTCCAAAAGAGAATCAAGCATGTGTACAGGGGCATAAACGCAGCAGTGATAGGATTGGAGAGGTTCGGTGAGCAAATGAAGACCCTTTGAAGTCATATTGCATGGTACCCATTCCACGGGTTTCAACTACCCAGGTTTAAGGTATTCTTCCTTCAGCTAAAACATGCATGTGGAACCTAGAGTATGATCAACCATGTGAACGGGAGACGTGTTCAAATATGTCTCAGTTTTCGTACCCTGGTACTCGGGTGCAACATTCCAGACGCTTTACTAACACTCTCCCCACTTGGAGAGTCAGTCCCTTTAACCTCCTCTTTGGCCCAGTTTGCAATTTCTGCGGAAGATGAACAGGAATAGCGAGAACCAATGAGAGGCTAGCTGGAGGTGTCTGGACGGGCAAATTTAACTCTCATTTCCCACCAGGAAGACGAATTAACCAAAGGCTCAGCGTGCCGTGCCGGATCGTATTAGGGCCTGAAACCATCCTGCGGTGTTGCGGCCAGCTCAAAAGAAAGTGAGTTGAAGAAAGGAGCTCAGGGGCACTGTAATTCACAAACCTGCAGAGTTATGAATGACAGCTATCGTCCAAAAATAGACTGAAGTAAGGCTGCCAAGAGGACTTGAAAGCAGGGCAGAATTGCAGGAAACCGATTTCAGGAGGTAGACTGGAATTGCATTGAAAGCATAGGAAAAGAGGCAGTACGTCCACAATGATGCACTTGGCCAAAAAGGGCATATGCGTTTTTTCCTGAATATATTCAGGAAAAAACGCATACGCCCTTTTTGGCCAACCAAGCAAGCTTGCAAAGGAAATCTGCACTACAATGAAGTCTCACTTCCCCCCGGGCAAAAGGGCCATCTGAAAAAACTGTAAAATCCAGAAAGGCAGGACAGGCCATGGAGAACTGGGAGCCTTGTTATGCTGATGGGCGGGATGTAATTTGCCAACAACCACTCGGGAGAAGTGTATGGTGTTTCCTGAAACATCTAAAAAACAAAGCAACAGAGCCTAGGGCACTGCCACTTATGGTCCTATAGCTTACGGAAATTAAAATCAAAAAGACACAGCCACCCCAAAGTTTGGGACGCCTCCGTTTACAAGAACCTCGTTTACCATACAAGTTCAATATCACAGAAAGTGAAAAATGGATAAAGAACTTGTGGTACTTACGTACAATGCAGTATCACTCAGCAATGAAATCTATGTCATCAGGCCCGTAGCAGCATAATGAGTGGATTCAGGTACGATGATTCTAACTGAAATAAGTCACACAGAAAAAGAAACATCATAAGATATCACTAATACATGGAATGTAAACTTGGCTACACAGGAACTGCATTCCAAAACAGAACAGGGTCTCAAATTTAGAAAACCAACTTATGCTTGCTTAAGGGTAAAGGTGAGTTGGGGTGCTGCATAAAACCAGAGATTGAAATGAGCACAGATAAAGTTCCTTAAGCCAAATATGGAATAGACAAGAGCTACTCCTTGCTCAACGAAATGGACTCAACACCCCATATTAAACGCCTAAGAATGTACCTGACTAGTAAGTATCTTAAAACCTATGGATTGCTATGTCTCCAAAAGAGAATCAAGCGTGTGTACAGGGGTATAAACGCAGCAGTGATAGGATTGGAGAGGTTCGGTGAGCAAATGAAGACCCTTTGAAGTCATATTGCATGGTACCCATTCCACGGGTCTCAACTCTCCAGGTTTAAGGTATTCTTCCTTCAGCTAAAACATGCATGTGGAACCCAGAGTATGATCAACCATGTGAATGGGAGACGTGTTCAAATATGTCTCAGTTTTCCTCCCCTGGTACTCGGGTTCAACATTCCAGATGCTTTACTAACACTCTTCCGACTTGGAGAGTCAGTCCCTTTAACCTCCTGTTTGGCCCAGTTTGCAATTTCTGCGGAAGATGAACAGGAATAGCGAGAACCAATGAGAGACTAGCTGGAGGTGTCTGGACGGGCAAATTTAACTCTCATTTCCCACCAGGAAGAGGAATTAACCAAAGGCTCAGCGTGCCGTGCCGGAACCAGATTAGGGCCTGAAGCCATCCTGCGGTGTTGCGGTCAGCTCACAAGAAAGCGAGTTGAAGAAAGGAGCTCAGGGGCACTGTAATTCACAAACCTGCAGAGTTATAAATGACAGCTATCGTCCAAAAATAGACTGAAGTAAGGCTGCCAAGAGGACTTGAATGCGGGGCAGAATTGCAGGAAACCGATTGCAGGAGGTAGACTGGAATTGCATTGAAAGCATAGGAAAAGAGGCAGAACGTCCACAATGATGCACTTGGCCAAAAAGGGCGTATGCGTTTTTTCCTGAATATATTCAGGAAAAAACGCATACGCCCTTTTTGGCCAACCAAGCAAGCTTGCAAAGGAAATCTGCACTACAATGAAGTCTCACTTCCCCCCGGTCAAAAGGGCCATCTGAAAAAAGTGTAAAATCCAGAAAGGCAGGACAGGCCATGGACAACTGGGAGCCTTGTTATGCTGATGGGCGGGATGTAAATTGCCAACAGACACTCGGGAGAAGTGTATGGTGTTTCCTGAAACATCTAAAAAACAAAACAACAGAGCCTAGGGCACTGCCACTTATGGTCCTATAGCTTAGGGAAATTAAAATCAAAAAGACACAGCCACCCCAAACTTTCGAACGGCTCTGTTTACAAGAACCTCGTTTACAGTACAAGTTCAACATCGCAGAAAGTGAAAAATGGATAAAGAAGTTGTGGTATTTACTTACAAAGCAATATCACTCAGCAATGAAATCTGTGTCATCAGGCCCGTAGCAGCACAATGAGTGGATTCAGGTATGATGATTCTAACTGAAGTAAGTCACACAGAAAAGAAACATCATAAGATATCAGTAATACACGGAATGTAAACTTGGCTACACAGGAACTGAATTACAGAACAGAACAGGGTCTCAAATTTAGAAAACCAACATATGCTTTCTTAAGGGTAAAGGTGAGTTGGGGTGCTTCATAAAACCAGAGTTTGAAATGAGCACAGATAAAGTTCCTTAAGCCAAATATGGAATAGACAAGAGCTACTCCTTGATCAACGAAATGGACTCAACACCCCATATTAAACGCCTAAGAATGTACCTGACTAGTAAGTATCTTAAAACCTATGGATTGCTATGTCTCCAAAAGAGAATCAAGCGTGTGTACAGGGGCATAAACGCAGCAGTGATAGGATTGGAGAGGTTCGGTGAGCAAATGAAGACCCTTTGAAGTCATATTGCATGGTACCCATTACACGGGTCTCAACTCTCCAGGTTTAAGGTATTCTTCCTTCAGCTAAAACATGCATGTGGAACCCAAGTATGATCAACCATGTGAACGGGAGACGTGTTCAAATATGTCTCAGTTTTCCTCCCCTGGTACTCGGGTGCAACATTCCAGACGCTTTACTAACACTCTCCCAACTTGGAGAGTCAGTCCCTTTAACCTCCTGTTTGGCCCAGTTTGCAAATTCTGCGGAAGATGAACAGGAATAGCGAGAACCAATGAGAGGCTAGCTGGACGTGTCTGGACGGGCAAATTTAACTCTCATTTCCCACCAGGAAGAGGAATTAACCAAAGGCTCAGCATGCCGGGCCGGAACCAGATTAGGGCCTGAAGCCATCCTGCGGTGTTGCGGCCAGGTCACAAGAAAGCGAGTTGAAGAAAGGAGCTCAGGGGCACTGTAATTCACAAACCTGCAGAGTTATAAATGACAGCTATCGTCCAAAAATAGACTGAAGTAAGGCTGCCAAGAGGACTTGAAAGCGGGGCAGAATTGCAGGAAACCGATTTCAGGAGGTAGACTGGAATTGCATTGAAAGCATAGGAAAAGAGGCAGAACGTCCACAATGATGCACTTGGCCAAAAAGGGCGTATGCGTTTTTTCCTGAATATATTCAGGAAAAAACGCATACGCCCTTTTTGGCCAACCAAGCAAGCTTGCAAAGGAAATCTGCACTACAATGAAGTCTCACTTCCCCCCGGTCAAAAGGGCCATCTGAAAAAAGTGTAAAATCCAGAAAGGCAGGACAGGCCATGGAGAACTGGGAGCCTTGTTATGCTGATGGGCGGGATGTAAATTGCCAACAACCACTCGGGAGAAGTGTATGGTGTTTCCTGAAACATCTAAAAAACAAAGCAACAGAACCTAGGGCACTTCCACTTATGGTCCTATAGCTTAGGGAAATTAAAATCAAAAAGACACAGCCACCCCAAAGTTTGGAACGGCTCTGTTTACAAGAACCTCGTTTACAGTACAAGTTCAACATCGCAGAAAGTGAAAAATGGATAAAGAAATTGTGGTATTTACTTACAAAGCAATATCACTCAGCAATGAAATCTGTGTCATCAGGCCCTTAGCAGCACAATGAGTGGATTCAGGTATGATGATTCTAACTGAAGTAAGTCACACAGAAAAAGAAACATCATAAGATATCAGTAATACACGGAATGTAAACTTGGCTACACAGGAACTGAATTACAGAACAGAACAGGGTCTCAAATTTAGAAAACCAACTTATGCTTGCTTAAGGGTAAAGGTGAGTTGGGGTGCTGCATAAAACCAGAGATTGAAATGAGCACAGATAAAGTTCCTTAAGTCAAATATGGAATAGACAAGAGCTACTCCTTGCTCAACGAAATGGACTCAACACCGCATATTAAACGCCTAAGAATGTACCTGACTAGTAAGTATCGTAAAACCTATGGATTGCTATGTCTCCGAAAGAGAATCAAGCATGTGTACAGGGGCATAAACGCAGCAGTGATAGGATTGGAGAGGTTCGGTGAGCAAATGAAGACCCTTTGAAGTCATATTGCATGGTACCCATTCCACGGGTTTCAACTACCCAGGTTTAAGGTATTCTTCCTTCAGCTAAAACATGCATGTGGAACCTAGAGTATGATCAACCATGTGATCGGGAGACGTGTTCAAATATGTCTCAGTTTTCCTCCCCTGGTACTCGGGTGCAACATTCCAGACGCTTTACTAACACTCTCCCGACTTGGAGAGTCAGTCCCTTTAACCTCCTGTTTGGCCCAGTTTGCAATTTCTGCGGAAGATGAACAGGAATAGCGAGAACCAATGAGAGGCTAGCTGGAGGTGTCTGGACGGGCAAATTTAACTCTCATTTCCCACCAGGAAGAGGAATTAACCAAAGGCTCAGCGTGCCGGGCCGGAACCAGATTAGGGCCTGAAGCCATCCTGCGGTGTTGCGGCCAGGTCACAAGAAAGCGAGTTGAAGAAAGGAGCTCAGGGGCACTGTAATTCACAAACCTGCAGAGTTATAAATGACAGCTATCGTCCAAAAATAGACTGAAGTAAGGCTGCCAAGAGGACTTGAAAGTGGGGCAGAATTGCAGGAAACCGATTTCAGGAGGTAGACTGGAATTGCATTGAAAGCATAGGAAAAGAGGCAGAACGTCCACAATGATGCACTTGGCCAAAAAGGGCGTATGCGTTTTTTCCTGAATATATTCAGGAAAAAACGCATACGCACTTTTTGGCCAACCAAGCAAGCTTGCAAAGGAAATGTGCACTACAATGAAGTCTCACTTCCCCCCGGTCAAAAGGGCCATCTGAAAAAAGTGTAAAATCCAGAAAGGCAGGACAGGCCATGGAGAACTGGGAGCCTTGTTATGCTGATGGGCGGGATGTAAATTGCCAACAACCACTCGGGAGAAGTGTATGGTGTTTCCTGAAACATCTAAAAAACAAAGCAACAGAACCTAGGGCACTTCCACTTATGGTCCTATAGCTTAGGGAAATTAAAATAAAAAAGACACAGCCACCCCAAAGTTTGGAACGGCTCTGTTTACAAGAACCTCGTTTACAGTACAAGTTCAACATCGCAGAAAGTGAAAAATGGATAAAGAAGTTGTGGTATTTACTTACAAAGCAATATCACTCAGCAATGAAATCTGTGTCATCAGGCCCTTAGCAGCACAATGAGTGGATTCAGGTATGATGATTCTAACTGAAGTAAGTCACACAGAAAAAGAAACATCATAAGATATCAGTAATACACGGAATGTAAACTTGGCTACACAGGAACTGAATTACAGAACAGAACAGGGTCTCAAATTTAGAAAACCAACTTATGCTTGCTTAAGGGTAAAGGTGAGTTGGGGTGCTGCATAAAACCAGAGATTGAAATGAGCACAGATAAAGTTCCTTATGTCAAATATGGAATAGACAAGAGCTACTCCTTGCTCAACGAAATGGACTCAACACCGCATATTAAACGCCTAAGAATGTACCTGACTAGTAAGTATCGTAAAACCTATGGATTGCTATGTCTCCAAAAGAGAATCAAGCATGTGTACAGGGGCATAAATGCAGCAGTGATAGGATTGGAGAGGTTCGGTGAGCAAATGAAGACCCTTTGAAGTCATATTGCATGGTACCCATTACACGGGTCTCAACTCTCCAGGTTTAAGGTATTCTTCCTTCAGCTAAAACATGCATGTGGAACCCAAGTATGATCAACCATGTGAACGGGAGACGTGTTCAAATATGTCTCAGTTTTCCTCCCCTGGTACTCGGGTGCAACATTCCAGACGCTTTACTAACACTCTCCCGACTTGGAGAGTCAGTCCCTTTAACCTCCTGTTTGGCCCAGTTTGCAATTTCTGCGGAAGATGAACAGGAATAGCGAGAACCAATGAGAGGCTAGCTGGAGGTGTCTGGACGGGCAAATTTAACTCTCATTTCCCACCAGGAAGAGGAATTAACCAAAGGCTCAGCATGCCGGGCCGGAACCAGATTAGGGCCTGAAGCCATCCTGCGGTGTTGCGGCCAGGTCACAAGAAAGCGAGTTGAAGAAAGGAGCTCAGGGGCACTGTAATTCACAAACCTGCAGAGTTATAAATGACAGCTATCGTCCAAAAATAGACTGAAGTAAGGCTGCCAAGAGGACTTGAAAGCGGGGGAGAATTGCAGGAAACCGATTTCAGGAGGTAGACTGGAATTGCATTGAAAGCATAGGAAAAGAGGCAAAACGTCCACAATGATGCACTTGGCCAAAAAGGGCGTATGCGTTTTTTCCTGAATATATTCAGGAAAAAACGCATACGCCCTTTTTGGCCAACCAAGCAAGCTTGCAAAGGAAATCTGCACTACAATGAAGTCTCACTTCCCCCCAGTCAAAAGGGCCATCTGAAAAAAGTGTAAAATCCAGAAAGGCAGGACAGGCCATGGAGAACTGGGAGCCTTGTTATGCTGATGGGCGGGATGTAAATTGCCAACAACCACTCGGGAGAAGTGTATGGTGTTTCCTGAAACATCTAAAAAACAAAGCAACAGAACCTAGGGCACTTCCACTTATGGTCCTATAGCTTAGGGAAATTAAAATCAAAAAGACACAGCCACCCCAAAGTTTGGAACGGCTCTGTTTACAAGAACCTCGTTTACAGTACAAGTTCAACATCGCAGAAAGTGAAAAATGGATAAAGAAGTTGTGGTATTTACTTACAAAGCAATATCACTCAGCAATGAAATCTGTGTCATCAGGCCCTTAGCAGCACAATGAGTGGATTCAGGTATGATGATTCTAACTGAAGTAAGTCACACAGAAAAAGAAACATCATAAGATATCAGTAATACACGGAATGTAAACTTGGCTACACAGGAACTGAATTACAGAACAGAACAGGGTCTCAAATTTAGAAAACCAACTTATGCTTGCTTAAGGGGAAAGGTGAGTTGGGGTGCTGCATAAAACCAGAGATTGAAATGAGCACAGATAAAGTTCCTTAAGTCAAATATGGAATAGACAAGAGCTACTCCTTGCTCAACGAAATGGACTCAACACCGCATATTAAACGCCTAAGAATGTACCTGACTAGTAAGTATCGTAAAACCTATGGATTGCTATGTCTCCGAAAGAGAATCAAGCATGTGTACAGGGGCATAAACGCAGCAGTGATAGGATTGGAGAGGTTCGGTGAGCAAATGAAGACCCTTTGAAGTCATATTGCATGGTACCCATTCCACGGGTTTCAACTACCCAGGTTTAAGGTATTCTTCCTTCAGCTAAAACATGCATGTGGAACCTAGAGTATGATCAACCATGTGATCGGGAGACGTGTTCAAATATGTCTCAGTTTTCCTCCCCTGGTACTCGGGTGCAACATTCCAGACGCTTTACTAACACTCTCCCGACTTGGAGAGTCAGTCCCTTTAACCTCCTGTTTGGCCCAGTTTGCAATTTCTGCGGAAGATGAACAGGAATAGCGAGAACCAATGAGAGGCTAGCTGGAGGTGTCTGGACGGGCAAATTTAACTCTCATTTCCCACCAGGAAGAGGAATTAACCAAAGGCTCAGCATGCCGGGCCGGAACCAGATTAGGGCCTGAAGCCATCCTGCGGTGTTGCGGCCAGGTCACAAGAAAGCGAGTTGAAGAAAGGAGCTCAGGGGCACTGTAATTCACAAACCTGCAGAGTTATAAATGACAGCTATCGTCCAAAAATAGACTGAAGTAAGGCTGCCAAGAGGACTTGAAAGTGGGGCAGAATTGCAGGAAACCGATTTCAGGAGGTAGACTGGAATTGCATTGAAAGCATAGGAAAAGAGGCAGAACGTCCACAATGATGCACTTGGCCAAAAAGGGCGTATGCGTTTTTTCCTGAATATATTCAGGAAAAAACGCATACGCACTTTTTGGCCAACCAAGCAAGCTTGCAAAGGAAATGTGCACTACAATGAAGTCTCACTTCCCCCCGGTCAAAAGGGCCATCTGAAAAAAGTGTAAAATCCAGAAAGGCAGGACAGGCCATGGAGAACTGGGAGCCTTGTTATGCTGATGGGCGGGATGTAAATTGCCAACAACCACTCGGGAGAAGTGTATGGTGTTTCCTGAAACATCTAAAAAACAAAGCAACAGAACCTAGGGCACTTCCACTTATGGTCCTATAGCTTAGGGAAATTAAAATAAAAAAGACACAGCCACCCCAAAGTTTGGAACGGCTCTGTTTACAAGAACCTCGTTTACAGTACAAGTTCAACATCGCAGAAAGTGAAAAATGGATAAAGAAATTGTGGTATTTACTTACAAAGCAATATCACTCAGCAATGAAATCTGTGTCATCAGGCCCTTAGCAGCACAATGAGTGGATTCAGGTATGATGATTCTAACTGAAGTAAGTCACACAGAAAAAGAAACATCATAAGATATCAGTAATACACGGAATGTAAACTTGGCTACACAGGAACTGAATTACAGAACAGAACAGGGTCTCAAATTTAGAAAACCAACTTATGCTTGCTTAAGGGTAAAGGTGAGTTGGGGTGCTGCATAAAACCAGAGATTGAAATGAGCACAGATAAAGTTCCTTAAGTCAAATATGGAATAGACAAGAGCTACTCCTTGCTCAACGAAATGGACTCAACACCGCATATTAAACGCCTAAGAATGTACCTGACTAGTAAGTATCGTAAAACCTATGGATTGCTATGTCTCCAAAAGAGAATCAAGCGTGTGTACAGGGGCATAAACGCAGCAGTGATAGGATTGGAGAGGTTCGGTGAGCAAATGAAGACCCTTTGAAGTCATATGGCATGGTACCCATTCCACGGGTTTCAACTACCCAGGTTTAAGGTATTCTTCCTTCAGCTAAAACATGCATGTGGAACCTAGAGTATGATCAACCATGTGATCGGGAGACGTGTTCAAATATGTCTCAGTTTTCCTCCCCTGGTAATCGGGTGCAACATTCCAGACGCTTTACTAACACTCTCCCGACTTGGAGAGTCAGTCCCTTTAACCTCCTGTTTGGCCCAGTTTGCAATTTCTGCGGAAGATGAACAGGAATAGCGAGAACCAATGAGAGGCTAGCTGGAGGTGTCTGGACGGGCAAATTTAACTCTCATTTCCCACCAGGAAGAGGAATTAACCAAAGGCTCAGCATGCCGGGCCGGAACCAGATTAGGGCCTGAAGCCATCCTGCGGTGTTGCGGCCAGGTCACAAGAAAGCGAGTTGAAGAAAGGAGCTCAGGGGCACTGTAATTCACAAACCTGCAGAGTTATAAATGACAGCTATCGTCCAAAAATAGACTGAAGTAAGGCTGCCAAGAGGACTTGAAAGCGGGGCAGAATTGCAGGAAACCGATTTCAGGAGGTAGACTGGAATTGCATTGAAAGCATAGGAAAAGAGGCAGAACGTCCACAATGATGCACTTGGCCAAAAAGGGCGTATGCGTTTTTTCCTGAATATATTCAGGAAAAAACGCATACGCCCTTTTTGGCCAACCAAGCAAGCTTGCAAAGGAAATCTGCACTACAATGAAGTCTCACTTCCCCCCGGTCAAAAGGGCCATCTGAAAAAAGTGTAAAATCCAGAAAGGCAGGACAGGCCATGGAGAACTGGGAGCCTTGTTATGCTGATGGGCGGGATGTAAATTGCCAACAGACACTCGGGAGAAGTGTATGGTGTTTCCTGAAACATCTAAAAAACAAAGCAACAGAGCCTAGGGCACTGCCACTTATGGTCCTATAGCTTAGGGAAATTAAAATCAAAAAGACACAGCCACCCCAAAGTTTGGAACGGCTCTGTTTACAAGAACCTCGTTTACAGTACAAGTTCAACATCGCAGAAAGTGAAAAATGGATAAAGAACTTGTGGTACTTATGTACAATGCAGTATCACTCAGCAATGAAATCTATGTCATCAGGCCCGTAGCAGCACAATGAGTAGATTCAGGTACGATGATTCTAACTGAAATAAGTCACACAGAAAAAGAAACATCATAAGATATCACTAATACACGGAATGTAAACTTGGCTACACAGGAACTGAATTCCAAAACAGAAAAGGTTCTCAAATTTGAAAACCAACTTATGCTTGCTTAAGGGGAAAGGTGAGTTGGGTTGCTGCATAAAACCAGAGATTGAAATGAGCACAGATAAAGTTCCTTAAGCCAAATATGGAATAGACAAGAGCTACTCCTTGCTAAACGAAATGGACTCAACACCGCATATTAAACGCCTAAGAATGTACCTGACTAGTAAGTATCTTAAAACCTATGGATTGCTATGTCTCCGAAAGAGAATCAAGCATGTGTACAGGGGCATAAACGCAGCAGTGATAGGATTGGAGAGGTTCGGTGAGCAAATGAAGACCCTTTGAAGTCATATTGCATGGTACCCATTCCACGGGTTTCAACTACCCAGGTTTAAGGTATTCTTCATTCAGCTAAAACATGCATATGGAACCTAGAGTATGATCAACCATGTGATCGGGAGACGTGTTCAAATATGTCTCAGTTTTCCTCCCCTGGTACTCGGGTGCAACATTCCAGACGCTTTACTAACACTCTCCCCACTTGGAGAGTCAGTCCCTTTAACCTCCTGTTTGGCCCAGTTTGCAATTTCTGCGGAAGATGAACAGGAATAGCGAGAACCAATGAGAGGCTAGCTGGAGGTGTCTGGACGGGCAAATTTAACTCTCATTTCCCACCAGGAAGAGGAATTAACCAAAGGCTCAGCATGCCGGGCCGGAACCAGATTAGGGCCTGAAGCCATCCTGCGGTGTTGCGGCCAGGTCACAAGAAAGTGAGTTGAAGAAAGGAGCTCAGGGGCACTGTAATTCACAAACCTGCAGAGTTATAAATGACAGCTATCGTCCAAAAATAGACTGAAGTAAGGCTGCCAAGAGGACTTGAAAGTGGGGCAGAATTGCAGGAAACCGATTTCAGGAGGTAGACTGGAATTGCATTGAAAGCATAGGAAAAGAGGCAGAACGTCCACAATGATGCACTTGGCCAAAAAGGGCGTATGCGTTTTTTCCTGAATATATTCAGGAAAAAACGCATACGCCCTTTTTGGCCAACCAAGCAAGCTTGCAAAGGAAATCTGCACTACAATGAAGTCTCACTTCCCCCCGGTCAAAAGGGCCATCTGAAAAAAGTGTAAAATCCAGAAAGGCAACAGGCCATTGAGAACTGGGAGCCTTGTTATGCTGATGGGCGGGATGTAAATTGCCAACAGACACTCGGGAGAAGTGTATGGTGTTTCCTGAAACATCTAAAAAACAAAGCAACAGAGCCTAGGGCACTTCCACTTATGGTCCTATAGCTTAGGGAAATTAAAATCAAAAAGACACAGCCACCCCAAAGTTTGGGACGCCTCTGTTTACAAGAACCTCGTTTACAGTACAAGTTCAACATCGCAGAAAGTGAAAAATGGATAAAGAAGTTGTGGTATTCACTTACAAAGCAATATCACTCAGCAATGAAATCTATGTCATCAGGCCCTTAGCAGCACAATGAGTGGATTCAGGTATGATGATTCTAACTGAAATAATTCACACAGAAAGGAAACATCATAAGATATCAGTAATACACGGAATGTAAACTTGGCTACACAGGAACTGAATTACAGAACAGAACAGGGTCTCAAATTTAGAAAAACAACTTATGCTTGCTTAAGGGTAAAGGTGAGTTGGGGTGCTGCATAAAACCAGAGATTGAAATGAGCACAGATAAAGTTCCTTAAGCCAAATATGGAATAGACAAGAGCTACTCCTTGCTCAACGAAATGGACTCAACACCGCATATTAAACGCCTAAGAATGTACCTGACTAGTAAGTATCTTAAAACCTATGGATTGCTATGTCTCCGAAAGAGAATCAAGCATGTGTACAGGGGCATAAACGCAGCAGTGATAGGATTGGAGAGGTTCGGTGAGCAAATG
The DNA here is from genome assembly GCF_949987515.2 of Delphinus delphis. NCBI lineage: Eukaryota > Metazoa > Chordata > Mammalia > Artiodactyla > Delphinidae > Delphinus > Delphinus delphis. The sequence continues at coordinate 488,531 of NW_027192759.1, read as the reverse complement.
AAGACCCTTTGAAGTCATATTGCATGGTACCCATTCCACGGGTTTCAACTACCCAGGTTTAAGGTATTCTTCCTTCAGCTAAAACATGCATGTGGAACCTAGAGTATGATCAACCATGTGATCGGGAGACGTGTTCAAATATGTCTCAGTTTTCCTCCCCTGGTACTCGGGTGCAACATTCCAGACGCTTTACTAACACTCTCCCCACTTGGAGAGTCAGTCCCTTTAACCTCCTGTTTGGCCCAGTTTGCAATTTCTGCGGAAGATGAACAGGAATAGCGAGAACCAATGAGAGGCTAGCTGGAGGTGTCTGGACGGGCAAATTTAACTCTCATTTCCCACCAGGAAGAGGAATTAACCAAAGGCTCAGCATGCCGGGCCGGAACCAGATTAGGGCCTGAAGCCATCCTGCGGTGTTGTGGCCAGGTCACAAGAAAGCGAGTTGAAGAAAGGAGCTCAGGGGCACTGTAATTCACAAACCTGCAGAGTTATAAATGACAGCTATCGTCCAAAAATAGACTGAAGTAAGGCTGCCAAGAGGACTTGAAAGCGGGGCAGAATTGCAGGAAACCGATTTCAGGAGGTAGACTGGAATTGCATTGAAAGCATAGGAAAAGAGGCAGAACGTCCACAATGATGCACTTGGCCAAAAAGGGCGTATGCGTTTTTTCCTGAATATATTCAGGAAAAAACGCATACGCCCTTTTTGGCCAACCAAGCAAGCTTGCAAAGGAAATCTGCACTACAATGAAGTCTCACTTCCCCCCGGTCAAAAGGGCCATCTGAAAAAAGTGTAAAATCCAGAAAGGCAGGACAGGCCATGGACAACTGGGAGCCTTGTTATGCTGATGGGCGGGATGTAAATTGCCAACAGACACTCGGGAGAAGTGTATGGTGTTTCCTGAAACATCTAAAAAACAAAGCAACAGAGCCTAGGGCACTGTCACTTATGGTCCTATAGCTTAGGGAAATTAAAATAAAAAAGACACAGCCACCCCAAATTTTGGGACGCCTCTGTTTACAAGAACCTCGTTTACAGTACAAGTTCAACATCGCAGAAAGTGAAAAATGGATAAAGAAGTTGTGGTATTTACTTACAAAGCAATATCACTCAGCAATGAAATCTATGTCATCAGGCCCTTAGCATCACAATGAGTGGATTCAGGTATGATGATTCTAACTGAAATAAGTCACACAGAAAAAGAAACATCATAAGATATCAGTAATACACGGAATGTAAACTTGGCTACACAGGAACTGCATTCCAAAACAGAACAGGGTCTCAAATTTAGAAAACCAACTTATGCTTGCTTAAGGGTAAAGGTGAGTTGGGGTGCTGCATAAAACCAGAGATTGAAATGAGCACACATAAAGTTCCTTAAGTCAAATACGGAATAGACAAGAGCTACTCCTTGCTCAACGAAATGGACTCAACACCGCATATTAAACGCCTAAGAATGGACCTGACTAGTAAGTATCGTAAAACCTATGGATTGCTATGTCTCCGAAAGAGAATCAAGCATGTGTACAGGGGCATAAACGCAGCAGTGATAGGATTGGAGAGGTTCGGTGAGCAAATGAAGACCCTTTGAAGTCATATTGCATGGTACCCATTCCACGGGTTTCAACTACCCAGGTTTAAGGTATTCTTCCTTCAGCTAAAACATGCATGTGGAACCTAGAGTATGATCAACCATGTGATCGGGAGACGTGTTCAAATATGTCTCAGTTTTCCTCCCCTGGTACTCGGGTGCAACATTCCAGACGCTTTACTAACACTCTCCCCACTTGGAGAGTCAGTCCCTTTAACCTCCTGTTTGGCCCAGTTTGCAATTTCTGCGGAAGATGAACAGGAATAGCGAGAACCAAAGAGAGGCTAGCTGGAGGTGACTGGACGGGCAAATTTAACTCTCATTTCCCACCAGGAAGAGGAATTAACCAAAGGCTCAGCATGCCGGGCCGGAACCAGATTAGGGCCTGAAGCCATCCTGCGGTGTTGCGGCCAGGTCACAAGAAAGCGAGTTGAAGAAAGGAGCTCAGGGGCACTGTAATTCACAAACCTGCAGAGTTATAAATGACAGCTATCGTCCAAAAATAGACTGAAGTAAGGCTGCCAAGAGGACTTGAAAGCGGGGCAGAATTGCAGGAAACCGATTTCAGGAGGTAGACTGGAATTGCATTGAAAGCATAGGAAAAGAGGCAGAACGTCCACAATGATGCACTTGGCCAAAAAGGGCGTATGCGTTTTTTCCTGAATATATTCAGGAAAAAACGCATACGCCCTTTTTGGACAACCAAGCAAGCTTGCAAAGGAAATCTGCACTACAATGAAGTCTCACTTCCCCCCGGTCAAAAGGGCCATCTGAAAAAAGGGTAAAATCCAGAAAGGCAGGACAGGCCATGGAGAACTGGGAGCCTTGTTATGCTGATGGGCGGGATGTAAATTGCCAACAACCACTCGGGAGAAGTGTATGGTGTTTCCTGAAACATCTAAAAAACAAAGCAACAGAACCTAGGGCACTTCCACTTATGGTCCTATAGCTTAGGGAAATTAAAATCAAAAAGACACAGCCACCCCAAAGTTTGGAACGGCTCTGTTTACAAGAACCTCGTTTACAGTACAAGTTCAACATCGCAGAAAGTGAAAAATGGAGAAAGAAGTTGTGGTATTTACTTACAAAGCAATATCACTCAGCAATGAAATCTGTGTCATCAGGCCCTTAGCAGCACAATGAGTGGATTCAGGTATGATGATTCTAACTGAAGTAAGTCACACAGAAAAAGAAACATCATAAGATATCAGTAATACACGGAATGTAAACTTGGCTACACAGGAACTGAATTACAGAACAGAACAGGGTCTCAAATTTAGAAAACCAACTTATTCTTGCTTAAGGGTAAAGGTGAGTTGGGGTGCTGCATAAAACCAGAGATTGAAATGAGCACAGATAAAGTTCCTTAAGTCAAATATGGAAATAGACAAGAGCTACTCCTTGCTCAACGAAATGGACTCAACACCGCATATTAAACGCCTAAGAATGTACCTGACTAGTAAGTATCTTAAAACCTATGGATTGCTATGTCTCCGAAAGAGAATCAAGCATGTGTACAGGGGCATAAACGCAGCAGTGATAGGATTGGAGAGGTTCGGTGAGCAAATGAAGACCCTTTGAAGTCATATTGCATGGTACCCATTCCACGGGTCTTAACTCTCCAGGTTTAAGGTATTCTTCCTTCAGCTAAAACATGCATGTGGAACCCAAGTATGATCAACCATGTGAACGGGAGACGTGTTCAAATATGTCTCAGTTTTCCTCCCCTGGTACTCGGGTGCAACATTCCAGACGCTTTACTAACACTCTCCCCACTTGGAGAGTCAGCGCCTTTAACCTCCTGTTTGGCCCAGTTTGCAATTTCTGCGGAAGATGAACAGGAATAGCGAGAACCAATGAGAGACTAGCTGGAGGTGTCTGGACGGGCAAATTTAACTCTCATTTCCCACCAGGAAGAGGAAATAACCAAAGGCTCAGCATGCCGTGCCGGAACCAGATTAGGGCCTGAAGCCATCCTGCGGTGTTGCGGCCAGGTCACAAGAAAGCAAGTTGAAGAAAGGAGCTCAGGGGCACTGTAATTCACAAACCTGCAGAGTTATAAATGACAGCTATCGTCCAAAAATAGACTGAAGTAACGCTGCCAAGAGGACTTGAAAGCGGGGCAGAATTGCAGGAAACCGATTTCAGGAGGTAGACTGGAATTGCATTGAAAGCATAGGAAAAGAGGCAGAACGTCCACAATGATGCACTTGGCCAAAAAGGGCGTATGCGTTTTTTCCTGAATATATTCAGGAAAAAACGCATACGCCCTTTTTGGACAACCAAGCAAGCTTGCAAAGGAAATCTGCACTACAATGAAGTCTCACTTCCCCCCGGTCAAAAGGGCCATCTGAAAAAAGTGTAAAATCCAGAAAGGCAGGACAGGCCATGGAGAACTGGGAGCCTTGTTATGCTGATGGGCGGGATGTAAATTGCCAACAGACACTCGGGAGAAGTGTATGGTGTTTCCTGAAACATCTAAAAAACAAAGCAACAGAGCCTAGGGCACTGTCACTTATGGTCCTATAGCTTAGGGAAATTAAAATCAAAAAGACACATCCACCCCAAAGTTTGGGACGCCTCTGTTTACAAGAACCTCGTATACAGTACAAGTTCAACATCGCAGAAAGTGAAAAATGGATAAAGAAGTTGTGGTATTTACTTACAAAGCAATATCACTCAGCAATGAAATCTGTGTCATCAGGCCCTTAGCAGCACAATGAGTGGATTCAGGTATGATGATTCTAACTGAAGTAAGTCACACAGAAAAAGAAACATCATAAGATATCAGTAATACACGGAATGGAAACTTGGCTACACAGGAACTGAATTACAGAACAGAACAGGGTCTCAAATTTAGAAAACCAACTTATGCTTGCTTAAGGGTAAAGGTGAGTTGGGGTGCTGCATAAAACCAGAGATTGAAATGAGCACAGATAAAGTTCCTTTAGTCAAATATGGAATAGACAAGAGCTACTCCTTGCTCAACGAAATGGACTCAACACCGCATATTAAACGCCTAAGAATGTACCTGACTAGTAAGTATCTTAAAACCTATGGATTGCTATGTCTCCGAAAGAGAATCAAGCATGTGTACAGGGGCATAAACGCCGCAGTGATAGGATTGGAGAGGTTCGGTGAGCAAATGAAGACCCTTTGAAGTCATATTGCATGGTACCCATTACACGGGTCTCAACTCTCCAGGTTTAAGGTATTCTTCCTTCATCTAAAACATGCATGTGGAACCCAGAGTATGATCAACCATGTGAACGGGAGACGTGTTCAAATATGTCTCAGTTTTCCTCCCCAGGTACTCGGGTGCAACATTCCAGACGCTTTACTAACACTCTCCCGACTTGGAGAGTCAGTCCCTTTAACCTCCTGTTTGGCCCAGTTTGCAATTTCTGCGGAAGATGAACAGGAATAGCGAGAACCAATGAGAGGCTAGCTGGAGGTGTCTGGACGGGCAAATTTAACTCTCATTTCCCACCAGGAAGAGGAATTAACCAAAGGCTCAGCATGCCGTGCCGGAACCAGATTAGGGCCTGAAGCCATCCTGCGGTGTTGCGGCCAGGTCACAAGAAAGCGAGTTGAAGAAAGGAGCTCAGGGGCACTGTAATTCACAAACCTGCAGAGTTATAAATGACAGCTATCGTCCAAAAATAGACTGAAGTAAGGCTGCCAAGAGGACTTGAAAGCGGGGCAGAATTGCAGGAAACCGATTTCAGGAGGTAGACTGGAATTGCATTGAAAGCATAGGAAAAGAGGCAGAACGTCCACAATGATGCACTTGGCCAAAAAGGGCGTATGCGTTTTTTCCTGAATATATTCAGGAAAAAACGCATACGCCCTTTTTGGCCAACCAAGCAAGCTTGCAAAGGAAATCTGCACTACAATGAAGTCTCACTTCCCCCCGGTCAAAAGGGCCATCTGAAAAAAGTGTAAAATCCAGAAAGGCAGGACAGGCCATGGAGAACTGGGAGCCTTGTTATGCTGATGGGCGGGATGTAAATTGCCAACAACCACTCGGGAGAAGTGTATGGTGTTTCCTGAAACATCTAAAAAACAAAGCAACAGAGCCTAGGGCACTTCCACTTATGGTCCTATAGCTTAGGGAAATTAAAATCAAAAAGACACAGCCACCCCAAAGTTTGGAACAGCTCTGTTTACAAGAACCTCGTTTACAGTACAAGTTCAACATCGCAGAAATTGAAAAATGGATAAAGAACTTGTGGTACTTACGTACAATGCAGTATCACTCAGCAATGAAATCTATGTCATCAGGCCCGTAGCAGCATAATGAGTAGATTCAGGTACGATGATTCTAACTGAAATAAGTCACACAGAAAAAGAAACATCATAAGATATCACTAATACACGGAATGGAAACTTGGCTACACAGGAACTGAATTCCAAAACAGAACAGGTTCTCAAATTTAGAAAACCAACTTATGCTTGCTTAAGGGGAAAGGTGAGTTGGGTTGCTGCATAAAACCAGAGATTGAAATTAGCACAGATAAAGTTCCTTAAGCCAAATATGGAATAGACAAGAGCTACTCCTTGCTCAACGAAATGGACTCAACACCGCATATTAAACGCCTAAGAATGTACCTGACTAATAAGTATCTTAAAACCTATGGATTGCTATGTCTCCGAAAGAGAATCAAGCATGTGTACAGGGGCATAAACGCAGCAGTGATAGGATTGGAGAGGTTCGGTGAGCAAATGAAGACCCTTTGAAGTCATATTGCATGGTACCCATTCCACGGGTTTCAACTACACAGGTTTTAGGTATTCTTCCTTCAGCTAAAACATGCATGTGGAACCCAGAGTATGATAAACCATGTGATCGGGAGACGTGTTCAAATATGTCTCAGTTTTCCTCCCCTGGTACTCGGGTGCAACATTCCAGACGCTTTACTAACACTCTCCCCACTTGGAGAGTCAGCGCCTTTAACCTCCTGTTTGGCACAGTTTGCAATTTCTGCGGAAGATGAACAGGAATAGCGAGAACCAATGAGAGGCTAGCTGGAGGTGTCTGGACGGGCAAATTTAACTCTCATTTCCCACCAGGAGGAGGAAATAACCAAAGGCTCAGCGTGCCGTGCCAGAACCAGATTAGGGCCTGAAGCCATCCTGCGGTGTTGCGGCCAGGTCACAAGAAAGCGAGTTGAAGAAAGGAGCTCAGGGGCACTGTAATTCACAAACCTGCAGAGTTATAAATGACAGCTATCGTCCAAAAATAGACTGAAGTAAGGCTGCCAAGAGGACTTGAAAGCGGGGCAGAATTGCCGGAAACCGATTTCAGGAGGTAGACTGAAATTGCATTGAAAGCATAGGAAAAGAGGCAGAACGTCCACAATGATGCACTTGGCCAAAAAGGGCGTATGCGTTTTTTCCTGAATATATTCAGGAAAAAACGCATACGCCCTTTTTGGCCAACCAAGCAAGCTTGTAAAGGAAATCTGCACTACAATGAAGTCTCACTTCCCCCCGGTCAAAAGGGCCATCTGAGAAAAGTGTAAAATCCAGAAAGGCAGGACAGGCCATGGAGAACTGGGAGCCTTGTTATGCTGATGGGCGGGATGTAAATTGCCAACAACCACTCGGGAGAAGTGTTTGGTGTTTCCTGAAACATCTAAAAAACAAAGCAACAGAACCTAGGGCACTTCCACTTATGGTCCTATAGCTTAGGGAAATTAAAATCAAAAAGACACAGCCACCCCAAAGTTTGGGACGCCTCTGTTTACAAGAACCTCGTTTACAGTACAAGTTCAACATCGCAGAAAGTGAAAAATGGATAAAGAAGTTGTGGTATTTACTTACAAAGCAATATCACTCAGCAATGAAATCTGTGTCATCAGGCCCTTAGCAGAACAATGAGTGGATTCAGGTATGATGATTCTAACTGAAGTAAGTCACACAGAAAAAGAAACATAAGATATCAGTAATACACGGAATGGAAACTTGGCTACACAGGAACTGAATTACAGAACAGAACAGGGTCTCAAATTTAGAAAACCAACTTATGCTTGCTTAAGGGTAAAGGTGAGTTGGGGTGCTGCATAAAACCAGAGATTGAAATGAGCACAGATAAAGTTCCTTAAGTCAAATATGGAATAGACAAGAGCTACTCCTTGCTCAACGAAATGGACTCAACACCGCATATTAAACGCCTAAGAATGTACCTGACTAGTAAGTATCTTAAAACCTATGGATTGCTATGTCTCCGAAAGAGAATCAAGCATGTGTACAGGGGCATAAACGCCGCAGTGATACGATTGGAGAGGTTCGGTGAGCAAATGAAGACCCTTTGAAGTCATATTGCATGGTACCCATTACACGGGTCTCAACTCTCCAGGTTTAAGGTATTCTTCCTTCAGCTAAAACATGCATGTGGAACCCAGAGTATGATCAACCATGTGAACGGGAGACGTGTTCAAATATGTCTCAGTTTTCCTCCCCAGGTACTCGGGTGCAACATTCCAGACGCTTTACTAACACTCTCCCCACTTGGAGAGTCAGTCCCTTTAACCTCCTGTTTGGCCCAGTTTGCAATTTCTGCGGAAGATGAACAGGAATAGCGAGAACCAATGAGAGGCTAGCTGGAGGTGTCTGGACGGGCAAATTTAACTCTCATTTCCCACCAGGAAGAGGAATTAACCAAAGGCTCAGCATGCCGGGCCGGAACCAGATTAGGGCCTGAAGCCATCCTGCGGTGTTGCGGCCAGGTCACAAGAAAGCGAGTTGAAGAAAGGAGCTCAGGGGCACTGTAATTCACAAACCTGCAGAGTTATAAATGACAGCTATCATCCAAAAATAGACTGAAGTAAGGCTGCCAAGAGGACTTGAAAGCGGGGCAGAATTGCAGGAAACCGATTTCAGGAGGTAGACTGGAATTGCATTGAAAGCATAGGAAAAGAGGCAGAACGTCCACAATGATGCACTTGGCCAAAAAGGGCGTATGCGTTTTTTCCTGAATATATTCAGGAAAAAACGCATACGCCCTTTTTGGCCAACCAAGCAAGCTTGCAAAGGAAATCTGCACTACAATGAAGTCTCACTTCCCCCCGGTCAAAAGGGCCATCTGAAAAAAGTGTAAAGTCCAGAAAGGCAACAGGCCATTGAGAACTGGGAGCCTTGTTATGCTGATGGGCGGGATGTAAATTGCCAACAGACACTTGGGAGAAGTGTATGGTGTTTCCTGAAACATCTAAAAAACAAAGCAACAGAGCCTAGGGCACTTCCACTTATCGTCCTATAGCTTAGGGAAATTAAAATCAAAAAGACACAGCCACCCCAAAGTTTGGAACGGCTCTGTTTACAAGAACCTCGTTTACAGTACAAGTTCAACATCGCAGAAAGTGAAAAATGGATAAAGAATTTGAGGTACGTACGTACAATGCAGTATCACTCAGCAATGAAATCTATGTCATCAGGCCCGTAGCAGCATAATGAGTAGATTCAGGTACGATGATTCTAACTGAAATAAGTCACACAGAAAAAGAAACATCATAAGATATCACTAATACACGGAATGGAAACTTGGCTACACAGGAACTGAATTCCAAAACAGAACAGGTTCTCAAATTTAGAAAACCAACTTATGCTTGCTTAAGGGGAAAGGTGAGTTGGGGTGCTGCATAAAACCAGAGATTGAAATGAGCACAGATAAAGTTCCTTAAGCCAAATATGGAATAGACAAGAGCTACTCCTTGCTCAACGAAATGGACTCAACACCGCATATTAAACGCCTAAGAATGTACCTGACTAGTAAGTATCTTAAAACCTATGGATTGCTATGTCTCCGAAAGAGAATCAAGCATGTGTACAGGGGCATAAACGCAGCAGTGATAGGATTGGAGAGGTTCGGTGAGCAAATGAAGACCCTTTGAAGTCATATTGCATGGTACCCATTCCACGGGTTTCAACTACCCAGGTTTTAGGTATTCTTCCTTCAGCTAAAACATGCATGTGGAACCCAAGTATGATCAACCATGTGAACGGGAGACGTGTTCAAATATGTCTCAGTTTTCCTCCCCTGGTACTCGGGTGCAACATTCCAGACGCTTTACTAACACTCTCCCCACTTGGAGAGTCAGCGCCTTTAACCTCCTGTTTGGCCCAGTTTGCAATTTCTGCGGAAGATGAACAGGAATAGCGAGAACCAATGAGAGGCTAGCTGGAGGTGTCTGGACGGGCAAATTTAACTCTCATTTCCCACCAGGAAGAGGAATTAACCAAAGGCTCAGCATGCCGGGCCGGAACCAGATTAGGGCCGGAAGCCATCCTGCGGTGTTGCGGCCAGGTCACAAGAAAGCGAGTTGAAGAAAGGAGCTCAGGGGCACTGTAATTCACAAACCTGCAGAGTTATAAATGACAGCTATCGTCCAAAAATAGACTGAAGTAAGGCTGCCAAGAGGACTTGAAAGCGGGGCAGAATTGCAGGAAACCGATTTCAGGAGGTAGACTGGAATTGCATTGAAAGCATAGGAAAAGAGGCAGAACGTCCACAATGATGCACTTGGCCAAAAAGGGCGTATGCGTTTTTTCCTGAATATATTCAGGAAAAAACGCATACGCCCTTTTTGGCCAACCAAGCAAGCTTGCAAAGGAAATCTGCACTACAATGAAGTCTCACTTCCCCCCGGTCAAAAGGGCCATCTGAAAAAAGTGTAAAATCCAGAAAGGCAGGACAGGCCATGGAGAACTGGGAGCCTTGTTATGCTGATGGGCGGGATGTAAATTGCCAACAACCACTCGGGAGAAGTGTATGGTGTTTCCTGAAACATCTAAAAAACAAATCAACAGAACCTAGGGCACTTCCACTTATGGTCCTATAGCTTAGGGAAATTAAAATCAAAAAGACACAGCCACCCCAAAGTTTGGAATGGCTCTGTTTACAAGAACCTCGTTTACAGTACAAGTTCAACATCGCAGGAAGTGAAAAATTGATAAACAAGTTGTGGTATTTACTTACAAAGCAATATCACTCAGCAATGAAATCTGTGTCATCAGGCCCTTAGCAGCACAATGAGTGGATTCAGGTATGATGATTCTAACTCAAATAAGTCACACAGAAAAAGAAACATCATAAGATATCAGTAATACACGGAATGTAAACTTGGCTACACAGGAACTGAATTACAGAACAGAACAGGGTCTCAAATTTAGAAAACCAACTTATTCTTGCTTAAGGGTAAAGGTGAGTTGGGGTGCTGCATAAAACCAGAGATTGAAATGAGCACAGATAAAGTTCCTTAAGCCAAATATGGAATAGACAAGAGCTACTCCTTGCTCAACGAAATGGACTCAACACCCCATATTAAACGCCTAAGAATGTACCTGACTAGTAAGTATCTTAAAACCTATGGATTGCTATGTCTCCGAAAGAGAATCAAGCATGTGTACAGGGGCATAAACGCAGCAGTGCTAGGATTGGAGAGGTTCGGTGAGCAAATGAAGACCCTTTGAAGTCATATTGCATGGTACCCATTCCACAGGTTTCAACTACCCAGCTTTAAGGTATTCTTCCTTCAGCTAAAACATGCATGTGGAACCTAGAGTATGATCAACCATGTGATCGGGAGACGTGTTAAAATATGTCTCAGTTTTCCTCCCCTGGTACTCGGGTGCAACATTCCAGACGCTTTACTAACACTCTCCCCACTTGGAGAGTCAGTCCCTTTAACCTCCTGTTTGGCCCAGTTTGCAATTTCTGCGGAAGATGAACAGGAATGGAGAGAACCAATGAGAGGCTAGCTGGAGGTGTCTGGACGGGCAAATTTAACTCTCATTTCCCACCAGGAAGAGGAATTAACCAAAGGCTCAGCATGCCGGGCCGGAACCAGATTAGGGCCTGAAGCCATCCTGCGGTGTTGCGGCCAGGTCACAAGAAAGCGAGTTGAAGAAAGGAGCTCAGGGGCACTGTAATTCACAAACCTGCAGAGTTATAAATGACAGCTATCGTCCAAAAATAGACTGAAGTAAGGCTGCCAAGAGGACTTGAAAGCGGGGCAGAATTGCAGGAAACCGATTTCAGGAGGTAGACTGGAATTGCATTGAAAGCATAGGAAAAGAGGCAGAACGTCCAAAATGATGAACTTGGCCAAAAAGGGCGTATGCGTTTTTTCCTGAATATAATCAGGAAAAAACGCATACGCCCTTTTTGGCCAACCAAGCAAGCTTGCAAAGGAAATCTGCACTACAATGAAGTCTCACTTCCCCCCGGTAAAAAGGGCCATCTGAAAAAAGTGTAAAGTCCAGAAAGGCAACAGGCCATTGAGAACTGGGAGCCTTGTTATGCTGATGGGCGGGATGTAAATTGCCAACAGACACTCGAGAGAAGTGTATGGTGTTTCCTGAAACATCTAAAAAACAAAGCAACAGAGCCTAGGGCACTTCCACTTATGGTCCTATAGCTTAGGGAAATTAAAATCAAAAAGACACAGCCACCCCAAAGTTTGGGACGCCTCCTTTAACAAGAACCTCGTTTACCGTACAAGTTCAATATCACAGAAAGTGAAAAATGGATAAAGAACTTGTGGTACTTACGTACAATGCAGTATCACTCAGCAATGAAATCTATGTCATGAGGCCCGTAGCAGCATAATGAGTGGATTCAGGTACGATGATTCTAACTGAAATAAGTCACACAGAAAAAGAAACATCATAGGATATCACTAATACACGGAATGTAAACTTGGCTACACAGGAACTGCATTCCAAAACAGAACAGGGTCTCAAATTTAGAAAACCAACTTATGCTTGCTTAAGGGGAAAGGTGAGTTGGGGTGCTGCATAAAACCAGAGATTGAAATGAGCACAGATAAAGTTCCTTAAGCCAAATATGGAATAGACAAGAGCTACTCCTTGCTCAACGAAATGGACTCAAAACCCCATATTAAACGCCTAAGAATGTACCTGACTAGTAAGTATCTTAAAACCTATGGATTGCTATGTCTCCAAAAGAGAATCAAGCATGTGTACAGGGGCATAAACGCAGCAGTGATAGGATTGGAGAGGTTCGGTGAGCAAATGAAGACCCTTTGAAGTCATATTGCATGGTACCCATTACACGGGTCTAAACTCTCCAGGTTTAAGGTATTCTTCCTTCAGCTAAAACATGCATGTGGAACCCAGAGTATGATCAACCATGTGAACGGGAGACGTGTTCAAATATGTCTCAGTTTTCCTCCCCTGGTACTCAGGTACAACATTCCAGACGCTTTACTAACACTCTCCCGACTTGGAGAGTCAGTCCCTTTAACCTCCTGTTTGGCCCAGTTTGCAATTTCTGCGGAAGATGAACAGGAATAGCGAGAACCAATGAGAGACTAGCTGGAGGTGTCTGGACGGGCAAATTTAACTCTCATTTCCCAACAGGAAGAGGAAATAACCAAAGGCTCAGCGTGCCGTACCGGAACCAGATTAGGGCCTGAAGCCATCCTGCGGTGTTGCGGCCAGCTCACAAGAAAGCGAGTTGAAGAAAGGAGCTCAGGGGCACTGTAATTCACAAACCTGCAGAGTTATAAATGACAGCTATCGTCCAAAAATAGACTGAAGTAAGGCTGCCAAGAGGACTTGAAAGTGGGGCAGAATTGCAGGAAATCGATTTCAGGAGGTAGACTGGAATTGCATTGAAAGCATAGGAAAAGAGGCAGAACGTCCACAATGATGCACTTGGCCATAAAGGTCTTATGCGTTTTTTCCTGAATATATTCAGGAAAAAACGCATACGCCCTTTTTGGCCAACCAAGCAAGCTTGCAAAGGAAATCTGCACTACAATGAAGTCTCACTTCCCCCCCGGTCAAAAGGGCCATCTGAAAAAAGTGTAAAATCCAGAAAGGCAGGACAGGCCATGGAGAACTGGGAGCCTTGTTATGCTGATGGGCGGGATGTAAATTGCCAACAACCACTCGGGAGAAGTGTATGGTGTTTCCTGAAACATCTAAAAAACAAAGCAACAGAACCTAGGGCACTTCCACTTATGGTCCTATAGCTTAGGGAAATTAAAATCAAAAAGACACAGCCACCCCAAAGTTTGGGACGCCTCCATTTACAAGAACCTCGTTTACCATACAAGTTCAATATCACATAAAGTGAAAAATGGATAAAGAACTTGTGGTACTTACGTACAATGCAGTATCACTCAGCAATGAAATCTATGTCATCAGGCCCGTAGCAGCATAATGAGTGGATTCAGGTACGATGATTCTAACTGAAATAAGTCACACAGAAAAAGAAACATCATAAGATATCACTAATACACGGAATGTAAACTTGGCTACACAGGAACTGAATTCCAAAACAGAACAGGGTCTCAAATTTAGAAAACCAACTTATGCTTGCTTAAGGGGAAAGGTGAGTTGGGGTGCTGCATAAAACCAGAGATTGAAATGAGCACAGATAAAGTTGCTTAAGCCAAATATGGAATAGACAAGAGCTACTCCTTGCTCAACGAAATGGACTCAAAACCCCATATTAAACGCCTAAGAATGTACCTGACTAGTAAGTATCTTAAAACCTATGGATTGCTATGTCTCCAAAAGAGAATCAAGCGTGTGTACAGGGGCATAAACGCAGCAGTGATAGGATTGGAGAGGTTCGGTGAGCAAATGAAGACCCTTTGAAGTCATATTGCATGGTACCCATTACATGGGTCTCAACTCTCCAGGTTTAAGGTATTCTTCCTTCAGCTAAAACATGCATGTGGAACCCAGAGTATGATCAACCATGTGAACGGGAGACGTGTTCAAATATGTCTCAGTTTTCCTCCACTGGTACTCGGGTGCAACATTCCAGATGCTTTACTAACACTCTCCCGACTTGGAGAGTCAGTCCCTTTAACCTCCTGTTTGGCCCAGTTTGCAATTTCTGCGGAAGATGAACAGGAATAGCGAGAACCAATGAGAGACTAGCTGGAGGTGTCTGGACGGGCAAATTTAACTCTCATTTCCCACCAGGAAGACGAATTAACCAAAGGCTCAGCATGCCGGGCCGGAACAAGATTAGGGCCTGAAGCCATCCTGCGGTGTTGCGGCCAGGTCACAAGAAAGCGAGTTGAAGAAAGGAGCTCAGGGGCACTGTAATTCACAAACCTGCAGAGTTATAAATGACAGCTATCGTCCAGAAATAGACTGAAGTAAGGCTGCCAAGAGGACTTGAAAGCGGGGCAGAATTGCAGGAAACCGATTTCAGGAGGTAGACTGGAATTGCATTGAAAGCATAGGAAAAGAGGCAGAACGTCCACAATGATGCACTTGGCCAAAAAGGGCGTATGCGTTTTTTCCTGAATATATTCAGGAAAAAACGCATACGCACTTTTTGGCCAACCAAGCAAGCTTGCAAAGGAAATCTGCACTACAATGAAGTCTCACTTCCCCCCGGTCAAAAGGGCCATCTGAAAAAAGTGTAAAATCCAGAAAGGCAGGACAGGCCATGGAGAACTGGGAGCCTTGTTATGCTGATGGGCGGGATGTAAATTGCCAACAACCACTCGGGAGAAGTGTATGGTGTTTCCTGAAACATCTAAAAAACAAAGCAACAGAGCCTAGGGCACTTCCACTTATGGTCCTATAGTTTAGGGAAATTAAAATCAAAAAGACACAGCCACCCCAAAGTTTGTGACGCCTCCGTTTACAAGAACCCCGTTTACCGTACAAGTTCAATATCACATAAAGTGAAAAATGGATAAAGAACTTGTGGTACTTACGTACAATGCAGTATCACTCAGCAATGAAATCTATGTCATCAGGCCCGTAGCAGCATAATGAGTGGATTCAGGTACGATGATTCTAACTGAAATAAGTCACACAGAAAAAGAAACATCATAAGATATCACTAATACACGGAATGTAAACTTGGCTACACAGGAACTGCATTCCAAAACAGAACAGGGTCTCAAATTTAGAAAACCAACTTATGCTTGCTTAAGGGGAAAGGTGAGTTGGGGTGCTGCATAAAACCAGAGATTGAAATGAGCACAGATAAAGTTCCTTAAGCCAAATATGGAATAGACAAGAGCTACTCCTTGCTCAACGAAATGGACTCAACACCGCATATTAAACGCCTAAGAATGTACCTGACTAGTAAATATCTTAAAACCTATGGATTGCTATGTCTCCGAAGGGGAATCAAGCATGTGTACAGGGGCATAAACGCAGCAGTGATAGGATTGGAGAGGTTCGGTGAGCAAATGAAGACCCTTTGAAGTCATATTGCATGGTACCCATTCCACGGGTTTCAACTACCCAGGTTTTAGGTATTCTTCCTTCAGCTAAAACATGCATGTGGAACCCAGAGTATGATCAACCATGTGATCGGGAGACGTGTTCAAATATGTCTCAGTTTTCGTACCCTGGTACTCGGGTGCAACATTCCAGACGCTTTACTAACACTCTCCCGACTTGGAGAGACAGACCCTTTAACCTCCTGTTTGGCCCAGTTTGCAATTTCTGCGGAAGATGAACAGGAATAGCGAGAACCAATGAGAGGCTAGCTGGAGGTGTCTGGACGGGCAAATTTAACTCTCATTTCGCACCAGGAAGAGGAATTAACCAAAGGCTCAGCATGCCAGGCCGGAACCAGATTAGGGCCTGAAGCCATCCTGCGGTGTTGCGGCCAGGTCACAAGAAAGCGAGTTGAAGAAAGGAGCTCAGGGGCACTGTAATTCACAAACCTGCAGAGTTATAAATGACAGCTATCGTCCAAAAATACACTGAAGTAAGGCTGCCAAGAGGACTTGAAAGCGGGGCAGAATTGCAGGAAACCGATTTCAGGAGGTAGACTGGAATTGCATTGAAAGCATAGGAAAAGAGGCAGAACGTCCACAATGATGCACTTGGCCAAAAAGGGCGTATGCGTTTTTTCCTGAATATATTCAGGAAAAAACGCATACGCCCTTTTTGGCCAACCAAGCAAGCTTGCAAAGGAAATCTGCACTACAATGAAGTCTCACTTCCCCCCGGTCAAAAGGGCCATCTGAAAAAAGTGTAAAATCCAGAAAGGCAACAGGCCATTGAGAACTGGGAGCCTTGTTATGCTGATGGGCGGGATGTAAATTGCCAACAGACACTCGGGAGAAGTGTATGGTGTTTCCTGAAACATCTAAAAAACAAAGCAACAGAGCCTAGGGCACTTCCACCTATGGTCCTATAGCTTAGGGAAATTAAAATCAAAAAGACACAGCCACCCCAAAGTTTGGAACGGCTCTGTTTACAAGAACCTCGTTTACAGTACAAGTTCAACATCGCAGAAAGTGAAAAATTGATAAAGAAGTTGTGGTATTCACTTAGAAAGCAATATCACTCAGCAATGAAATCTATGTCATCAGGACCGTAGCAGCACAATGAGTGGATTCAGGTATGATGATTCTAACTGAAATAAGTGACACAGAAAAGGAAACATCATAAGATATCAATAATACACGGAATGGAAACTTGGCTACACAGGAACTGAATTACAGAACAGAACAGGGTCTCAAATTTAGAAAACCAACTTATGCTTGCTTAAGGGTAAAGGTGAGTTGGGGTGCTGCATAAAACCAGAGATTGAAATGAGCACAGATAAAGTTCCTTAAGTCAAATATGGAATAGACATGAGCTACTCCTTGCTCAACGAAATGGACTCAACACCGCATATTAAACGCCTAAGAATGTACCTGACTTGTAAGTATCTTAAAACCTATGGATTGCTATGTCTCCGAAGAGGAATCAAGCATGTGTACAGGGGCATAAACGCAGCAGTGATAGGATTGGAGAGGTTCGGTGAGCAAATGAAGACCCTTTGAAGTCATATTGCATGGTACCCATTACACGGGTCTTAACTCTCCAGGTTTAAGGTATTCTTCCTTCAGCTAAAACATGCATGTGGAACCTAGAGTATGATCAACCATGTGATCGGGAGACGTGTTCAAATATGTCTCAGTTTTCGAACCCTGGTACTCGGGTGCAACATTCCAGACGCTTTACTAACACTCTCCCCACTTGGAGAGTCAGTCCCTTTAACCTCCTGTTTGGCCCAGTTTGCAATTTCTGCGGAAGATGAACAGGAATAGCGAGAACCAATGAGAGGCTAGCTGGAGGTGTCTGGACGGGCAAATTTAACTCTCATTTCCCACCAGGAAGAGAAATTAACCAAAGGCTCAGCATGCCGTGCCGGAACAAGATTAGGGCCTGAAGCCATCCTGCGGTGTTGCGGCCAGGTCACAGGAAAGCGAGTTGAAGAAAGGAGCTCAGGGGCACTGTAATTCACAAACCTGCAGAGTTATAAATGATAGCTACCGTCCAAAAATAGACTGAAGTAAGGCTGCCAAGAGGACTTGAAAGCGGGGCAGAATTGCAGGAAACCGATTTCAGGAGGTAGACTGGAATTGCATTGAAAGCATAGGAAAAGAGGCAGAACGTCCACAATGATGCACTTGGCCAAAAAGGGCGTATGCGTTTTTTCCTGAATATATTCAGGAAAAAACGCATACGCCCTTTTTGGCCAACCAAGCAAGCTTGCAAAGGAAATCTGCACTACAATGAAGTTTCACTTCCCCCCGGTCAAAAGGGCCATCTGAAAAAAGTGTAAAATCCAGAAAGGCAGGACAGGCCATGGAGAACTGGGAGCCTTGTTATGCTGATGGGCGGGATGTAAATTGCCAACAGACACTCGGGAGAAGTGTATGGTGTTTCCTGAAACATCTAAAAAACAAAGCAACAGAGCCTAGGGCACTTCCACTTATGGTCCTATAGCTTAGGGAAATTAAAATCAAAAAGACACAGTCACCCCAAAGTTTGGGACGCCTCCGTTTACACGAACCCCGTTTCCCGTACAAGTTCAATATCACAGAAAGTGAAAAATGGATAAAGAACTTGTGGTACTTACGTACAATGCAGTATCACTCAGCAATGAAATCTATGTCATCAGGCCCGTAGCAGCATAATGAGTGGATTCAGGTACGATGATTCTAACTGAAATAAGTCACACAGAAAAAGAAACATCATAAGATATCACTAATACACGGAATGTAAACTTGGCTACACAGGAACTGCATTCCAAAACAGAACAGGGTATCAAATTTAGAAAACCAACTTATGCTTGCTTAAGGGGAAAGGTGAGTTGGGGTGCTGCATAAAACCAGAGATTGAAATGAGCACAGATAAAGTTCCTTAAGCCAAATATGGAATAGACAAGAGCTACTCCTTGCTCAACGAAATGGACTCAAAACCCCATATTAAACGCCTAAGAATGTACCTGACTAGTAAGTATCTTAAAACCTATGGATTGCTATGTCTCCGAAAGAGAATCAAGCATGTGTACAGGGGCATAAACGCAGCAGTGATAGGATTGGAGAGGTTCGGTGAGCAAATGAAGACCCTTTGAAGTCATATTGCATGGTACCCATTCCACGGGTTTCAACTACCCAGGTTTAAGGTATTCTTCCTTCAGCTAAAACATGCATGTGGAACCCAGAGTATGATCAACCATGTGAACGGGAGACGTGTTCAAATATGTCTCAGTTTTCCTCCCCTGGTACTCGGGTGCAACATTCCAGATGCTTTACTAACACTCTCCCCACTTGGAGAGTCAGTCCCTTTAACCTCCTGTTTGGCCCAGTTTGCAATTTCTGCGGAAGATGAACAGGAATAGCGAGAACCAATGAGAGGCTAGCTGGAGGTATCTGGACGGGCAAATTTAACTCTCATTTCCCACCAGGAAGAGGAATTAACCAAAGGTTCAGCATGCCGTGCCGGAACCAGATTAGGGCCTGAAGCCATCCTGTGGTGTTGCGGCCAGGTCACAAGAAAGCGAGTTGAAGAAAGGAGCTCAGGGGCACTGTAACTCACAAACTTGCAGAGTTATAAATGACAGCTATCGCCCAAAAATAGACTGAAGTAAGGCTGCCAAGAGGACTTGAAAGCAGGGCAGAATTGCAGGAAACCGATTTCAGGAGGTAGACTGGAATTGCATTGAAAGCACAGGAAAAGAGGCAGAACGTCCACAATGATGCACTTGGCCAAAAAGGGCGTATGCGTTTTTTCCTGAATATATTCAGGAAAAAACGCATACGCCCTTTTTGGCCAACCAAGCAAGCTTGCAAAGGAAATCTGCACTACAATGAAGTCTCACTTCCCCCCGGTCAAAAGGGCCATCTGAAAAAAGTGTAAAATCCAGAAAGGCAGGACAGGCCATGGAGAACTGGGAGCCTTGTTATGCTGATGGGCGGGATGTAAATTGCCAACAACCACTCGGGAGAAGTGTATGGTGTTTCCTGAAACATCTAAAAAACAAAGCAACAGAACCTAGGGCACTTCCACTTATGGTCCTATAGCTTAGGGAAATTAAAATCAAAAAGACACAGCCACCCCAAAGTTTGGAACGGCTCTGTTTACAAGAACCTCGTTTACAGTACAAGTTCAACATCGCAGAAAGTGAAAAATGGATAAAGAAGTTGTGGTATTTACTTACAAAGCAATATCACTCAGCAATGAAATCTGTGTCATCAGGCCCTTAGCAGCACAATGAGTGGATTCAGGTATGATGATTCTAACTGAAATAAGTCACACAGAAAAAGAAACATCATAAGATATCACTAATACACGGAATGTAAACTTGGCTACACAGGAACTGAATTACAGAACAGAACAGGGTCTCAAATTTAGAAAACCAACTTATGCTTGCTTAAGGGGAAAGGTGAGTTGGGGTGCTGCATAAAAGCAGAGATTGAAATGAGCACAGATGAAGTTCCTTAAGCCAAATATGGAATAGACAAGAGCTACTCCTTGCTCAACGAAATGAACTCAACACCGCATATTAAACGCCTAAGAATGTACCTGACTAGTAAGTATCTTAAAACCTATGGATTGCTATGTCTCCGAAAGAGAATCAAGCATGTGTACAGGGGCATAAACGCAGCAGTGATAGGATTGGAGAGGTTTGGTGAGCAAATGAAGACCCTTTGAAGTCATACTGCATGGTACCCATTACACGGGTCTTAACTCTCCAGGTTTAAGGTATTCTTCCTTCAGCTAAAACATGCATGTGGAACACAAGTATGATCAACCATGTGAACGGGAGACGTGTTCAAATATGTCTCAGTTTTCCTCCCCTGGTACTCGGGTGCAACATTCCAGACACTTTACTAACACTCTCCCCACTTGGAGAGTCAGCGCCTTTAACCTCCTGTTTGGCCCAGTTTGCAATTTCTGCGGAAGATGAACAGGAATAGCGAGAACCAATGAGAGACTAGCTGGAGTTGTCTGGACGGGCAAATTTAACTCTCATTTCCCACCAGGAAGAGGAAATAACCAAAGGCTCAGCGTGCCGGGCCGGAACCAGATTAGGGCCTGAAGCCATCCTGCGGTGTTGCGGCCAGGTCACAAGAAAGCGAGTTGAAGAAAGGAGCTCAGGGGCACTGTAATTCACAAACCTGCAGAGTTATAAATGACAGCTATCGTCCAAAAATATACTGAAGTAAGGCTGCCAAAAGGACTTGAAAGCGGGGCAGAATTGCAGGAAACCGATTTCAGGAGGTAGACTGGAATTGCATTGAAAGCATAGGAAAAGAGGCAGAACGTCCACAATGATGCACTTGGCCAAAAAGGGCGTATGCGTTTTTTCCTGAATATATTCAGGAAAAAACGCATACGCCCTTTTTGGCCAACCAAGCAAGCTTGCAAAGGAAATCTGCACTACAATGAAGTCTCACTTCCCCCCGGTCAAAAGGGCCATCTGAAAAAAGTGTAAAATCCAGAAAGGCAGGACAGGCCACGGAGAACTGGGAGCCTTGTTATGCTGATGGGCGGGATGTAAATTGCCAACAGAAACTCCGGAGATGTGTATGGTGTTTCCTGAAACATCTAAAAAACAAAGCAACAGAGCCTAGGGCACTGCCACTTATGGTCCTATAGATTAGGGAAATTAAAATCAAAAAGACACAGCCACCCCAAAGTTTGGGACGCCTCTGTTTACAAGAACCTCGTTTACAGTACAAGTTCAACATCGCAGAAAGTGAAAAATGGATAAAGAATTTGTGGTATTTACTTACAAATCAATATCACTCAGCAATGAAATCTGTGTCATCAGGCCCTTAGCAGCACAATGAGTGGATTCAGGTATGATGATTCTAACTGAAATAAGTCACACAGAAAAAGAAACATCATAAGATATCAGTAATACACGGAATGTAAACTTGGCTACACAGGAACTGAATTACAGAACAGAACAGGGTCTCAAATTTAGAAAACCAACTTATGCTTGCTTAAGGGGAAAGGTGAGTTGGGGTGCTGCATAAAACCAGAGATTGAAATGAGCACAGATAAAGTTCCTTAAGCCAAATATGGAATAGACAAGAGCTACTCCTTGCTCAACGAAATGGACTCAACACCGCATATTAAACGCCTAAGAATGTACCTGACTAGTAAGTATCTTAAAACCTATGGATTGCTATGTCTCCGAAAGAGAATCAAGCATGTGTACAGGGGCATAAACGCAGCAGTGATAGGATTGGAGAGGTTTGGTGAGCAAATGAAGACCCTTTGAAGTCATATTGCATGGTACCCATTACACGGGTCTTAACTCTCCAGGTTTAAGGTATTCTTCCTTCAGCTAAAACATGCATGTGGAACACAAGTATGATCAACCATGTGAACGGGAGACGTGTTCAAATATGTCTCAGTTTTCCTCCCCTGGTACTCGGGTGCAACATTCCAGACACTTTACTAAGACTCTCCCCACTTGGAGAGTCAGCGCCTTTAACCTCCTGTTTGGCCCAGTTTGCAATTTCTGCGGAAGATGAACAGGAATAGCGAGAACCAATGAGAGACTAGCTGGAGGTGTCTGGACGGGCAAATTTAACTCTCATTTCCCACCAGGAAGAGGAAATAACCAAAGGCTCAGCGTGCCGTGCCGGAACCAGATTAGGGCCTGAAGCCATCCTGCGGTGTTGCGGCCAGGTCACAAGAAAGCGAGTTGAAGAAAGGAGCTCAGGGGCACTGTAATTCACAAACCTGCAGAGTTATAAATGACAGCTATCGTCCAAAAATATACTGAAGTAAGGCTGCCAAAAGGACTTGAAAGCGGGGCAGAATTGCAGGAAACCGATTTCAGGAGGTAGACTGGAATTGCATTGAAAGCATAGGAAAAGAGGCAGAACGTCCACAATGATGCACTTGGCCAAAAAGGGCGTATGCGTTTTTTCCTGAATATATTCAGGAAAAAACGCATACGCCCTTTTTGGCCAACCAAGCAAGCTTGCAAAGGAAATCTGCACTACAATGAAGTCTCACTTCCCCCCGGTCAAAAGGGCCATCTGAAAAAAGTGTAAAATCCAGAAAGGCAGGACAGGCCACGGAGAACTGGGAGCCTTGTTATGCTGATGGGCGGGATGTAAATTGCCAACAGACACTCGGGAGAAGTGTATGGTGTTTCCTGAAACATCTAAAAAACAAAGCAACAGAGCCTAGGGCACTGCCACTTATGGTCCTATAGCTTAGGGAAATTAAAATCAAAAAGACACAGCCACCCCAAAGTTTGGGACGCCTCTGTTTACAAGAACCTCGTTTACAGTACAAGTTCAACATCGCAGAAAGTGAAAAATGGATAAAGAATTTGTGGTATTTACTTACAAATCAATATCACTCAGCAATGAAATCTATGTCATCAGGCCCTTAGCAGAACAATGAGTGGATTCAGGTATGATGATTCTAACTGAAATAAGTCACACAGAAAAAGAAACATCATAAGATATCAGTAATACACGGAATGTAAACTTGGCTACACAGGAACTGAATTACAGAACAGAACAGGGTCTCAAATTTAGAAAACCAACTTATGCTTGCTTAAGGGGAAAGGTGAGTTGGGGTGCTGCATAAAACCAGAGATTGAAATGAGCACAGATAATGTTACTTAAGCCAAATATGGAATAGACAAGAGCTACTCCTTGCTCAACGAAATGGACTCAACACCGCATATTAAACGCCTAAGAATGTACCTGACTAGTAAGTATCTTAAAACCTATGGATTGCTATGTCTCCGAAAGAGAATCAAGCATGTGTACAGGGGCATAAACGCAGCAGTGATAGGATTGGAGAGGTTTGGTGAGCAAATGAAGACCCTTTGAAGTCATATTGCATGGTACCCATTACACGGGTCTTAACTCTCCAGGTTTCAGGTATTCTTCCTTCAGCTAAAACATGCATGTGGAACCCAAGTATGATCAACCATGTGAACGGGAGACGTGTTCAAATATGTCTCAGTTTTCCTCCCCTGGTACTCGGGTGCAACATTCCAGACCCTTTACTAACACTCTCCCGACTTGGAGAGTCAGCGCCTTTAACCTCCTGTTTGGCCCAGTTTGCAATTTCTGCGGAAGATGAACAGGAATAGGGAGAACCAATGAGAGACTAGCTGGAGGTGTCTGGACGGGCAAATTTAACTCTCATTTCCCACCAGGAAGAGGAAATAACCAAAGGCTCAGCGTGCCGTGCTGGAACCATATTAGGGCCTGAAGCCATCCTGCGGTGTTGCGGCCAGCTCAAAAGAAAGCGAGTTGAAGAAAGGAGCTCAGGGTCTCTGTAATTCACAAATCTGCAGAGTTATAAATGACAGCTATCGTCCAAAAATAGACTGAAGTAAGGCTGCCAAGAGGACTTGAAAGCGGGGCAGAATTGCAGGATACCGATTTCAGGAGGTAGACTGGAATTGCATTGAAAGCATAGGAAAAGAGGCAGAACGTCCACAATGATGCACTTTGCCAAAAGGGCGTATGCGTTTTTTCCTGAATATATTCAGGAAAAAACGCATACGCCCTTTTTGGCCAACCAAGCAAGCTTGCAAAGGAAATCTGCACTACAATGAAGTCTCACTTCCCCCCGGTCAAAAGGGCCATCTGAAAAAAGTGTAAAACCCAGAAAGGCAGGACAGGCCATGGAGAACTGGGAGCCTTGTTATGCTGATGGGCGGGATGTAAATTGCCAACAGACACTCGGGAGATGTGTATGGTGTTTCCTGAAACATCTAAAAAACAAAGCAACAGGGCCTAGGGCACTTCCACTTATGGTCCTATAGCTTAGGGAAATTAATATCAAAAAGACACAGCAACCCCAAAATTTGGGATGGCGCTTTTTACAGAAATCTCTTCTACGGCACAAGTTAAATATCCCAGAGAGCAAATAATGGATAAAGAAGTTGCGGTACTTATGTACAACAGAATACCACTCAGCAATGAAATCTATGTCACCAGGCCCGTACCAGCATAATGAGTGGATTGAGGCACGATGATTCTAAGTGAAATAAGTCACACAGAAAAAGAAACATCATAAGGTATCACTAATACACGGAATGTGAACTTGGCTACACATGAACTGAATTACAAAACAGAACAGGGTCTCAAGTTTAGAAAACCAACTTATGCCTGCTTAAGGGGGAAGGTGAGTTGGGGTGCTGCATAAAAGCAGAGTTTGAAATTAGCACAGATACCGTTCCATAAGCCAAATATGTAATAGACAAGAGCTACCCCTTGCTCAACGAAATGGATTCAACAATGAGGTATCACCTCACACCTGGTAGAATAGGCATCATTGAAAATCTACAAACAAAAAATGCTGGAAAGGGTGTGGAGAAAAGGAACCCTCTTCCACTATTGTTGGGAATATAAATTGATACAGTCATTATGGAGAACAATATGGAATTTCTTAAGAAACTAACAATAGAATTACCATATGATACAGCAATCCCAGTACTGGACATATACCCAGACAAAACCATAAATCAAAAAGAGTCATTCACCGCAATGTTCATTGCATCACTATTTACAATATCGAGGTAATGGAAGCAACCTAAATGCCCACAGACAGACGAATGCATAAAGCTGTGGTACATATATAAAATGGAATATTACTAAGCCATGAAAAGGAATGAAATTGGGTCATTTGTAGAGACGTCGATGGATCTAGAGACTGTCATACAGAGTGAAGTAAGTCAGAAAGAGAAAAACAAATCTTGTATATTCATGCATATATGTGGAACCTAGAAAAACTGTACAGATTAACCATTTTGCAAGGCATAAATAGAGCAACAGATGTAGACAACAAACGTATGGACAACAAGGGGGGAAAGCTGTTGGGGGGGTGGTGGTGGGAGGAGTTGAGAGACTGGGATTGGCATGTATACATTTATATGTATAAAATAGATAACCAATAAGAACCTGCTGTATAAAAATATAAAATAAAATTCAAAATTAAAAAGAAGTAAAATTTAAAAAATAAAACAGAAAAAACAATTATTCCCTGCACATACATGTATTTATATGAATAAATTATTTCCATGCTTATATCTGTAAATACAAAAAAGAGGAATAAAATCTACCTTGAACCAAAAACGAAAAAGAGAAAAAAAACACAGAACCCACCAGTTACACAGAGGAAAACCATATCAGGGCACTTGCTCCAGTTGTAAACAATTCTGAAGTTGGTCAGTGGTGGGGAATCGTCTCCCATTCAGCCAGCAGCCCCCACGCAACAAGCGTCCTCATTGCAAAGCTGGGGCACCGTGCCGAGGCATCTGTGAGTAAACGTGAGCTGAGCCCCAGGCCAGTTGCTGCTGAACTATTCCCACCCATCCCAGGTAAAACACCTGAATATATACAAGGACTTGAAAGCCTAGAGGAAGGGCCATAGAGCCACACGAGTGACAGCATGCCGGCCGACTTGGTGCCTGCAGCCAGCCAGGATGGTCCTGGCCCTGGGTGCTCTTCTGGAAGATTTCCATTTCCCTGCCTGAGATACCCGTCCTGTCCCTGCCCCCACTGCTTTTTTCCTTCCTCACCTCTGCCCAGGGAGAAATTCCAGCAGCAGGTATGGGTGACACATCCTCTTCTTTAGCAGGTGGCAGCCTGGCAACTGCTGCAGAAAGTCCAGCAGAGCCCCACTCACACTGGGCCACCCACAAAGCCGTGGCCTCTCACTCCCTCCCACCAGCCCAGCCCCGAGACTGCTGACAGGGCAGAGAAAATGGCGTCAGGCACGGCTGCAGGGGCTCTTGCTGCCTGGAGTGGTATTTATATTGATCTCAACCCAGGCACACCTGGAGAGGGCTGGCCGGCACGGTAAGGCTGCCCAGGTCAGCCAATCATCACCCCTCAGGGGCTCACAGTTGCAGAAAATGGAACTTGCTGAACCGGCCAGGTCCAAGGAACAGGTGTGGGCTCCTGAGAGTCAGGATAGACAAGGGGCTGCAGCTTTGGCTTGTTTTCTAATCATTTTATCTGGCCCATGAGTGGGAGACAACTTCAAGAAAACCCTCTCCTAATGAGAGGAACCCAGGAGTCAGGGAGAGGAGGGGTGGGTGGTGGTTGGAGACAGAGGCCTGGTGCCCCGGGTGCAGTGGAAGTCTCTGGAAGACCAGGTGGAGGGAGGCCTCACGGAGTGATGCCCAGGGTCACAGACCTGTCGCAGCTGCTGTTTGTTAGTTCAAGTCCTGCTCTGAGGTGCTCTGTGTCAGCTCTGAGCGACAGGTGAGCTGGGGGTGCTCTGCAATGAGGGCTATGTGCACGGTTCCTGTGTGCCCAGCCCTGCCACGGTACCTGCAAGGGTAGCTCTGTATCCTGGGAGGGGCCTGACCACGAGAGCCCCGTGGGCTGGGGTGGGGGTGGGGTACCTGCCCAGGTGAGCTCCATATTCTGGGATTGGTCTGACCACGAGAGCCCCATGGGCTGCTGGGGACCTGGTAAAGGATGTCAGGACAGTCAGTGAAGCCACCGAGGATATACCTCCAGTTGCTCCTAATTCCTACACCCTGCTGGTCATTCTACCAACCACCAGGACATGGTATTCTGTATTAGTCTTCAATGATGCCTTCTTTTGTATTCCATTAGTCCCAGGGTCACAAGAAATTTTGGCTTGTGAGTGGCAGGACTCAACATACAACTAAAACAATACTTCCGGGCCGTCTGGCCCCAAGGGTGCAAAAATTCCCACACCATCTTTGGGGAAAGCTTAGCTAAAGACCTAAAAGTTCTACCTCTGGAAAAGGAAACCCTCCTTCAATATGCAGACGACATTCTGATCACCAGCCCTACTAAGGAGGCCTCTGAACTACCAAGCCAATAAAGGATAGAAGTTGTCCAAGAAAAAGCTCAAATATCACAGACTGCGGTGACCTGCCTGGGCTTCATTCTCACAGAAGGTCAGAGAAGCCCATCCCAGGAAAGGGAAGAAACCATTTTCAGCCTTACCCCTTTCTAAAACTAGAAGACAGCTTAGGGGTTCCTGGGGAGGCCAGGGTTTGCTGCTTCTGGATCCCTAGCTACAGTCTACTAGCTGGGCCTCTATATGAAACACTGAAAGGAAAAGATGATGATCCTTTTGAATAGAATCCAGAAGTGGCCTTTCAAGAATGGAAAGAGCAGTCAATTCAGACCCTTGCCCTGGAACTCCCTAATTTAGCTAAACCCTTTGACCTTTACATTCCCGGTGAAAGGTGAATCGCCATTGGAGAATTAGTGCAAAAACTGGGACCACTTGAAATGGAACAATGCAAGAATGCCATCCAGGTAGGATAAACTACGGTCACTAAGGGGCTTGGCCCACTGCCACATCTGGCCAAGATACTGGCGGTATCTAAAAACCTGGAAATCAGCAGCCCAAAAGGCCACCTCCCTCCTAAGGGAAAAGGGCCCCACGTGGTGATCCTAACCACCAACCATGCCCTGAAGTTGCAGGGTTCACTCCGTGGGCACACCGACCTCGAGTGAGGAGGCCCTCCAACTCCAACATCCAGAGAGATAACCGGGGGCAACAGGGCACCATGACGACTCGTGTGAACATCACTTGACCTGGAGTTTCTCTCATAAAACAACAAGAGTGTGTCCCAAAAGAGTAGACTACTGCTTGCAGGACTTACTGCACCCAGAGGGGAGCTAATAATCTTGGCGGGGGAACAGTATACCACACTGTCACCATAGAAAAGCCTACAGACACCATGATGATGGTGGCCAATAAGACCGGCTGGACTCCTGTTTACTTCAAAAGGCTGTTGACTCAGTAGCCATCATGGTCCTTGATCACCACTGACCCTGGACTGTCTGGGAGTTGAGCGGGCAGGGCTCTGACACCTGGTGCTGTTTGTACGTTAATTCAGGGGCTTAACTGAAGAAAGCGCAGACTACTGGTCAGAGCATCTAGGCTGGCAGAGACGGTCAGCCTAAGGTGGCTGAACAAATGTGGGGCGGGGTGAAACCGGCCCCCACAGCGTCTCTGCACATCTCTTTCCTGGACCCTTAAAGGTCATTAGAATCTATAACACTTCCAATGCTGGTGCTCAGGTGGACGAGCAGGGAGGCAGGGGTCCTGGGGACAATCAACGTCACCGGGAGGCTGCTGGGGAGAAGCTCTGACCCTCGCCCCAGGGTATGAGGGCTCCCAACTCAGCACTCAGCAGTTACAGAAGAAGGGTCTGCACCCTCAGCACTCCAAGAATGAGGAACGGGACAAAAGGCAGAGGAGGGGTTTGTCCCCAGCAAAGCCCATTAAAAATCCCTGGGAGATAAAAATAGAATCTGGGCAATAAAGTCAAGTCTAACCTTTTTTATCCTTTGTGCTTTGTCTAATTTCACGTGCTCCTAGGGTCCCGCATGCAGAGGTTCCACACCCGGCACTTCAGACCAGATTTCCTAGTGCAGAATGGCTGGGTCGACACCTCAGCTCCTGGGGCCCAGTGCAGACTCCACGATATAGAGCCTGAGCTACAGCCAACCCAGCCCTCGAGAGCTCCGCCGCCTCCCTCCCTCCCACTGACTCTGACAGGATCTCTACACAGCAGCCCAGCCCACAGCCCACGGGGTAGTGCATGCTCTCACCTCTCCATTCTCTGATCAAAATATAAAGTTTCCTTTGCTTGTGAACCAAACTCAGTCTCGATCTCTTGGCCCCAATGACACTGGGCAGGGGGACACTTGTTGGGGTCCACTCTGGAGGATCAGTAACAGAAATTGAGACTATTGTAACCTCAATGAA
This sequence comes from Delphinus delphis, assembly GCF_949987515.2. Lineage (NCBI taxonomy): Eukaryota > Metazoa > Chordata > Mammalia > Artiodactyla > Delphinidae > Delphinus > Delphinus delphis. The sequence goes on along the minus strand of NW_027192759.1, from coordinate 458,937 downwards.
CAGATGTGTGAGCCAAACTGTAGTTAACATAGAACAGTGTATAAGGCTCGGGTAAAATAAGATGTTTTTAACACTTCCATTTGATATTTCCATCACTTTTTATAAGCAAGTTCAGTGAAAAGGTTTGTCTTATTTGTCAGGTCAATATTAGAGAAACGAAGTGATTTCTTTCCAAGGATGTACAGCTAATAATCTTGGTTAAACCTTCAATCTTGTTTTAAATGCTTTTCCATTGAAAATGATACCTCTCTTTCAGCTCCCCCATTTCTGAGAAGTATAAAATCTTATAATTTATTATTACCAAAGGGGAAAGGTGGGAGGAGGGATAAATTAACAGTTTGGAATGAACACATACACACTGCTATGTATAAAATAGATCATCAACAAGGAACTACTGTATAGCACAGGGAACTACACTCAACATTTTGCAATAACCTATAAGGGGAAATAATCTGAAAAAGAATAGATATTTTTATTGACATCATCTATCAATGACAGTTAAAGTGTAGCCTAAGGGAAGCTGGTGGTGAGTGCTTCTGACCCTGAAGACTTCAATCATCTAAAGTTTGGACTCTGCCTACTCCCCAAGGCCCTTAATGAACATATGTGTAGCCGTAGCTTAAAAACTTCCCCAGTTTGGGTTTCGGGGAGACACTGATTTTGAAAAAGCCCTGGTGTTCTCCTTACATGAATGGGACTCTTCCTACTGCTAAAACATGTCTGTCACACCCAGAGGATGGTATACCGTCTGATCGGGAAGAGTTTGGAAAAGGCATCTCATCTCCTCATCTCCTGGTGCTCGGGTTCACCCCTCCAGCGTCTTTACTAACAGTCTCCCCACTTGGAGATGTCAGCACTGTCAACATCCTGTTGCGTACAGTTTGGAATTTGTCCAGAGGATGAAGCGGAAGGATGAGGAACAATGAGAGACAAGTCCTAGGTGTTCAGACAGGCACATGTCACTCTAATTTCCAATCAGGAAGACGAATTGACCAAAGGCTAGGGTTGCCCATGGAAACAGTATAGGGCTTGAGGAAATCCCGCTGCTTTGTGGCCAGTTCCCATAAACACGAGTTGAACAATGGAACTCAGGGGCAGTAAAATTCACAAAACTGCAGAGTTGAAAATATCCATCACTGAAAAATGTCTTGAGGAAAGTCAGAGAAAAGGACTTGTAAGCAAGGGAGAATGGCAGGAAAGGGATTTGAGGAGGTAGAAAGGACTCGCCATTAAGCACAAGAAAAGGAGCTGAACATTGCCAACATTGCAGTTGGCCAAAAAGGGTGTATGCGTTCTTTTCTGTATATATTCAAGAAAAGGGCATACACTTTTTTAGCCAACCAAACAGGTGGGCACTGGAAGTCAATACTACAAAAGATATCACTTCGCATCAGTCAGAAGAGCCATCCTCATAAAGCGTAAACAACAGAAATGCAGGACAGGGCAACGAGAAGAGGGAGCCCTGTGAGACTTATAGTGGAAATGTATATTGCCAACGGCCATTCTGGAGAAGTGTATTGTGTTTACTAAAGCATCTAAAAAATGAGCTACAGAGCATAGGGCACTTGCACTCATGGGCGTATATCTTGGGAAAAACAAAAATCGAGAGGACACAGGCACCCCAATGTTTACCCCCTCTCTGTTTAAAAGATCCTCGACTAGGATATAACTTAAATGTCTCTGGAGGGAAAAAATGGATAGAGATGTGGTACTTAGGTAGAGTGGAATATTATTCAGCCTGGAAATCAATGAAATATGGCCAGTTGTAACGACTCCGGAGGAGTTACGTATGATCATTCTAAGTGACAGAATTCAAAAAGAAAAAGACACATATCATAAGATATCACTTAAAGGTGGAATCCAAAATGGCTACACATGAAATAAATTACAAAACAAAAACATAGTCAAATATGTAGAAAACACGCATAAGGCTGCTAAACGGGAAAGGTGGGGAGGGGTGAGGCATCATCCAGGAGGTTGAAATTAGCAAAGATACCATTCCAAATACCAAACTGATAATCAACAAGGCCTACACAGTAGCTAAAAGAACTGCACTCAGCACACTCAAGTCACCGGAAAAGAATATATACGACTGGTAAGAATCTGAAAAAGAATTTATTGATGTCTCTCTGTACGCGAATCAAGTGGATGTACAGCAGCAAGAAACAGAGCTTTGAAAATCAGCTGTAACCAATATAGTAATAAATTGAAAAAAATAAACGACAGAGAGACAGAGAAAACCTCTTACAACTTTTCCTCAGGGACGGTGATGCAACATGGATTGAACACATCTAGACCCACAGCAGGATGAGACATAAGGCTGGAAACTGTTTGCGCTAAGAGAAATGTGAGGTTGGGTGAGGAAATGCACACCCTTTAAAGTAATACTACCTGGTACCCATTCAATGGGTCCCAAATCTGCAGGTTCAAGGGATCTTCCTACAGCTAAAACATGCATGGAAAACCCAGAGGACTGTACACCATGTGATCGGGAGATGTGTCTAAAATGCACCTCATTTATCCTCTCCTGGTGCTCCTGTTCACCATTCCAGCCACGCTACTTAGAATCTCCCCACTTGGAGAATCAGCACATTTAAACTTCTGTTTCACACATTTTGCAAATTGTGAGGAGGATGAACGGGAAGAGGGGGAACCAATGAGAGAAGAGTTGTAGGGGTTTGGACGGGCACATATCACTCTAATTTCCCATTAAGAATAAGAATTAAAGAAAGGCTCAGCCTGCCTCGCCGGAGCCAAAATAGGGCCTGAAGCAATCCTGCGGGTTTGAGGCCAGCTCACAAAAGAGCAACTTAAAAAATGGAGCTCAGGGTCACTGCAATTCACAAACCTGCAGAGTTATAAATGAAAACTAACGTCCAAAAATATGTTGAGGTAAGGCAAAGAAGAGGATCTGAATGCAAGACAGAATTGCAAGAAACAGATTTCAAGAGATAGATTGGACTTGTCTTTAACGCACATGAAAAGCGGCAGAATTTCGACAATGATGCAGTTGGCCCAAAAGGGCGTATGCGTTTTTTCCTGATTATATCCAGGAAAAAACGCATACGCACTTTATGGGCAACGAAGCAAGCAAGCAATGCAAATGTGCACAACAAAGAAGTCTCACTTCCCACCGGTCAAAAGGGCCATCCTAAAAAATTGTAAAAACCAGAAATGCAGGACAGGCCATGGAGAACAGGGAGCCTTTATACGCTGATGGGCAGTGTGTGAACTGCCGAGAGCCACTCTGGAGAAGTGTATGGTGGTTCCTAAATCATCTAAAAAACAGAGCTACAGAGCATAGGACACTTCCAATCATGGGAGTATATCTAGGGAAGTCTAAAAATCAACAAGACACAAGCACACCACAGTTTAGGGCTACTCTGTTTACAAGAACCTCAACTTCAGTACACCTTAAATATCCCAGGAAAGAGAACAATGGATAAAGAAGATGTGGTACTTATGTACAATGGAATATCTCTTCACCATGAAATCAATGTAATAAGGCTAGTAGAAGGATAAAGAGTGGATTTAGGTCCGATAATACTACTTGAAATAAGTCAAACAGAAAAAGAAACATATCATAAGATATCACTTATAGAGGGAGGGTAAATATGGCTGCACAAGAAATGAATTACAGAACAGAACAGTGTCTCACATTTAGAAAACACACTTATGTCAGCTTAAGGGGAAAGGAGAGGTGGGGTGATGCATAAAACCAGAGTTTGAAATTAGCACAGATACCGTTCAATAAACCAAATAGGTATTAGACAAGATCTACACCTTGCTCAATGAACAGGCCTCAACACACCCTATACACCGCAGAGAAATATATCTGAGGAATAAGAATCTTAAAACCCATGTATTGATATATCTCCATAAGGGAATCAAGTGTGTGCAGAGCGGCACAAACACAGCAGTGAAAAGGAGCTAAACCCCATTATAGAAATAAATTTTAAAAACAAAACGCTGAAACAATGAAAGAGAGAAAAATTCTTACAAAATTTGCTCAGGGGCTGTGATGCAACCTGGATTGACCACATATAAACCTACAGCTGGATAAGACATAAGGCTGGACACTTGGGGCTGACAGGATTGGTGAGCTTTGGTGAGCAACTGCCGAAAGTTTAATGCAATACTTCATGCTACTCAGTCCAAGGGTCCCAACACTCCAGGTTGAAGGGAATCTTCCTACAGCTAAACCATGCTTGGGAAACCCAGCGACTGGTATACCATATGATCGGGAAAGGTTTCTAAAACGCACCTCATTTTTCCTCTCCTGGGGCTCCGGATCGACATTCCAGCCGCTTTACTAACAACATCCCCACATGGAGTCAATGCCTTTAAGTTCTGGTATCGCACAGTCTGCAGTTAGTGCAGAGGATGAATGGGAATAGGGGGAACCAGTGAGAAACTAGCTGTAGCGGTTTCAATGGGCACATGTCACTCTAATATCACATCAGTAAGAAGAATTAACCAAAGGCACAGCAGGTGCCCCAGAAGAAAAATAGGGCTTCAAGGAATCCTGTGGTTATGGGGCAATACCACAAAAATAAGAGCTAAAAAATGGAGCTAAGGGCCACTGCAATTCAAAAACCTGCAGAGTTATAAAGGCCAACTATTTTTAAAAAATATATTGAGGTAAGGCTATGAAGAGGCATTGAAAGCAAGGCAGAATTGCAGGAAACCGATTTCAGGAGGTAGACTGGAATTGCATTGAAAGCATATGAAGAGAGTCAGAAACTCGACAATGATGCACTTGGCCAAAAAGGGCGTATGCGTTTTTTCCTGAATATATTCAGGAAAAAACGCATACGCACTTTTTGGCCAACCAAGCAAGCTTGCAAAGGAAATCTGCACAACAATGAAGTCTCATTTCCACCTGGTCAAAAGGGCCATCTGAAAAAAGTGTAAAATCCAGAAAGGCACGACAGGCCATGGAGAACTGGGAGCCTTCTTATGCTGATGGGCGGGATGTAAATTGCCAACAGCCACTCTGGAGAAGTGTATGGTGTTTCCTGAAACATCTAAAAAACAAAGCAACAGAACCTAGGGCACTTCCACTTATGGTCCTATAGCTTAGGGAAATTAAAATCAAAAAGACACAGCCACCCCAAAGTTTGGGACGGCTCTGTTTACAAGAACCTCGTTTACAGTACAAGTTCAATATCGCAGAAAGTGAAAAATGGATAAAGAACTTGTGGTACTTACGTACAATGCAATATCACTCAGCAATGAAATCTATGTCATCAGACCCGTAGCAGCATAATGAGTGGATTCAGGTATGATGATTCGAACTGAAATAAGTCACACAGAAAAGAAACATCATAAGGTATCACTAATACACAGAATGTGAACTTGGCTACACATGAACTGAATTACAAAACAGAACATTGTCTCAAGTTTAGAAAACCAACTTATGCTTGCTTAAGGGGCAAGGTGAGTTGGGGTGCTGCATAAAACCAGAGATTGAAATCAGCACAGATAAAGTTCCTTAAGCCAAATATGGAATAGACAAGAGCTACTCCTTGCTCAACGAAATGGACTCAACACCCCATATTAAACGCCTAAGAATGTACCTGACTAGTAAGTATCTTAAAACCTATGGATTGCTATGTCTCCAAAAGAGAATCAAGCATGTGTACAGGGGCATAAACGCAGCAGTGATAGGATTGGAGAGGTTGGGTGAGCAAATGAAGACCCTTTGAACTCATATTGCATGGTACCCATTCCACGGGTTTCAACTACCTAGGTTTAAGATATTCTTCCTTCATCTAAAACATGCACGTGGAACCTAGAGTATGATCAACCATGTGATCGGGAGACGTGTTCAAATATGTGTCAGTTTTCGTACCCTGTTACTCGGGTGCAACATTCCAGACGCTTTACTAACACTCTCCCGACTTGGAGAGTCAGTCCCTTTAACCTCCTGTTTGGCCCAGTTTGCAATTTCTGCGGAAGATGAACAGGAATAGCGAGAACCAATGGAGACTAGCTGGAGGTGTCTGGACGGGCAAATTTAACTCTCATTTCCTACCAGGAAGAGGAATTAACCAAAGGCTCAGCGTGCCATGCCAGAATCAGATTAGGGCCTGAAGCCATCCTGCGGTGTTGCGGCCAGCTCAAAAGAAAGCGAGTTGAAGAAAGGAGCTCAGGGGCACTGGAATTCACAAACCTGCAGAGTTATAAATGACAGCTATCGTCCAAAAATAGACTGAAGTAAGGATGCCAAGAGGACTTGAAAGCGGGGCAGAATTGCAGGAAACCGATTTCAGGAGGTAGACTGGAATTGCATTGAAAGCATAGGAAAAGAGGCAGAACGTCCACAATGATGCACTTGGCCAAAAAGGGCGTATGCGTTTTTTCCTGAATATATTCAGGAAAAAACGCATACGCCCTTTTTGGCCAACCAAGCAAGCTTGCAAAGGAAATCTGCACTACAATGAAGTCTCACTTCCCCCCGGTCAAAAGGGCCATCTGAATAAAGTGTAAAATCCAGAAAGGCAGGACAGGCCATGGAGAACTGGGAGCCTTGTTATGCTGATGGGCGGGATGTAAATTGCCAACAACCACTCGGGAGAAGTGTATGGTGTTTCCTGAAACATCTAAAAAACAAAGCAACAGAACCTAGGGCACTTCCACTTATGGTCCTATAGCTTAGGGAAATTAAAATCAAAAAGACACAGCCACCCCAAAGTTTGGAACGGCTCTGTTTACAAGAACCTCGTTTACAGTACAAGTTCAACATCGCAGAAAGTGAAAAATGGATAAAGAAGTTGTGGTATTTACTTACAAAGCAATATCACTCAGCAATGAAATCTGTGTCATCAGGCCCTTAGCAGCACAATGAGTGGATTCAGGTATGATGATTCTAACTGAAGTAAGTCACACAGAAAAAGAAACATCATAAGATATCAGTAATACACGGAATGTAAACTTGGCTACACAGGAACTGAATTACAGAACAGAACAGGGTCTCAAATTTAGAAAACCAACTTATTCTTGCTTAAGGGTAAAGGTGAGTTGGGGTGCTGCATAAAACCAGAGATTGAAATGAGCACAGATAAAGTTCCTTAAGCCAAATATGGAATAGACAAGAGCTACTCCTTGCTCAACGAAATGGACTCAACAACGCATATTAAACGCCTAAGAATGTACCTGACTTGTAAGTATCTTAAAACCTATGGATTGCTATGTCTCCAAAAGAGAATCAAGCATGTGTACAGGGGCATAAACGCAGCAGTGATAGGATTGGAGAGGTTCGGTGAGCAAATGAAGACCCTTTGAAGTCATATTGCATGGTACCCATTCCACGGGTTTCAACTACCCAGGTTTAAGGTATTCTTCCTTCAGCTAAAACATGCATGTGGAACCTAGAGTATGATCAACCATGTGATCGGGAGACGTGTTCAAATATGTCTCAGTTTTCGTACCCTGGTACTCGGGTAAAACATTCCAGACGCTTTACTAACACTCTCCCGACTTGGAGAGTCAGTCCCTTTAACCTCCTGTTTGGCCCAGTTTGCAATTTCTGCGGAAGATGAACAGGAATAGCGAGAACCAATGGAGACTAGCTGGAGGTGTCTGGACGGGCAAATTTAACTCTCATTTCCTACCAGGAAGAGGAATTAACCAAAGGCTCAGCGTGCCGTTCCGGAATCAGATTAGGGCCTGAAGCCATCCTGCAGTGTTGCGGCCAGCTCAAAAGAAAGCGACTTGAAGAAATGAGCTCAGGGGCACTGTAATTCACAAACCTGCAGAGTTATAAATGACAGCTATCGTCCAAAAATAGACTGAAGTAAGGCTGCCAAGGGGACTTGAAAGCGGGGCAGAATTGCAGGAAACCGATTTCAGGAGGTAGACTGGAATTGCATTGAAAGCATAGGAAAACAGGCAGAACGTCCACAATGATGCACTTGGCCAAAAAGGGCGTATGCGTTTTTTCCTGAATATATTCAGGAAAAAACCCATACGCCCTTTTTGGCCAACCAAGCAAGCTTGCAAAGGAAATCTGCACTACAATGAAGTCTCACTTCCCCCCGGTCAAAAGGGCCATCTGAAAAAAGTGTAAAATCCAGAAAGGCAGGACAGGCCATGGAGAACTGGGAGCCTTGTTATGCTGATGGGCGGGATGTAAATTGCCAACAACCACTCCGGAAAAGTGTATGGTGTTTCCTGAAACATCTAAAAAACAAAGCAACAGAGCCTAGGGCACTTCCACTTATGGTCCTATAGCTTAGGGAAATTAAAATCAAAAAGACACAGCCACCCCAAAGTTTGTGACGCCTCCGTTTACAAGAACCTCGTTTACCGTACAAGTTCAATATCACAGAAAGTGAAAAATGGATAAAGAACTTGTGGTACTTACGTACAATGCAGTATCAGTCAGCAATGAAATCTATGTCATCAGGCCCGTAGCAGCATAATGAGTGGATTCAGGTACGATGATTCTAACTGAAATAAGTCACACAGAAAAAGAAACATCATAAGATATCAGTAATACACGGAATGTAAACTTGGCTACACAGGAACTGCATTCCAAAACAGAACAGGGTCTCAAATTTAGAAAACCAACTTATGCTTGCTTCAGGGGAAAGGTGAGTTGTGTTGCTGCATAAATCCAGAGATTGAAATGAGCACAGATAAAGTTCCTTAAGCCAAATATGGAATAGACAAGAGCTACTCCTTGCTCAACGAAATGGACTCAACACCCCATATTAAACGCCTAAGAATGTACCTGACTAGTAAGTATCTTAAAACCTATGGATTGCTATGTCTCCAAAAGACAATCAAGCGTGTGTACAGGGGCATAAACGCAGCAGTGATAGGATTGGAGAAGTTCGGTGAGCAAATGAAGACCCTTTGAAGTCATATTGCATGGTACCCATTCCACGGGTCTCAACTCTCCAGGTTTAAGGTATTCTTGTTTCAGCTAAAACATGCATGTGGAACCCAGTGTATGATCAACCATGTGAACGGGAGACGTGTTCAAATATGTCTCAGTTTTCATACCCTGGTACTCGGGTGCAACATTCCAGACGCTTTACTAACACTCTCCCGACTTGGAGAGTCAGTCCCTTTAACCTCCTGTTTGGCCCAGTTTGCAATTTCTGCGGAAGATGAACAGGAATAGCGAGAACCAATGAGAGACTAGCTGGAGGTGTCTGAACGGGCAAATTTAACTCTCATTTCCCACCAGGAAGAGGAATTAACCAAAGGCTCAGCATGCCGGGCCGGAACCAGATTAGGGCCTGAAGCCATCCTGCGGTGTTGCGGCCAGGTCACAAGAAAGCGAGTTGAAGAAAGGAGCTCAGGGGCACTGTAATTCACAAACCTGCAGAGTTATAAATGACAGCTATCGTCCAAAAATAGACTGAAGTAAGGCTGCCAAGAGGACTTGAATGCAGGGCAGAATTGCAGGAAACCGATTTCAGGAGGTAGACTGGAATTGCATTGAAAGCATAGGAAAAGAGGCAGAACGTCCACAATGATGCATTTGGCCAAAAAGGGCGTATGCGTTTTTTCCTGAATATATTCAGGAAAAAACGCATACGCCCTTTTTGGCCAACCAAGCAAGCTTGCAAAGGAAATCTGCACTACAATGAAGTCTCACTTCCCCCCGGTCAAAAGGGCCATCTGAAAAAAGTGTAAAATCCAGAAAGGCAACAGGCCATGGAGAACTGGGAGCCTTGTTATGCTGATGGGCGGGATGTAAATTGCCAACAGACACTCCGGAGAAGTGTATGGTGTTTCCTGAAACATCTAAAAAACAAAGCAACAGAGCCTAGGGCACTTCCACTTATGGTCCTATAGCTTAGGGAAATTAAAATCAAAAAGACACAGCCACCCCAAAGTTTGGAACGGCTCTGTTTACAAGAACCTCGTTTACAGTACAAGTTCAACATCGCAGAAAGTGAAAAATGGATAAAGAACTTGTGGTACTTACGTACAATGCAGTATCACTCAGCAATGAAATCTATGTCATCAGGCCCGTAGCAGCATAATGAGTAGATTCAGGTACGATGATTCTAACTGAAATAAGTCACACAGAAAAAGAAACATCATAAGATATCACTAATACACGGAATGTAAACTTGGCTACACAGGAACTGAATTCCAAAACACAACAGGTTCTCAAATTTAGAAAACCAACTTATGCTTGCTTAAGGGGAAAGGTGAGTTGGGTTGCTGCATAAAACCAGAGTTTGAAATGAGCACAGATAAAGTTCCTTAAGCCAAATATGGAATAGACAAGAGCTACTCCTTGCTCAACGAAATGGACTCAACACCGCATATTAAACGCCTAAGAATGTACCTGACTAGTAAGTATCTTAAAACCTATGGATTGCTATGTGTCCGAAAGAGAATCAAGCATGTGTACAGGGGCATAAACGCAGCAGTGATAGGATTGGAGAGGTTCGGTGAGCAAATGAAGACCCTTTGAAGTCATATTGCATGGTACCATTTCCACGGGTTTCAACTACCAAGGTTTTAGGTATTCTTCCTTCAGCTAAAACATGCATGTGGAACCCAGAGTATGATCAACCATGTGATCGGGAGACGTGTTCAAATATGTCTCAGTTTTCCTCCCCTGGTACTCGGGTGCAACATTCCAGACGCTTTACTAACACTCTCCCCACTTGGAGAGTCAGTCCCTTTAACCTCCTGTTTGGCCCAGTTTGCAATTTCTGCGGAAGATGAACAGGAATAGCGAGAACCAATGAGAGGCTAGCTGGAGGTGTCTGGAGGGGCAAATTTAACTCTCATTTCCCACCAGGAAGAGGAATTAACCAAAGGCTCAGCATGCCGGGCCGGAACCAGATTAGGGCCTGAAGCCATCCTGCGGTGTTGCGGCCAGCTCAAAAGAAACCGAGTTGAAGAAAGGAGCTCAGGGGCACTGTAATTCACAAACCTGCAGAGTTATAAATGACAGCTATCGTCCAAAAATAGACTGAAGTAAGGCTGCCAAGAGGACTTGAAAGCGGGGCAGAATTGCAGGAAACCGATTTCAGGAGGTAGACTGGAATTGCATTGAAAGCATAGGAAAAGAGGCAGAACGTCCACAATGATGCACTTGGCCAAAAAGGGCGTATGCGTTTTTTCCTGAATATATTCAGGAAAAAACGCATACGCCCTTTTTGGCCAACCAAGCAAGCTTGCAAAGGAAATCTGCACTACAATGAAGTCTCACTTCCCCCCGGTCAAAAGGGCCATCTGAAAAAAGTGTAAAATCCAGAAAGGCAGGACAGGCCATGGAGAACTGGGAGCCTTGTTATGCTGATGGGCGGGATGTAAATTGCCAACAGACACTCGGGAGAAGTGTATGGTGTTTCCTGAAACATCTAAAAAACAAAGCAACAGAGCCTAGGGCACTTCCACTTATGGTCCTATAGCTTAGGGAAATTAAAATCAAAAAGACACAGCCACCCCAAAGTTTGGGACGCCTCTGTTTACAAGAACCTCGTTTACAGTACAAGTTCAACATCGCAGAAAGTGAAAAATGGATAAAGAAGTTGTGGTATTTACTTACAAAGCAATATCACTCAGCAATGAAATCTATGTCATCAGGCCCTTAGAATCACAATGAGTGGATTCAGGTATGATGATTCTAACAGAAATAAGTCACACAGAAAAAGAAACATCATAAGATATCAGTAATACACGGAATGTAAACTTGGCTACACAGGAACTGAATTACAGAACAGAACAGGGTCTCAAATTTAGAAAACCAACTTATGCTTGCTTAAGGGTAAAGGTGAGTTGGGGTGCTGCATAAAACCAGAGATTGAAATGAGCACAGATAAAGTTCCTTAAGCCAAATATGGAATAGACAAGAGCTACTCCTTGCTCAACGAAATGGACTCAACACCGCATATTAAACGCCTAAGAATGTACCTGACTAGTAAGTATCTTAAAACCTATGGATTGCTATGTCTCCGAAGGAGAATCAAGCATCTGTACAGGGGCATAAACGCAGCAGTGATAGGATTGGAGAGGTTCGGTGAGCAAATGAAGACCCTTTGAAGTCATATTGCATGGTACCCATTCCACGGGTCTCAACTCTCCAGGTTTAAGGTATTCTTCCTTCAGCTAAAACATGCATGTGGAACCCAGTGTATGATCAACCATGTGATCGGGAGACGTGTTCAAATATGTCTCAGTTTTCCTCCCCTGGTACTCGGGTGCAACATTCCAGACGCTTTACTAACACTCTCCCGACTTGGAGAGTCAGTCCCTTTAACCTCCTGTTTGGCCCAGTTTGCAATTTCTGCGGAAGATGAACAGGAATAGCGAGAACCAATGAGAGACTAGCTGGAGGTGTCTGAACGGGCAAATTTAACTCTCATTTCCCACCAGGAAGAGGAATTAACCAAAGGCTCAGCATGCCGGGCCGGAACCAGATTAGGGCCTGAAGCCATCCTGCGGTGTTGCGGCCAGGTCACAAGAAAGCGAGTTGAAGAAAGGAGCTCAGGGGCACTGTAATTCACAAACCTGCAGAGTTATAAATGACAGCTATCGTCCAAAAATAGACTGAAGTAAGGCTGCCAAGAGGACTTGAAAGCAGGGCAGAATTGCAGGAAACCGATTTCAGGAGGTAGACTGGAATTGCATTGAAAGCATAGGAAAAGAGGCAGAATGTCCACAATGATGCATTTGGCCAAAAAGGGCGTATGCGTTTTTTCCTGAATATATTCAGGAAAAAACGCATACGCCCTTTTTGGCCAAGCAAGCAAGCTTGCAAAGGAAATCTGCACTACAATGAAGTCTCACTTCCCCCCGGTCAAAAGGGCCATCTGAAAAAAGTGTAAAATCCAGAAAGGCAACAGGCCATGGAGAACTGGGAGCCTTGTTATGCTGATGGGCGGGATGTAAATTGCCAACAGACACTCGGGAGAAGTGTATGGTGTTTCCTGAAACATCTAAAAAACAAAGCAACAGAGCCTAGGGCACTTCCACTTATGGTCCTATAGCTTAGGGAAATTAAAATCAAAAAGACACAGCCACCCCAAAATTTGGAACGGCTCTGTTTACAAGAACCTCGTTTACAGTACAAGTTCAACATCGCAGAAAGTGAAAAATGGATAAAGAACTTGTGGTACTTACGTACAATGCAGTATCACTCAGCAATGAAATCTATGTCATCAGGCCCGTAGCAGCATAATGAGTAGATTCAGGTACGATGATTCTAACTGAAATAAGTCACACAGAAAAAGAAACATCATAAGATATCACTAATACACGGAATGTAAACTTGGCTACACAGGAACTGAATTCCAAAACACAACAGGTTCTCAAATTTAGAAAACCAACTTATGCTTGCTTAAGGGGAAAGGTGAGTTGGGTTGCTGCATAAAACCAGAGTTTGAAATGAGCACAGATAAAGTTCCTTAAGCCAAATATGGAATAGACAAGAGCTACTCCTTGCTCAACGAAATGGACTCAACACCGCATATTAAACGCCTAAGAATGTACCTGACTAGTAAGTATCTTAAAACCTATGGATTGCTATGTGTCCGAAAGAGAATCAAGCATGTATACAGGGGCATAAACGCAGCAGTGATAGGATTGGAGAGGTTCGGTGAGCAAATGAAGACCCTTTGAAGTCATATTGCATGGTACCATTTCCACGGGTTTCAACTACCCAGGTTTTAGGTATTCTTCCTTCAGCTAAAACATGCATGTGGAACCCAGAGTATGATCAACCATGTGATCGGGAGACGTGTGCAAATATGTCTCAGTTTTCCTCCCCTGGTACTCGGGTGCAACATTCCAGACGCTTTACTAACACTCTCCCCACTTGGAGAGTCAGTCCCTTTAACCTCCTGTTTGGCCCAGTTTGCAATTTCTGCGGAAGATGAACAGGAATAGCGAGAACCAATGAGAGGCTAGCTGGACGTGTCTGGACGGGCAAATTTAACTCTCATTTCCCAACAGGAAGAGGAAATAACCAAAGGCTCAGCGTGCCGTACCGGAACCAGATTAGGGCCTGAAGCCATCCTGCGGTGTTGCAGCCAGGTCACAAAAAAGCGAGTTGAAGAAAGGAGCTCAGGGACACTGTAATTCACAAACCTGCAGAGTTATAAATGACAGCTATCGTCCAAAAATAGACTGAAGTAAGGCTGCCAAGAGGACTTGAAAGGGGGGCAGAATTGCAGGAAACCGATTTCAGGAGGTAGACTGGAATTGCATTGAAAGCATAGGAAAAGAGGCAGAACGTCCACAATGATGCACTTGGCCAAAAAGGGCGTATGCGTTTTTTCCTGAATATATTCAGGAAAAAACGCATACGCCCTTTTTGGCCAACCAAGCAAGCTTGCAAAGGAAATCTGCACTACAATGAAGTCTCACTTCCCCCCGGTCAAAAGGGGCATTTGAAAAAAGTGTAAAATCCAGAAAGGCTACAGGCCATGGAGAACTGGGAGCCTTGTTATGCTGATGGGCGGGATGTAAATTGCCAACAAGCACTCGGGAGAAGTGTATGGTGTTTCCTGAAACATCTAAAAAACAAAGCAACAGAGCCTAGGGCACTTCCACTTATGGTCCTATAGCTTAGGGAAATTAAAATCAAAAAGACACAGCCACCCCAAAGTTTGGGACGCCTCCGTTTACAAGAACCTCGTTTACCGTACAAGTTCAATATCACAAAAAGTGAAAAATGGATGAAGAACTTGTGGTACTTACGTACAATGCAGTATCACTCAGCAATGAAATCTATGTCATCAGGCCCATAGCAGCATAATGAGTGGATTCAGGTACGATGATTCTAACTGAAATAAGTCACACAGAAAAAGAAACATCATAAGATATCAGTAATACACGGAATGTAAACTTGGCTACACAGGAACTGCATTCCAAAACAGAACAGGGTCTCAAATTTAGAAAACCAACTTATGCTTGCTTAAGGGTAAAGGTGAGTTGGGGTGCTGCATAAAACCAGAGATTGAAATGAGCACAGATAAAGTTCCTTAAGTCAAATATGGAATAGACAAGAGCTACTCCTTGCTCAACGAAATGGACTCAACACCGCATATTAAAAGCCTCAGAATGTACCTGACTAGTAAGTATCTTAAAACCTATGGATTGCTATGTCTCCGAAAGAGAATCAAGCATGTGTACAGGGGCATAAACGCAGCAGTGATAGGATTGGAGAGGTTCGGTGAGCAAATGAAGACCCTTTGAAGTCATATTGCATGGTACCCATTCCACGGGTTTCAACTACCCAGGTTTTAGGTATTCTTCCTTCAGCTAAAACATGCATGTGGAACCCAGAGTATGATCAACCATGTGATCGGGAGACGTGTTCAAATATGTCTCAGTTTTCGTACCCTGGTACTCGGGTGCAACATTCCAGACGCTTTACTAACACTCTCCCCACTTGGAGAGTCAGTCCCTTTAACCTCCTGTTTGGCCCAGTTTGCAATTTCTGCGGAAGATGAACAGGAATAGCGAGAACCAATGAAAGGCTAGCTGGAGGTGTCTGGACGGGCAAATTTAACTCTCATTTCCCACCAGGAAGAGGAAATAACCAAAGGCTCAGCGTGCCGTGCCAGAACCAGATTAGGGCCTGAAGCCATCCTGCGGTGTTGCGGCCAGCTCAAAAGAAAGCGAGTTGAAGAAAGGAGCTCAGGGGCACTGTAATTCACAAACCTGCAAAGTTATAAATGACAGCTATTGTCCAAAAATAGACTGAAGTAAGGCTGCCAAGAGGACTTGAAAGCGGGGCAGAATTGCAGGAAACCGATTTCAGGAGGTAGACTGGAATTGCATTGAAAGCATAGGAAAAGAGGCAGAACGTCCACAATGATGCACTTGGCCAAAAAGGGCGTATGCGTTTTTTCCTGAATATATTCAGGAAAAAACGCATACGCCCTTTTTGGCCAACCAAGCAAGCTTGCAAAGGAAATCTGCACTACAATGAAGTCTCACTTCCCCCCGGTCAAAAGGGCCATCTGAAAAAAGTGTAAAATCCAGAAAGGCAGGACAGGCCATGGAGAACTGGGAGCCTTGTTATGCTGATGGGCGGGATGTAAATTGCCAACAACCACTCGGGAGAAGTGTATGGTGTTTCCTGAAACATCTAAAAAACAAAGGAACAGAACCTAGGGCACTTCCACTTATGGTCCTATAGCTTAGGGAAATTAAAATCAAAAAGACACAGCCACCCCAAAGTTTGGAACAGCTCTGTTTACAAGAACCTCGTTTACAGTACAAGTTCAACATCGCAGAAAGTGAAAAATGGAGAAAGAAGTTGTGGTATTTACTTACAAAGCAATATCACTCAGCAATGAAATCTGTGTCATCAGGCCCTTAGCAGCACAATGAGTGGATTCAGATATGATGATTCTAACTGAAGTAAGTCACACAGAAAAAGAAACATCATAAGATATCAGTAATACACGGAATGTAAACTTGGCTACACAGGAACTGAATTACAGAACAGAACAGGGACTCAAATTTAGAAAAACAACTTATGCTTGCTTAAGGGTAAAGGTGAGTTGGGGTGCTGCATAAAACCAGAGATTGAAATGAGCACAGATAAAGTTCCTTAAGCCAAATATGGAATAGACAAGAGCTACTCCTTGCTCAATGAAATGGACTCAACAACGCATATTAAACGCCTAAGAATGTACCTGACTTGTAAGTATCTTAAAACCTATGGATTGCTATGTCTCCAAAAGAGAATCAAGCATGTGTACAGGGGAATAAACGCAGCAGTGATAGGATTGGAGAGGTTGGGTGAGCAAATGAAGACCCTTTGAACTCATATTGCATGGTACCCATTCCACGGGTTTCAACTACCCAGGTTTAAGGTATTCTTCCTTCAGCTAAAACATGCATGTGGAACCTAGAGTATGATCAACCATGTGATCGGGAGACGTGTGCAAATATGTCTCAGTTTTCGTACCCTGGTACTCGGGTGCAACATTCCAGACGCTTACTAACACTCTCCCGACTTAGAGAGTCAGTCCCTTTAACCTCCTGTTTGGCCCAGTTTGCAATTTCTGCGGAAGATGAACAGGAATAGCGAGAACCAATGGAGACTAGCTGGAGGTGTCTGGACGGGCAAATTTAACTCTCATTTCCCCCCAGGAAGAGGAATTAACCAAAGGCTCAGCGTGCCGTACCGGAGCCAGATTAGGGCCTGAAGCCATCCTGCGGTGTTGCGGCCAGGTCACAAGAAAGCGAGTTGAAGAAAGGAGCTCAGGGGCACTGTAATTCACAAACCTGCAGAGTTATAAATGACAGCTATCGTCCAAAAATAGACTGAAGTAAGGCTGCCAAGAGGACTTGAAAGCGGGGCAGAATTGCAGGAAACCGATTTCAGGAGGTAGACTGGAATTGCATTGAAAGCATAGGAAAAGAGGCAGAACGTCCACAATGATGCACTTGGCCAAAAAGGGCGTATACGTTTTTTTCCTGAATATATTCAGGAAAAAACGCATACGCCCTTTTTGGCCAACCAAGCAAGCTTGCAAAGGAAATCTGCACTACAATGAAGTCTCACTTCCCCCCGGTCAAAAGGGCCATCTGAAAAAAGTGTAAAATCCAGAAAGGCAGGACAGGCCATGGAGAACTGGGAGCCTTGTTATGCTGATGGGCGGGATGTAAATTGCCAACAGACACTCGGGAGAAGTGTATGGTGTTTCCTGAAACATCTAAAAAACAAAGCAACAGAGCCTAGGGCACTGCCACTTATAGTCCTATAGCTTAGGGAAATTAAAATCAAAAAGACACAGCCACCCAAAAGTTTGGGACGCCTCTGTTTACAAGAACCTCGTTTACAGTACAAGTTCAACATCGCAGAAAGTGAAAAATGGAGAAAGAAGTTGTGGTATTTACTTACAAAGCAATATCACTCAGCAATGAAATCTGTGTCATCAGGCCCTTAGCAGCACAATGAGTGGATTCAGGTATGATGATTCTAACTGAAGTAAGTCACACAGAAAAAGAAACATCATAAGATATCAGTAATACACGGAATGTAAACTTGGCTACACAGGAACTGAATTACAGAACAGAACAGGGACTCAAATTTAGAAAAACAACTTATGCTTGCTTAAGGGTAAAGGTGAGTTGGGGTGCTGCATAAAACCAGAGATTGAAATGAGCACAGATAAAGTTCCTTAAGCCAAATATGGAATAGACAAGAGCTACTCCTTGCTCAACGAAATGGACTCAACAACGCATATTAAACGCCTAAGAATGTACCTGACTTGTAAGTATCTTAAAACCTATGGATTGCTATGTCTCCAAAAGAGAATCAAGCATGTGTACAGGGGCATAAACGCAGCAGTGATAGGATTGGAGAGGTTCGGTGAGCAAATGAAGACCCTTTGAAGTCATATTGCATGGTATCCATTCCACGGGTTTCAACTACCCAGGTTTAAGGTATTCTTCCTTCAGCTAAAACATGCATGTGGAACCCAGTGTATGATCAACCATGTGATCGGGAGACGTGTTCAAATATGTCTCAGTTTTCATACCCTGGTACTCGGGTGCAACATTCCAGACGCTTTACTAACACTCTCCCGACTTGGAGAGTCAGTCCCTTTAACCTCCTGTTTGGCCCAGTTTGCAATTTCTGCGGAAGATGAACAGGAATAGCGAGAACCAATGAGAGACTAGCTGGAGGTGTCTGAACGGGCAAATTTAACTCTCATTTCCCACCAGGAAGAGGAATTAACCAAAGGCTCAGCATGACGGGCCGGAACCAGATTAGGGCCTGAAGCCATCCTGCGGTGTTGCGGCCAGGTCACAAGAAAGCGAGTTGAAGAAAGGAGCTCAGGGGCACTGTAATTCACAAACCTGCAGAGTTATAAATGACAGCTATCGTCCAAAAATAGACTGAAGTAAGGCTGCCAAGAGGACTTGAAAGCGGGGCAGAATTGCAGGAAACCGATTTCAGGAGGTAGACTGGAATTGCATTGAAAGCATAGGAAAAGAGGCAGAACGTCCACAATGATGCATTTGGCCAAAAAGTGCGTATGCGTTTTTTCCTGAATATATTCAGGAAAAAACGCATACGCCCTTTTTGGCCAACCAAGCAAGCTTGCAAAGGAAATCTGCACTACAATGAAGTTTCACTTCCCCCCGGTCAAAAGGGGCATTTGAAAAAAGTGTAAAATCCAGAAAGGCAACAGGCCATGGAGAACTGGGAGCCTTGTTATGCTGATGGGCGGGATGTAAATTGCCAACAAGCACTCGGGAGAAGTGTATGGTGTTTCCTGAAACATCTAAAAAACAAAGCAACAGAGCCTAGGGCACTTCCACTTATGGTCCTATAGCTTAGGGAAATTAAAATCAAAAAGACACAGCCACCCCAAAGTTTGGGACGCCTCCGTTTACAAGAACCTCGTTTACCGTACAAGTTCAATATCACAAAAAGTGAAAAATGGATGAAGAACTTGTGGTACTTACGTACAATGCAGTATCACTCAGCAATGAAATCTATGTCATCAGGCCCATAGCAGCATAATGAGTGGATTCAGGTACGATGATTCTAACTGAAATAAGTCACACAGAAAAAGAAACATCATAAGATATCAGTAATACACGGAATGTAAACTTGGCTACACAGGAACTGCATTCCAAAACAGAACAGGGTCTCAAATTTAGAAAACCAACTTATGCTTGCTTAAGGGTAAAGGTGAGTTGGGGTGCTGCATAAAACCAGAGATTGAAATGAGCACAGATAAAGTTCCTTAAGTCAAATATGGAATAGACAAGAGCTACTCCTTGCTCAACGAAATGGACTCAACACCGCATATTAAAAGCCTCAGAATGTACCTGACTAGTAAGTATCTTAAAACCTATGGATTGCTATGTCTCCGAAAGAGAATCAAGCATGTGTACAGGGGCATAAACGCAGCAGTGATAGGATTGGAGAGGTTCGGTGAGCAAATGAAGACCCTTTGAAGTCATATTGCATGGTACCCATTCCACGGGTTTCAACTACCCAGGTTTTAGGTATTCTTCCTTCAGCTAAAACATGCATGTGGAACCCAGTGTATGATCAACCATGTGAACGGGAGACGTGTTCAAATATGTCTCAGTTTTCATACCCTGGTACTCGGGTGCAACATTCCAGACGCTTTACTAACACTCTCCCGACTTGGAGAGTCAGTCCCTTTAACCTCCTGTTTGGCCCAGTTTGCAATTTCTGCGGAAGATGAACAGGAATAGCGAGAACCAATGAGAGGCTAGCTGGAGGTGTCTGGAGGGGCAAATTTAACTCTCATTTCCCACCAGGAAGAGGAATTAACCAAAGGCTCAGCATGCCGGGCCGGAACCAGATTAGGGCCTGAAGCCATCCTGCGGTGTTGCGGCCAGCTCAAAAGAAACCGAGTTGAAGAAAGGAGCTCAGGGGCACTGTAATTCACAAACCTGCAGAGTTATAAATGACAGCTATCGTCCAAAAATAGACTGAAGTAAGGCTGCCAAGAGGACTTGAAAGTGGGGCAGAATTGCAGGAAACCGATTTCAGGAGGTAGACTGGAATTGCATTGAAAGCATAGGAAAAGAGGCAGAACGTCCACAATGATGCACTTGGCCAAAAAGGGCGTATGCGTTTTTTCCTGAATATATTCAGGAAAAAACGCATACGCCCTTTTTGGCCAACCAAGCAAGCTTGCAAAGGAAATCTGCACTACAATGAAGTCTCACTTCCCCCCGGTCAAAAGGGCCATCTGAAAAAAGTGTAAAATCCAGAAAGGCAGGACAGGCCATGGAGAACTGGGAGCCTTGTTATGCTGATGGGCGGGATGTAAATTGCCAACAGACACTCGGGAGAAGTGTATGGTGTTTCCTGAAACATCTAAAAAACAAAGCAACAGAGCCTAGGGCACTTCCACTTATGGTCCTATAGCTTAGGGAAATTAAAATCAAAAAGACACAGCCACCCCAAAGTTTGGGACGCCTCTGTTTACAAGAACCTCGTTTACAGTACAAGTTCAACATCGCAGAAAGTGAAAAATGGATAAAGAAGTTGTGGTATTTACTTACAAAGCAATATCACTCAGCAATGAAATCTATGTCATCAGACCCTTAGAATCACAATGAGTGGATTCAGGTATGATGATTCTAACAGAAATAAGTCACACAGAAAAAGAAACATCATAAGATATCAGTAATACACGGAATGTAAACTTGGCTACACAGGAACTGAATTACAGAACAGAACAGGGTCTCAAATTTAGAAAACCAACTTATGCTTGCTTAAGGGTAAAGGTGAGTTGGGGTGCTGCATAAAACCAGAGATTGAAATGAGCACAGATAAAGTTCCTTAAGCCAAATATGGAATAGACAAGAGCTACTCCTTGCTCAACGAAATGGACTCAACACCGCATATTAAACGCCTAAGAATGTACCTGACTAGTAAGTATCTTAAAACCTATGGATTGCTATGTCTCCGAAGGAGAATCAAGCATCTGTACAGGGGCATAAACGCAGCAGTGATAGGATTGGAGAGGTTCGGTGAGCAAATGAAGACCCTTTGAAGTCATATTGCATGGTACCCATTCCACGGGTCTCAACTCTCCAGGTTTAAGGTATTCTTCCTTCAGCTAAAACATGCATGTGGAACCCAGTGTATGATCAACCATGTGATCGGGAGACGTGTTCAAATATGTCTCAGTTTTCCTCCCCTGGTACTCGGGTGCAACATTCCAGACGCTTTACTAACACTCTCCCGACTTGGAGAGTCAGTCCCTTTAACCTCCTGTTTGGCCCAGTTTGCAATTTCTGCGGAAGATGAACAGGAATAGCGAGAACCAATGAGAGACTAGCTGGAGGTGTCTGAACGGGCAAATTTAACTCTCATTTCCCACCAGGAAGAGGAATTAACCAAAGGCTCAGCATGCCGGGCCGGAACCAGATTAGGGCCTGAAGCCATCCTGCCGTGTTGCGGCCAGGTCACAAGAAAGCGAGTTGAAGAAAGGAGCTCAGGGGCACTGTAATTCACAAACCTGCAGAGTTATAAATGACAGCTATCGTCCAAAAATAGACTGAAGTAAGGCTGCCAAGAGGACTTGAAAGCAGGGCAGAATTGCAGGAAACCGATTTCAGGAGGTAGACTGGAATTGCATTGAAAGCATAGGAAAAGAGGCAGAATGTCCACAATGATGCATTTGGCCAAAAAGGGCGTATGCGTTTTTTCCTGAATATATTCAGGAAAAAACGCATACGCCCTTTTTGGCCAAGCAAGCAAGCTTGCAAAGGAAATCTGCACTACAATGAAGTCTCACTTCCCCCCGGTCAAAAGGGCCATCTGAAAAAAGTGTAAAATCCAGAAAGGCAACAGGCCATGGAGAACTGGGAGCCTTGTTATGCTGATGGGCGGGATGTAAATTGCCAACAGACACTCGGGAGAAGTGTATGGTGTTTCCTGAAACATCTAAAAAACAAAGCAACAGAGCCTAGGGCACTTCCACTTATGGTCCTATAGCTTAGGGAAATTAAAATCAAAAAGACACAGCCACCCCAAAATTTGGAACGGCTCTGTTTACAAGAACCTCGTTTACAGTACAAGTTCAACATCGCAGAAAGTGAAAAATGGATAAAGAACTTGTGGTACTTACGTACAATGCAGTATCACTCAGCAATGAAATCTATGTCATCAGGCCCGTAGCAGCATAATGAGTAGATTCAGGTACGATGATTCTAACTGAAATAAGTCACACAGAAAAAGAAACATCATAAGATATCACTAATACACGGAATGTAAACTTGGCTACACAGGAACTGAATTCCAAAACACAACAGGTTCTCAAATTTAGAAAACCAACTTATGCTTGCTTAAGGGGAAAGGTGAGTTGGGTTGCTGCATAAAACCAGAGTTTGAAATGAGCACAGATAAAGTTCCTTAAGCCAAATATGGAATAGACAAGAGCTACTCCTTGCTCAACGAAATGGACTCAACACCGCATATTAAACGCCTAAGAATGTACCTGACTAGTAAGTATCTTAAAACCTATGGATTGCTATGTGTCCGAAAGAGAATCAAGCATGTATACAGGGGCATAAACGCAGCAGTGATAGGATTGGAGAGGTTCGGTGAGCAAATGAAGACCCTTTGAAGTCATATTGCATGGTACCATTTCCACGGGTTTCAACTACCCAGGTTTTAGGTATTCTTCCTTCAGCTAAAACATGCATGTGGAACCCAGAGTATGATCAACCATGTGATCGGGAGACGTGTGCAAATATGTCTCAGTTTTCCTCCCCTGGTACTCGGGTGCAACATTCCAGACGCTTTACTAACACTCTCCCCACTTGGAGAGTCAGTCCCTTTAACCTCCTGTTTGGCCCAGTTTGCAATTTCTGCGGAAGATGAACAGGAATAGCGAGAACCAATGAGAGGCTAGCTGGACGTGTCTGGACGGGCAAATTTAACTCTCATTTCCCAACAGGAAGAGGAAATAACCAAAGGCTCAGCGTGCCGTACCGGAACCAGATTAGGGCCTGAAGCCATCCTGCGGTGTTGCAGCCAGGTCACAAAAAAGCGAGTTGAAGAAAGGAGCTCAGGGACACTGTAATTCACAAACCTGCAGAGTTATAAATGACAGCTATCGTCCAAAAATAGACTGAAGTAAGGCTGCCAAGAGGACTTGAAAGGGGGGCAGAATTGCAGGAAACCGATTTCAGGAGGTAGACTGGAATTGCATTGAAAGCATAGGAAAAGAGGCAGAACGTCCACAATGATGCACTTGGCCAAAAAGGGCGTATGCGTTTTTTCCTGAATATATTCAGGAAAAAACGCATACGCCCTTTTTGGCCAACCAAGCAAGCTTGCAAAGGAAAGCTGCACTACAATGAAGTCTCACTTCCCCCCGGTCAAAAGGGGCATTTGAAAAAAGTGTAAAATCCAGAAAGGCTACAGGCCATGGAGAACTGGGAGCCTTGTTATGCTGATGGGCGGGATGTAAATTGCCAACAAGCACTCGGGAGAAGTGTATGGTGTTTCCTGAAACATCTAAAAAACAAAGCAACAGAGCCTAGGGCACTTCCACTTATGGTCCTATAGCTTAGGGAAATTAAAATCAAAAAGACACAGCCACCCCAAAGTTTGGGACGCCTCCGTTTACAAGAACCTCGTTTACCGTACAAGTTCAATATCACAAAAAGTGAAAAATGGATGAAGAACTTGTGGTACTTACGTACAATGCAGTATCACTCAGCAATGAAATCTATGTCATCAGGCCCATAGCAGCATAATGAGTGGATTCAGGTACGATGATTCTAACTGAAATAAGTCACACAGAAAAAGAAACATCATAAGATATCAGTAATACACGGAATGTAAACTTGGCTACACAGGAACTGCATTCCAAAACAGAACAGGGTCTCAAATTTAGAAAACCAACTTATGCTTGCTTAAGGGTAAAGGTGAGTTGGGGTGCTGCATAAAACCAGAGATTGAAATGAGCACAGATAAAGTTCCTTAAGTCAAATATGGAATAGACAAGAGCTACTCCTTGCTCAACGAAATGGACTCAACACCGCATATTAAAAGCCTCAGAATGTACCTGACTAGTAAGTATCTTAAAACCTATGGATTGCTATGTCTCCGAAAGAGAATCAAGCATGTGTACAGGGGCATAAACGCAGCAGTGATAGGATTGGAGAGGTTCGGTGAGCAAATGAAGACCCTTTGAAGTCATATTGCATGGTACCCATTCCACGGGTTTCAACTACCCAGGTTTTAGGTATTCTTCCTTCAGCTAAAACATGCATGTGGAACCCAGAGTATGATCAACCATGTGATCGGGAGACGTGTTCAAATATGTCTCAGTTTTCGTACCCTGGTACTCGGGTGCAACATTCCAGACGCTTTACTAACACTCTCCCCACTTGGAGAGTCAGTCCCTTTAACCTCCTGTTTGGCCCAGTTTGCAATTTCTGCGGAAGATGAACAGGAATAGCGAGAACCAATGAAAGGCTAGCTGGAGGTGTCTGGACGGGCAAATTTAACTCTCATTTCCCACCAGGAAGAGGAAATAACCAAAGGCTCAGCGTGCCGTGCCAGAACCAGATTAGGGCCTGAAGCCATCCTGCGGTGTTGCGGCCAGCTCAAAAGAAAGCGAGTTGAAGAAAGGAGCTCAGGGGCACTGTAATTCACAAACCTGCAAAGTTATAAATGACAGCTATTGTCCAAAAATAGACTGAAGTAAGGCTGCCAAGAGGACTTGAAAGCGGGGCAGAATTGCAGGAAACCGATTTCAGGAGGTAGACTGGAATTGCATTGAAAGCATAGGAAAAGAGGCAGAACGTCCACAATGATGCACTTGGCCAAAAAGGGCGTATGCGTTTTTTCCTGAATATATTCAGGAAAAAACGCATACGCCCTTTTTGGCCAACCAAGCAAGCTTGCAAAGGAAATCTGCACTACAATGAAGTCTCACTTCCCCCCGGTCAAAAGGGCCATCTGAAAAAAGTGTAAAATCCAGAAAGGCAGGACAGGCCATGGAGAACTGGGAGCCTTGTTATGCTGATGGGCGGGATGTAAATTGCCAACAACCACTCGGGAGAAGTGTATGGTGTTTCCTGAAACATCTAAAAAACAAAGCAACAGAACCTAGGGCACTTCCACTTATGGTCCTATAGCTTAGGGAAATTAAAATCAAAAAGACACAGCCACCCCAAAGTTTGGAACAGCTCTGTTTACAAGAACCTCGTTTACAGTACAAGTTCAACATCGCAGAAAGTGAAAAATGGAGAAAGAAGTTGTGGTATTTACTTACAAAGCAATATCACTCAGCAATGAAATCTGTGTCATCAGGCCCTTAGCAGCACAATGAGTGGATTCAGATATGATGATTCTAACTGAAGTAAGTCACACAGAAAAAGAAACATCATAAGATATCAGTAATACACGGAATGTAAACTTGGCTACACAGGAACTGAATTACAGAACAGAACAGGGACTCAAATTTAGAAAAACAACTTATGCTTGCTTAAGGGTAAAGGTGAGTTGGGGTGCTGCATAAAACCAGAGATTGAAATGAGCACAGATAAAGTTCCTTAAGCCAAATATGGAATAGACAAGAGCTACTCCTTGCTCAATGAAATGGACTCAACAACGCATATTAAACGCCTAAGAATGTACCTGACTTGTAAGTATCTTAAAACCTATGGATTGCTATGTCTCCAAAAGAGAATCAAGCATGTGTACAGGGGAATAAACGCAACAGTGATAGGATTGGAGAGGTTGGGTGAGCAAATGAAGACCCTTTGAACTCATATTGCATGGTACCCATTCCACGGGTTTCAACTACCCAGGTTTAAGGTATTCTTCCTTCAGCTAAAACATGCATGTGGAACCTAGAGTATGATCAACCATGTGATCGGGAGACGTGTGCAAATATGTCTCAGTTTTCGTACCCTGGTACTCGGGTGCAACATTCCAGACGCTTACTAACACTCTCCCGACTTAGAGAGTCAGTCCCTTTAACCTCCTGTTTGGCCCAGTTTGCAATTTCTGCGGAAGATGAACAGGAATAGCGAGAACCAATGGAGACTAGCTGGAGGTGTCTGGACGGGCAAATTTAACTCTCATTTCCCCCCAGGAAGAGGAATTAACCAAAGGCTCAGCGTGCCGTACCGGAGCCAGATTAGGGCCTGAAGCCATCCTGCGGTGTTGCGGCCAGGTCACAAGAAAGCGAGTTGAAGAAAGGAGCTCAGGGGCACTGTAATTCACAAACCTGCAGAGTTATAAATGACAGCTATCGTCCAAAAATAGACTGAAGTAAGGCTGCCAAGAGGACTTGAAAGCGGGGCAGAATTGCAGGAAACCGATTTCAGGAGGTAGACTGGAATTGCATTGAAAGCATAGGAAAAGAGGCAGAACGTCCACAATGATGCACTTGGCCAAAAAGGGCGTATACGTTTTTTTCCTGAATATATTCAGGAAAAAACGCATACGCCCTTTTTGGCCAACCAAGCAAGCTTGCAAAGGAAATCTGCACTACAATGAAGTCTCACTTCCCCCCGGTCAAAAGGGCCATCTGAAAAAAGTGTAAAATCCAGAAAGGCAGGACAGGCCATGGAGAACTGGGAGCCTTGTTATGCTGATGGGCGGGATGTAAATTGCCAACAGACACTCGGGAGAAGTGTATGGTGTTTCCTGAAACATCTAAAAAACAAAGCAACAGAGCCTAGGGCACTGCCACTTATAGTCCTATAGCTTAGGGAAATTAAAATCAAAAAGACACAGCCACCCAAAAGTTTGGGACGCCTCTGTTTACAAGAACCTCGTTTACAGTACAAGTTCAACATCGCAGAAAGTGAAAAATGGAGAAAGAAGTTGTGGTATTTACTTACAAAGCAATATCACTCAGCAATGAAATCTGTGTCATCAGGCCCTTAGCAGCACAATGAGTGGATTCAGGTATGATGATTCTAACTGAAGTAAGTCACACAGAAAAAGAAACATCATAAGATATCAGTAATACACGGAATGTAAACTTGGCTACACAGGAACTGAATTACAGAACAGAACAGGGACTCAAATTTAGAAAAACAACTTATGCTTGCTTAAGGGTAAAGGTGAGTTGGGGTGCTGCATAAAACCAGAGATTGAAATGAGCACAGATAAAGTTCCTTAAGCCAAATATGGAATAGACAAGAGCTACTCCTTGCTCAACGAAATGGACTCAACAACGCATATTAAACGCCTAAGAATGTACCTGACTTGTAAGTATCTTAAAACCTATGGATTGCTATGTCTCCAAAAGAGAATCAAGCATGTGTACAGGGGCATAAACGCAGCAGTGATAGGATTGGAGAGGTTCGGTGAGCAAATGAAGACCCTTTGAAGTCATATTGCATGGTATCCATTCCACGGGTTTCAACTACCCAGGTTTAAGGTATTCTTCCTTCAGCTAAAACATGCATGTGGAACCCAGTGTATGATCAACCATGTGATCGGGAGACGTGTTCAAATATGTCTCAGTTTTCATACCCTGGTACTCGGGTGCAACATTCCAGACGCTTTACTAACACTCTCCCGACTTGGAGAGTCAGTCCCTTTAACCTCCTGTTTGGCCCAGTTTGCAATTTCTGCGGAAGATGAACAGGAATAGCGAGAACCAATGAGAGACTAGCTGGAGGTGTCTGAACGGGCAAATTTAACTCTCATTTCCCACCAGGAAGAGGAATTAACCAAAGGCTCAGCATGACGGGCCGGAACCAGATTAGGGCCTGAAGCCATCCTGCGGTGTTGCGGCCAGGTCACAAGAAAGCGAGTTGAAGAAAGGAGCTCAGGGGCACTGTAATTCACAAACCTGCAGAGTTATAAATGACAGCTATCGTCCAAAAATAGACTGAAGTAAGGCTGCCAAGAGGACTTGAAAGCGGGGCAGAATTGCAGGAAACCGATTTCAGGAGGTAGACTGGAATTGCATTGAAAGCATAGGAAAAGAGGCAGAACGTCCACAATGATGCATTTGGCCAAAAAGTGCGTATGCGTTTTTTCCTGAATATATTCAGGAAAAAACGCATACGCCCTTTTTGGCCAACCAAGCAAGCTTGCAAAGGAAATCTGCACTACAATGAAGTTTCACTTCCCCCCGGTCAAAAGGGGCATTTGAAAAAAGTGTAAAATCCAGAAAGGCAACAGGCCATGGAGAACTGGGAGCCTTGTTATGCTGATGGGCGGGATGTAAATTGCCAACAAGCACTCGGGAGAAGTGTATGGTGTTTCCTGAAACATCTAAAAAACAAAGCAACAGAGCCTAGGGCACTTCCACTTATGGTCCTATAGCTTAGGGAAATTAAAATCAAAAAGACACAGCCACCCCAAAGTTTGGGACGCCTCCGTTTACAAGAACCTCGTTTACCGTACAAGTTCAATATCACAAAAAGTGAAAAATGGATGAAGAACTTGTGGTACTTACGTACAATGCAGTATCACTCAGCAATGAAATCTATGTCATCAGGCCCATAGCAGCATAATGAGTGGATTCAGGTACGATGATTCTAACTGAAATAAGTCACACAGAAAAAGAAACATCATAAGATATCAGTAATACACGGAATGTAAACTTGGCTACACAGGAACTGCATTCCAAAACAGAACAGGGTCTCAAATTTAGAAAACCAACTTATGCTTGCTTAAGGGTAAAGGTGAGTTGGGGTGCTGCATAAAACCAGAGATTGAAATGAGCACAGATAAAGTTCCTTAAGTCAAATATGGAATAGACAAGAGCTACTCCTTGCTCAACGAAATGGACTCAACACCGCATATTAAAAGCCTCAGAATGTACCTGACTAGTAAGTATCTTAAAACCTATGGATTGCTATGTCTCCGAAAGAGAATCAAGCATGTGTACAGGGGCATAAACGCAGCAGTGATAGGATTGGAGAGGTTCGGTGAGCAAATGAAGACCCTTTGAAGTCATATTGCATGGTACCCATTCCACGGGTTTCAACTACCCAGGTTTTAGGTATTCTTCCTTCAGCTAAAACATGCATGTGGAACCCAGAGTATGATCAACCATGTGATCGGGAGACGTGTTCAAATATGTCTCAGTTTTCGTACCCTGGTACTCGGGTGCAACATTCCAGACGCTTTACTAACACTCTCCCCACTTGGAGAGTCAGTCCCTTTAACCTCCTGTTTGGCCCAGTTTGCAATTTCTGCGGAAGATGAACAGGAATAGCGAGAACCAATGAAAGGCTAGCTGGAGGTGTCTGGACGGGCAAATTTAACTCTCATTTCCCACCAGGAAGAGGAAATAACCAAAGGCTCAGCGTGCCGTGCCAGAACCAGATTAGGGCCTGAAGCCATCCTGCGGTGTTGCGGCCAGCTCAAAAGAAAGCGAGTTGAAGAAAGGAGCTCAGGGGCACTGTAATTCACAAACCGGCAGAGTTATAAATGACAGCTATTGTCCAAAAATAGACTGAAGTAAGGCTGCCAAGAGGACTTGAAAGCGGGGCAGAATTGCAGGAAACCGATTTCAGGAGGTAGACTGGAATTGCATTGAAAGCATAGGAAAAGAGGCAGAACGTCCACAATGATGCACTTGGCCAAAAAGGGCGTATGCGTTTTTTCCTGAATATATTCAGGAAAAAACGCATACGCCCTTTTTGGCCAACCAAGCAAGCTTGCAAAGGAAATCTGCACTACAATGAAGTCTCACTTCCCCCCGGTCAAAAGGGCCATCTGAAAAAAGTGTAAAATCCAGAAAGGCAGGACAGGCCATGGAGAACTGGGAGCCTTGTTATGCTGATGGGCGGGATGTAAATTGCCAACAACCACTCGGGAGAAGTGTATGGTGTTTCCTGAAACATCTAAAAAACAAAGCAACAGAACCTAGGGCACTTCCACTTATGGTCCTATAGCTTAGGGAAATTAAAATCAAAAAGACACAGCCACCCCAAAGTTTGGAACGGCTCTGTTTACAAGAACCTCGTTTACAGTACAAGTTCAACATCGCAGAAAGTGAAAAATGGAGAAAGAAGTTGTGGTATTTACTTACAAAGCAATATCACTCAGCAATGAAATCTGTGTCATCAGGCCCTTAGCAGCACAATGAGTGGATTCAGATATGATGATTCTAACTGAAGTAAGTCACACAGAAAAAGAAACATCATAAGATATCAGTAATACACGGAATGTAAACTTGGCTACACAGGAACTGAATTACAGAACAGAACAGGGACTCAAATTTAGAAAAACAACTTATGCTTGCTTAAGGGTAAAGGTGAGTTGGGGTGCTGCATAAAACCAGAGATTGAAATGAGCACAGATAAAGTTCCTTAAGCCAAATATGGAATAGACAAGAGCTACTCCTTGCTCAATGAAATGGACTCAACAACGCATATTAAACGCCTAAGAATGTACCTGACTTGTAAGTATCTTAAAACCTATGGATTGCTATGTCTCCAAAAGAGAATCAAGCATGTGTACAGGGGCATAAACGCAGCAGTGATAGGATTGGAGAGGTTGGGTGAGCAAATGAAGACCCTTTGAACTCATATTGCATGGTACCCATTCCACGGGTTTCAACTACCCAGGTTTAAGGTATTCTTCCTTCAGCTAAAACATGCATGTGGAACCTAGAGTATGATCAACCATGTGATCGGGAGACGTGTGCAAATATGTCTCAGTTTTCGTACCCTGGTACTCGGGTGCAACATTCCAGACGCTTACTAACACTCTCCCGACTTAGAGAGTCAGTCCCTTTAACCTCCTGTTTGGCCCAGTTTGCAATTTCTGCGGAAGATGAACAGGAATAGCGAGAACCAATGGAGACTAGCTGGAGGTGTCTGGACGGGCAAATTTAACTCTCATTTCCCCCCAGGAAGAGGAATTAACCAAAGGCTCAGCGTGCCGTACCGG
This sequence comes from Delphinus delphis, assembly GCF_949987515.2. NCBI lineage: Eukaryota > Metazoa > Chordata > Mammalia > Artiodactyla > Delphinidae > Delphinus > Delphinus delphis. The sequence goes on along the minus strand of NW_027192759.1, from coordinate 427,598 downwards.
AGCCAGATTAGGGCCTGAAGCCATCCTGCGGTGTTGCGGCCAGGTCACAAGAAAGCGAGTTGAAGAAAGGAGCTCAGGGGCACTGTAATTCACAAACCTGCAGAGTTATAAATGACAGCTATCGTCCAAAAATATACTGAAGTAAGGCTGCCAAGAGGACTTGAAAGCGGGGCAGAATTGCAGGAAACCGATTTCAGGAGGTAGACTGGAATTGCATTGAAAGCATAGGAAAAGAGGCAGAACGTCCACAATGATGCACTTGGCCAAAAAGGGCGTATACGTTTTTTTCCTGAATATATTCAGGAAAAAACGCATACGCCCTTTTTGGCCAACCAAGCAAGCTTGCAAAGGAAATCTGCACTACAATGAAGTCTCACTTCCCCCCGGTCAAAAGGGCCATCTGAAAAAAGTGTAAAATCCAGAAAGGCAGGACAGGCCATGGAGAACTGGGAGCCTTGTTATGCTGATGGGCGGGATGTAAATTGCCAACAGACACTCGGGAGAAGTGTATGGTGTTTCCTGAAACATCTAAAAAACAAAGCAACAGAGCCTAGGGCACTGCCACTTATAGTCCTATAGCTTAGGGAAATTAAAATCAAAAAGACACAGCCACCCAAAAGTTTGGGACGCCTCTGTTTACAAGAACCTCGTTTACAGTACAAGTTCAACATCGCAGAAAGTGAAAAATGGAGAAAGAAGTTGTGGTATTTACTTACAAAGCAATATCACTCAGCAATGAAATCTGTGTCATCAGGCCCTTAGCAGCACAATGAGTGGATTCAGGTATGATGATTCTAACTGAAGTAAGTCACACAGAAAAAGAAACATCATAAGATATCAGTAATACACGGAATGTAAACTTGGCTACACAGGAACTGAATTACAGAACAGAACAGGGACTCAAATTTAGAAAAACAACTTATGCTTGCTTAAGGGTAAAGGTGAGTTGGGGTGCTGCATAAAACCAGAGATTGAAATGAGCACAGATAAAGTTCCTTAAGCCAAATATGGAATAGACAAGAGCTACTCCTTGCTCAATGAAATGGACTCAACAACGCATATTAAACGCCTAAGAATGTACCTGACTAGTAAGTATCTTAAAACCTATGGATTGCTATGTCTCCAAAAGAGAATCAAGCATGTGTACAGGGGCATAAACGCAGCAGTGATAGGATTGGAGAGGTTCGGTGAGCAAATGAAGACCCTTTGAAGTCATATTGCATGGTATCCATTCCACGGGTTTCAACTACCCAGGTTTAAGGTAGTCTTCCTTCAGCTAAAACATGCATGTGGAACCCAGTGTATGATCAACCATGTGATCGGGAGACGTGTTCAAATATGTCTCAGTTTTCATACCCTGGTACTCGGGTGCAACATTCCAGACGCTTTACTAACACTCTCCCGACTTGGAGAGTCAGTCCCTTTAACCTCCTGTTTGGCCCAGTTTGCAATTTCTGCGGAAGATGAACAGGAATAGCGAGAACCAATGAGAGACTAGCTGGAGGTGTCTGAACGGGCAAATTTAACTCTCATTTCCCACCAGGAAGAGGAATTAACCAAAGGCTCAGCATGACGGGCCGGAACCAGATTAGGGCCTGAAGCCATCCTGCGGTGTTGCGGCCAGGTCACAAGAAAGCGAGTTGAAGAAAGGAGCTCAGGGGCACTGTAATTCACAAACCTGCAGAGTTATAAATGACAGCTATCGTCCAAAAATAGACTGAAGTAAGGCTGCCAAGAGGACTTGAAAGCGGGGCAGAATTGCAGGAAACCGATTTCAGGAGGTAGACTGGAATTGCATTGAAAGCATAGGAAAAGAGGCAGAACGTCCACAATGATGCATTTGGCCAAAAAGTGCGTATGCGTTTTTTCCTGAATATATTCAGGAAAAAACGCATACGCCCTTTCTGGCCAACCAAGCAAGCTTGCAAAGGAAATCTGCACTACAATGAAGTTTCACTTCCCCCCGGTCAAAAGGGGCATTTGAAAAAAGTGTAAAATCCAGAAAGGCAACAGGCCATGGAGAACTGGGAGCCTTGTTATGCTGATGGGCGGGATGTAAATTGCCAACAAGCACTCGGGAGAAGTGTATGGTGTTTCCTGAAACATCTAAAAAACAAAGCAACAGAGCCTAGGGCACTTCCACTTATGGTCCTATAGCTTAGGGAAATTAAAATCAAAAAGACACAGCCACCCCAAAGTTTGGGACGCCTCCGTTTACAAGAACCTCGTTTACCGTACAAGTTCAATATCACAAAAAGTGAAAAATGGATGAAGAACTTGTGGTACTTACGTACAATGCAGTATCACTCAGCAATGAAATCTATGTCATCAGGCCCATAGCAGCATAATGAGTGGATTCAGGTACGATGATTCTAACTGAAATAAGTCACACAGAAAAAGAAACATCATAAGATATCAGTAATACACGGAATGTAAACTTGGCTACACAGGAACTGCATTCCAAAACAGAACAGGGTCTCAAATTTAGAAAACCAACTTATGCTTGCTTAAGGGTAAAGGTGAGTTGGGGTGCTGCATAAAACCAGAGATTGAAATGAGCACAGATAAAGTTCCTTAAGTCAAATATGGAATAGACAAGAGCTACTCCTTGCTCAACGAAATGGACTCAACACCGCATATTAAAAGCCTCAGAATGTACCTGACTAGTAAGTATCTTAAAACCTATGGATTGCTATGTCTCCGAAAGAGAATCAAGCATGTGTACAGGGGCATAAACGCAGCAGTGATAGGATTGGAGAGGTTCGGTGAGCAAATGAAGACCCTTTGAAGTCATATTGCATGGTACCCATTCCACGGGTTTCAACTACCCAGGTTTTAGGTATTCTTCCTTCAGCTAAAACATGCATGTGGAACCCAGAGTATGATCAACCATGTGATCGGGAGACGTGTTCAAATATGTCTCAGTTTTCGTACCCTGGTACTCGGGTGCAACATTCCAGACGCTTTACTAACACTCTCCCGACTTGGAGAGTCAGCGCCTTTAACCTCCTGTTTGGCCCAGTTTGCAATTTCTGCGGAAGATGAACAGGAATAGCGAGAACCAATGAGAGACTAGCTGGAGGTGTCTGGACGGGCAAATTTAACTCTCATTTCCCACCAGGAAGAGGAAATAACCAAAGGCTCATCATGCCGTGCCGGAACCAGATTAGGGCCTGAAGCCATCCTGCGGTGTTGCGGCCAGGTCACAAGAAAGCGAGTTGAAGAAAGGAGCTCAGGCGCACTGTAATTCACAAACCTGCAGAGTTATAAATGACAGCTATCGTCCAAAAATAGACTGAAGTAAGGCTGCCAAGAGGACTTGAAAGCGGGGCAGAATTGCAGGAAACCGATTTCAGGAGGTAGACTGGAATTGCATTGAAAGCATAGGAAAAGAGGCAGAACGTCCACAATGATGCACTTGGCCAAAAAGGGCGTATGCGTTTTTTCCTGAATATATTCAGGAAAAAACGCATACGCCCTTTTTGGCCAACCAAGCAAGCTTGCAAAGGAAATCTGCACTACAATGAAGTCTCACTTCCCCCCGGTCAAAAGGGCCATCTGAAAAAAGTGTAAAATCCAGAAAGGCAGGACAGGCCATGGAGAACTGGGAGCCTTGTTATGCTGATGGGCGGGATGTAAATTGCCAACAGACACTTGGGAGAAGTGTATGGTGTTTCCTGAAACATCTAAAAAACAAAGCAACAGAGCCTAGGGCACTTCCACTTATGGTCCTATAGCTTAGGGAAATTAAAATCAAAAAGACACAGCCACCCCAAAGTTTGGAACGGCTCTGTTTAAAAGAACCTCGTTTACAGTACAAGTTCAACATCGCAGAAAGTGAAAAATGGATAAAGAAGTTGTGGTATTTACTTACAAAGCAATATCACTCAGCAATGAAATCTATGTCATCAGGCCCTTAGCAGCACAATGAGTGGATTCAGGTATGATGATTCTAACTGAAATAAGTCACACAGAAAAAGAAACATCATAAGATATCAGTAATACACGGAATGTAAACTTGGCTACACAGGAACTGAATTACAGAACAGAACAGGGTCTCAAATTTAGAAAACCAACTTATGCTTGCTTAAGGGTAAAGGTGAGTTGGGGTGCTGCATAAAACCAGAGATTGAAATGAGCACAGATAAAGTTCCTTAGGCCAAATATGGAATAGACAAGAGCTACTCCTTGCTCAACGAAATGGACTCAACACCGCATATTAAACGCCTAAGAATGTACCTGACTAGTAAGTATCTTAAAACCTATGGATTGCTATGTCTCCGAAAGAGAATCAAGCATGTGTACAGGGGCATAAACGCAGCAGTGATAGGATTGGAGAGGTTTGGTGAGCAAATGAAGACCCTTTGAAGTCATATTGCATGGTACCCATTACACGGGTTTCAACTACCCAGGTTTTAGGTATTCTTCCTTCAGCTAAAACATGCATGTGGAACCCAGAGTATGATCAACCATGTGATCGGGAGACGTGTTCAAATATATCTCAGTTTTCCTCCCCTGGTACTCGGGTGCAACATTCCAGACGCTTTACTAACACTCTCCCCACTTGGAGAGTCAGTCCCTTTAACCTCCTGTTTGGCCCAGTTTGCAATTTCTGCGGAAGATGAACAGGAATAGCGAGAACCAATGAGAGGCTAGCTGGAGGTGTCTGGACGGGCAAATTTAACTCTCATTTCCCAACAGGAAGAGGAAATAACCAAAGGCTCAGCGTGCCGTACCGGAACCAGATTAGGGCCTGAAGCCATCCTGCGGTGTTGCAGCCAGGTCACAAGAAAGCGAGTTGAAGAAAGGAGCTCAGGGACACTGTAATTCACAAACCTGCAGAGTTATAAATGACAGCTATCGTCCAAAAATATACTGAAGTAAGGCTGCCAAGAGGACTTGAAAGGGGGGCAGAATTGCAGGAAACCGATTTCAGGAGGTAGACTGGAATTGCATTGAAAGCATAGGAAAAGAGGCAGAACGTCCACAATGATGCACTTGGCCAAAAAGGGCGTATGCGTTTTTTCCTGAATATATTCAGGAAAAAACGCATACGCCCTTTTTGGCCAACCAAGCAAGCTTGCAAAGGAAATCTGCACTACAATGAAGTCTCACTTCCCCCCGGTCAAAAGGGCCATCTGAAAAAAGTGTAAAATCCAGAAAGGCAACAGGCCATGGAGAACTGGGAGCCTTGTTATGCTGATGGGCGGGATGTAAATTGCCAACAGACACTTGGGAGAAGTGTATGGTGTTTCCTGAAACATCTAAAAAACAAAGCAACAGAGCCTAGGGCACTTCCACTTATGGTCCTATAGTTTAGGGAAATTAAAATCAAAAAGACACAGCCACCCCAAAGTTTGGAACGGCTCTGTTTACAAGAACCTCGTTTACAGTACAAGTTCAACATCGCAGAAAGTGAAAAATGGATAAAGAAGTTGTGGTATTCACTTACAAAGCAATATCACTCAGCAATGAAATCTGTGTCATCAGGCCCTTAGCAGCACAATGAGTGGATTCAGGTATGATGATTCTAACTGAAGTAAGTCACACAGAAAAAGAAACATCATAAGATATCAGTAATACACGGAATGTAAACTTGGCTACACAGGAACTGAATTACAGAACAGAACAGGGACTCAAATTTAGAAAAACAACTTATGCTTGCTTAAGGGTAAAGGTGAGTTGGGGTGCTGCATAAAACCAGAGATTGAAATGAGCACAGATAAAGTTCCTTAAGCCAAATATGGAATAGACAAGAGCTACTCCTTGCTCAACGAAATGGACTCAACAACGCATATTAAACGCCTAAGAATGTACCTGACTAGTAAGTATCTTAAAACCTATGGATTGCTATGTCTCCAAAAGAGAATCAAGCATGTGTACAGGGGCATAAACGCAGCAGTGATAGGATTGGAGAGGTTCGGTGAGCAAATGAAGACCCTTTGAAGTCATATTGCATGGTATCCATTCCACGGGTTTCAACTACCCAGGTTTAAGGTATTCTTCCTTCAGCTAAAACATGCATGTGGAACCCAGTGTATGATCAACAATGTGATCGGGAGACGTGTTCAAATATGTCTCAGTTTTCATACCCTGGTACTCGGGTGCAACATTCCAGACGCTTTACTAACACTCTCCCGACTTGGAGAGTCAGTCCCTTTAACCTCCTGTTTGGCCCAGTTTGCAATTTCTGCGGAAGATGAACAGGAATAGCGAGAACCAATGAGAGACTAGCTGGAGGTGTCTGAACGGGCAAATTTAACTCTCATTTCCCACCAGGAAGAGGAATTAACCAAAGGCTCAGCATGACGGGCCGGAACCAGATTAGGGCCTGAAGCCATCCTGCGGTGTTGCGGCCAGGTCACAAGAAAGCGAGTTGAAGAAAGGAGCTCAGGGGCACTGTAATTCACAAACCTGCAGAGTTATAAATGACAGCTATCGTCCAAAAATAGACTGAAGTAAGGCTGCCAAGAGGACTTGAAAGCGGGGCAGAATTGCAGGAAACCGATTTCAGGAGGTAGACTGGAATTGCATTGAAAGCATAGGAAAAGAGGCAGAACGTCCACAATGATGCATTTGGCCAAAAAGTGCGTATGCGTTTTTTCCTGAATATATTCAGGAAAAAACGCATACGCCCTTTCTGGCCAACCAAGCAAGCTTGCAAAGGAAATCTGCACTACAATGAAGTTTCACTTCCCCCCGGTCAAAAGGGGCATTTGAAAAAAGTGTAAAATCCAGAAAGGCAACAGGCCATGGAGAACTGGGAGCCTTGTTATGCTGATGGGCGGGATGTAAATTGCCAACAAGCACTCGGGAGAAGTGTATGGTGTTTCCTGAAACATCTAAAAAACAAAGCAACAGAGCCTAGGGCACTTCCACTTATGGTCCTATAGCTTAGGGAAATTAAAATCAAAAAGACACAGCCACCCCAAAGTTTGGGACGCCTCCGTTTACAAGAACCTCGTTTACCGTACAAGTTCAATATCACAAAAAGTGAAAAATGGATGAAGAACTTGTGGTACTTACGTACAATGCAGTATCACTCAGCAATGAAATCTATGTCATCAGGCCCATAGCAGCATAATGAGTGGATTCAGGTACGATGATTCTAACTGAAATAAGTCACACAGAAAAAGAAACATCATAAGATATCAGTAATACACGGAATGTAAACTTGGCTACACAGGAACTGCATTCCAAAACAGAACAGGGTCTCAAATTTAGAAAACCAACTTATGCTTGCTTAAGGGTAAAGGTGAGTTGGGGTGCTGCATAAAACCAGAGATTGAAATGAGCACAGATAAAGTTCCTTAAGTCAAATATGGAATAGACAAGAGCTACTCCTTGCTCAACGAAATGGACTCAACACCGCATATTAAAAGCCTCAGAATGTACCTGACTAGTAAGTATCTTAAAACCTATGGATTGCTATGTCTCCGAAAGAGAATCAAGCATGTGTACAGGGGCATAAACGCAGCAGTGATAGGATTGGAGAGGTTCGGTGAGCAAATGAAGACCCTTTGAAGTCATATTGCATGGTACCCATTCCACGGGTTTCAACTACCCAGGTTTTAGGTATTCTTCCTTCAGCTAAAACATGCATGTGGAACCCAGAGTATGATCAACCATGTGATCGGGAGACGTGTTCAAATATGTCTCAGTTTTCGTACCCTGGTACTCGGGTGCAACATTCCAGACGCTTTACTAACACTCTCCCGACTTGGAGAGTCAGCGCCTTTAACCTCCTGTTTGGCCCAGTTTGCAATTTCTGCGGAAGATGAACAGGAATAGCGAGAACCAATGAGAGACTAGCTGGAGGTGTCTGGACGGGCAAATTTAACTCTCATTTCCCACCAGGAAGAGGAAATAACCAAAGGCTCATCATGCCGTGCCGGAACCAGATTAGGGCCTGAAGCCATCCTGCGGTGTTGCGGCCAGGTCACAAGAAAGCGAGTTGAAGAAAGGAGCTCAGGGGCACTGTAATTCACAAACCTGCAGAGTTATAAATGACAGCTATCGTCCAAAAATAGACTGAAGTAAGGCTGCCAAGAGGACTTGAAAGCGGGGCAGAATTGCAGGAAACCGATTTCAGGAGGTAGACTGGAATTGCATTGAAAGCATAGGAAAAGAGGCAGAACGTCCACAATGATGCACTTGGCCAAAAAGGGCGTATGCGTTTTTTCCTGAATATATTCAGGAAAAAACGCATACGCCCTTTTTGGCCAACCAAGCAAGCTTGCAAAGGAAATCTGCACTACAATGAAGTCTCACTTCCCCCCGGTCAAAAGGGCCATCTGAAAAAAGTGTAAAATCCAGAAAGGCAGGACAGGCCATGGAGAACTGGGAGCCTTGTTATGCTGATGGGCGGGATGTAAATTGCCAACAGACACTTGGGAGAAGTGTATGGTGTTTCCTGAAACATCTAAAAAACAAAGCAACAGAGCCTAGGGCACTTCCACTTATGGTCCTATAGCTTAGGGAAATTAAAATCAAAAAGACACAGCCACCCCAAGGTTTGGAACGGCTCTGTTTAAAAGAACCTCGTTTACAGTACAAGTTCAACATCGCAGAAAGTGAAAAATGGATAAAGAAGTTGTGGTATTTACTTACAAAGCAATATCACTCAGCAATGAAATCTATGTCATCAGGCCCTTAGCAGCACAATGAGTGGATTCAGGTATGATGATTCTAACTGAAATAAGTCACACAGAAAAAGAAACATCATAAGATATCAGTAATACACGGAATGTAAACTTGGCTACACAGGAACTGAATTACAGAACAGAACAGGGTCTCAAATTTAGAAAACCAACTTATGCTTGCTTAAGGGTAAAGGTGAGTTGGGGTGCTGCATAAAACCAGAGATTGAAATGAGCACAGATAAAGTTCCTTAGGCCAAATATGGAATAGACAAGAGCTACTCCTTGCTCAACGAAATGGACTCAACACCGCATATTAAACGCCTAAGAATGTACCTGACTAGTAAGTATCTTAAAACCTATGGATTGCTATGTCTCCGAAAGAGAATCAAGCATGTGTACAGGGGCATAAACGCAGCAGTGATAGGATTGGAGAGGTTTGGTGAGCAAATGAAGACCCTTTGAAGTCATATTGCATGGTACCCATTACACGGGTTTCAACTACCCAGGTTTTAGGTATTCTTCCTTCAGCTAAAACATGCATGTGGAACCCAGAGTATGATCAACCATGTGATCGGGAGACGTGTTCAAATATATCTCAGTTTTCCTCCCCTGGTACTCGGGTGCAACATTCCAGACGCTTTACTAACACTCTCCCCACTTGGAGAGTCAGTCCCTTTAACCTCCTGTTTGGCCCAGTTTGCAATTTCTGCGGAAGATGAACAGGAATAGCGAGAACCAATGAGAGGCTAGCTGGAGGTGTCTGGACGGGCAAATTTAACTCTCATTTCCCAACAGGAAGAGGAAATAACCAAAGGCTCAGCGTGCCGTACCGGAACCAGATTAGGGCCTGAAGCCATCCTGCGGTGTTGCAGCCAGGTCACAAGAAAGCGAGTTGAAGAAAGGAGCTCAGGGACACTGTAATTCACAAACCTGCAGAGTTATAAATGACAGCTATCGTCCAAAAATATACTGAAGTAAGGCTGCCAAGAGGACTTGAAAGGGGGGCAGAATTGCAGGAAACCGATTTCAGGAGGTAGACTGGAATTGCATTGAAAGCATAGGAAAAGAGGCAGAACGTCCACAATGATGCACTTGGCCAAAAAGGGCGTATGCGTTTTTTCCTGAATATATTCAGGAAAAAACGCATACGCCCTTTTTGGCCAACCAAGCAAGCTTGCAAAGGAAATCTGCACTACAATGAAGTCTCACTTCCCCCCGGTCAAAAGGGCCATCTGAAAAAAGTGTAAAATCCAGAAAGGCAACAGGCCATGGAGAACTGGGAGCCTTGTTATGCTGATGGGCGGGATGTAAATTGCCAACAGACACTTGGGAGAAGTGTATGGTGTTTCCTGAAACATCTAAAAAACAAAGCAACAGAGCCTAGGGCACTTCCACTTATGGTCCTATAGTTTAGGGAAATTAAAATCAAAAAGACACAGCCACCCCAAAGTTTGGAACGGCTCTGTTTACAAGAACCTCGTTTACAGTACAAGTTCAACATCGCAGAAAGTGAAAAATGGATAAAGAAGTTGTGGTATTCACTTACAAAGCAATATCACTAAGCAATGAAATCTATGTCATCAGGCCCTTAGCAGCACAATGAGTGGATTCAGGTATGATGATTCTAACTGAAATAAGTCACACAGAAAAAGAAACATCATAAGATATCAGTAATACACGGAATGTAAACTTGGCTACACAGGAACTGAATTACAGAACAGAACAGGGTCTCAAATTTAGAAAACCAACTTATGCTTGCTTAAGGGTAAAGGTGAGTTGGGGTGCTGCATAAAACCAGAGATTGAAATGAGCACAGATAAAGTTCCTTAGGCCAAATATGGAATAGACAAGAGCTACTCCTTGCTCAACGAAATGGACTCAACACCGCATATTAAACGCCTAAGAATGTACCTGACTAGTAAGTATCGTAAAACCTATGGATTGCTATGTCTCCGAAAGAGAATCAAGCATGTGTACAGGGGCAAAAACGCAGCAGTGATAGGATTGGAGAGGTTCGGTGAGCAAATGAAGACCCTTTGAAGTCATATTGCATGGTACCCATTACACGGGTCTCAACTCTCCAGGTTTAAGGTATTCTTCCTTCAGCTAAAACATGCATGTGGAACCCAAGTATGATCAACAATGTGAATGGGAGACGTGTTCAAATATGTCTCAGTTTTCCTCCCCTGGTACTCGGGTGCAACATTCCAGACGCTTTACTAACACTCTCCCCACTTGGAGAGTCAGCGTCTTTAACCTCCTGTTTGGCCCAGTTTGCAATTTCTGCGGAAGATGAACAGGAATAGCGAGAACCAATGAGAGGCTAGCTGGAGGTGTCTGGACGGGCAAATTTAACTCTCATTTCCCATCAGGAAGAGGAAATAACCAAAGGCTCAGCATGCCGTACCGGAACCAGATTAGGGCCTGAAGCCATCCTGCGGTGTTGCGGCCAGCTCAAAAGAAAGCGAGTTGAAGAAAGGAGCTCAGGGGCACTGTAATTCACAAACCTGCAGAGTTATAAATGACAGCTATCGTCCAAAAATAGACTGAAGTAAGGCTGCCAAGAGGACTTGAAAGCGGGGCAGAATTGCAGGAAACCGATTTCAGGAGGTAGACTGGAATTGCATTGAAAGCATAGGAAAAGAGGCAGAACGTCCACAATGATGCACTTGGCCAAAAAGGGCGTATGCGTTTTTTCCTGAATATATTCAGGAAAAAACGCATACGCCCTTTTTGGCCAACCAAGCAAGCTTGCAAAGGAAATCTGCACTACAATGAAGTCTCACTTCCCCCTGGTCAAAAGGGCCATCTGAAAAAAGTGTAAAATCCAGAAAGGCAGGACAGGCCATAGAGAACTGGGAGCCTTGTTATGCTGATGGGCGGGATGTAAATTGCCAACAACCACTCGGGAGAAGTGTATGGTGTTTCCTGAAACATCTAAAAAACAAAGCAACAGAACCTAGGGCACTTCCACTTATGGTCCTATAGCTTAGGGAAATTAAAATCAAAAAGACACAGCCACCCCAAAGTTTGGAACGGCTCTGTTTACAAGAACCTCGTTTACAGTACAAGTTCAACATCGCAGAAAGTGAAAAATGGATAAAGAAGTTGTGGTATTTACTTACAAAGCAATATCACTCAGCAATGAAATCTGTGTCATCAGGCCCTTAGCAGCACAATGAGTGGATTCAGGTATGATGATTCTAACTGAAGTAAGTCACACAGAAAAAGAAACATCATAAGATATCAGTAATACACGGAATGTAAACTTGGCTACACAGGAACTGAATTACAGAACAGAACAGGGTCTCAAATTTAGAAAACCAACTTATGCTTGCTTAAGGGTAAAGGTGAGTTGGGGTGCTGCATAAAACCAGAGATTGAAATGAGCACAGATAAAGTTCCTTAAGTCAAATATGGAATACACAAGAGCTACTCCTTGCTCAACGAAATGGACTCAACACCACATATTAAACGCCTAAGAATGTACCTGACTAGTAAGTATCTTAAAACCTATGGATTGCTATGTCTCCGAAAGAGAATCAAGCATGTGTACAGGGGCATAAACGCAGCAGTGATAGGACTGGAGAGGTTCGGTGAGCAAATGAAGACCCTTTGAAGTCATATTGCATGGTACCCATTCCACGGGTTTCAACTACCCATGTTTTAGGTATTCTTCCTTCAGCTAAAACATGCATGTGGAACCCAGAGTATGATCAACCATGTGATCGGGAGACGTGTTCAAATATGTCTCAGTTTTCCTCCCCTGGTACTCGGGTGCAACATTCCAGACGCTTTACTAACACTCTCCCCACTTGGAGAGTCAGTCCCTTTAACCTCCTGTTTGGCCCAGTTTGCAATTTCTGCGGAAGATGAACAGGAATAGCGAGAACCAATGAGAGGCTAGCTGGAGGTGTCTGGACGGGCAAATTTAACTCTCATTTCCCAACAGGAAGAGGAAATAACCAAAGGCTCAGCGTGCCGTACCGGAACCAGATTAGGGCCTGAAGCCATCCTGCGGTGTTGTGGCCAGGTCACAAGAAAGCGAGTTGAAGAAAGGAACTCAGGGGCACTGTAATTCACAAACCTGCAGAGTTATAAATGACAGCTATCGTCCAAAAATAGACTGAAGTAAGGCTGCCAAGAGGACTTGAAAGCGGGGCAGAATTGCAGGAAACCGATTTCAGGAGGTAGACTGGAATTGCATTGAAAGCATAGGAAAAGAGGCAGAACGTCCACAATGATGCACTTGGCCAAAAAGGGCGTATGCGTTTTTTCCTGAATATATTCAGGAAAAAACGCATACGGCCTTTTTGGCCAACCAAGCAAGCTTGCAAAGGAAATCTGCACTACAATGAAGTCTCACTTCCCCCCGGTCAAAAGGGCCATCTGAAAAAAGTGTAAAATCCAGAAAGGCAGGACAGGCCATGGAGAACTGGGAGCCTTGTTATGCTGATGGGCGGGATGTAAATTGCCAACAACCACTCGGGAGAAGTGTATGGTGTTTCCTGAAACATCTAAAAAACAAAGCAACAGAACCTAGGGCACTTCCACTTATGGTCCTATAGCTTAGGGAAATTAAAATCAAAAAGACACAGCCACCCCAAAGTTTGGAACGGCTCTGTTTACAAGAACCTCGTTTACAGTACAAGTTCAACATCGCAGAAAGTGAAAAATGGATAAAGAACTTGAGATACTTACGTACAATGCAGTATCACGCAGCAATGAAATCTATGTCATCAGGCCCGTAGCAGCATAATGAGTAGATTCAGGTACGATGATTCTAACTGAAATAAGTCACACAGAAAAAGAAACATCATAAGATATCAGTAATACACGGAATGTAAACTTGGCTACACAGGAACTGAATTACAGAACAGAACAGGGACTCAAATTTAGAAAACCAACTTATGCTTGCTTAAGGGGAAAGGTGAGTTGGGTTGCTGCATAAAACCAGAGATTGAAATGAGCACAGATAAAGTTCCTTAAGCCAAATATGGAATAGACAAGAGCTACTCCTTGCTCAACGAAATGGACTCAACACCGCATATTAAACGCCTAAGAATGTACCTGACTAGTAAGTATCTTAAAACCTATGGATTGCTATGTCTCCGAAAGAGAATCAAGCATGTGTACAGGGGCATAAACGCAGCAGTGATAGGATTGGAGAGGTTCGGTGAGCAAATGAAGACCCTTTGAAGTCATATTGCATGGTACCCATTCCACGGGTTTCAACTACCCAGGTTTTAGGTATTCTTCCTTCAGCTAAAACATGCATGTGGAACCCAGAGTATGATCAACCATGTGATCGGGAGACGTGTTCAAATATGTCTCAGTTTTCCTCCCCTGGTACTCGGGTGCAACATTCCAGATGCTTTACTAACACTCTCCCCACTTGGAGAGTCAGCGCCTTTAACCTCCTGTTTGGCCCAGTTTGCAATTTCTGCGGAAGATGAACAGGAATAGCGAGAACCAATGAGAGGCTAGCTGGAGGTGTCTGGACCGGCAAATTTAACTCTCATTTCCCACCAGGAGGAGGAAATAACCAAAGGCTCAGTGTGCCGTGCCAGAACCAGATTAGGGCCTGAAGCCATCCTGCGGTGTTGCAGCCAGGTCACAAGAAAGCAAGTTGAAGAAAGGAGCTCAGGGGCTCTGTAATTCACAAACCTGCAGAGTTATAAATGACAGCTATCGTCCAAAAATAGACTGAAGTAAGGCTGCCAAGAGGACTTGAAAGCGGGGCAGAATTGCAGGAAACCGATTTCAGGAGGTAGACTGAAATTGCATTGAAAGCATAGGAAAAGAGGCAGAACGTCCACAATGATGCACTTGGCCAAAAAGGGCGTATGCGTTTTTTCCTGAATATATTCAGGAAAAAACGCATACGCCCTTTTTGGCCAACCAAGCAAGCTTGCAAAGGAAATCTGCACTGCAATGAAGTCTCACTTCCCCCAGGTCAAAAGGGCCATCTGAAAAAAGTGTAAAATCCAGAAAGGCAGGACAGGCCATGGAGAACTGGGAGCCTTGTTATGCTGATGGGTGGGATGTAAATTGCCAACAGACACTCGGGAGAAGTGTATGGTGTTTCCTGAAACATCTAAAAAACAAAGCAACAGAGCCTAGGGCACTGCCACTTATGGTCCTATAGCTTAGGGAATTTAAATTCAAAAAGACACAGCCACCCCAAAGTTTGGGACGCCTCTGTTTACAAGAACCTCGTTTACAGTACAAGTTCAACATCGCAGAAAGTGAAAAATGGATAAAGAAGTTGTGGTATTTACTTACAAAGCAATATCACTCAGCAATGAAATCTATGTCATCAGGCCCTTAGCATCACAATGAATGGATTCAGGTATGATGATTCTAACTGAAATAAGTCTCACAGAAAAAGAAACATCATAAGATATCACTAATACACGGAATGTAAACTTGGCTACACAGGAACTGAATTACAGAACAGAACAGGGTCTCAAATTTAGAAAACCAACTTATGCTTGCTTAAGGGTAAAGGTGAGTTGGGGTGCTGCATAAAACCAGAGATTGAAATGAGCACAGATAAAGTTCCTTAAGTCAAATATGGAATAGACAAGAGCTACTCCTTGCTCAACGAAAGGGACTCAACACCGCATATTAAACGCCTAAGAATGTACCTGACTAGTAAGTATCGTAAAACCTATGGATTGCTATGTCTCCGAAAGAGAATCAAGCATGTGTACAGGGGCATAAACGCAGCAGTGATAGGATTGGAGAGGTTCGGTGAGCAAATGAAGACCCTTTGAAGTCATATTGCATGGTACCCATTACACGGGTCTCAACTCTCCAGGTTTAAGGTATTCTTCCTTCAGCTAAACATGCATGTGGAACCCAAGTATGATCAACCATGTGATCGGGAGACGTGTTCAAATATGTCTCAGTTTTCGTACCCTGGTACTCGGGTGCAACATTCCAGACGCTTTACTAACACTCTCCCCACTTGGAGAGTCAGTCCCTTTAACCTCCTCCTTGGCCCAGTTTGCAAATTCTGTGGAAGATGAACAGGAATAGCGAGAACCAATGAGAGACTAGCTGGAGGTGTCTGGATGGGCAAATTTAACTCTCATTTCCCACCAGGAAGAGGAATTAACCAAAGGCTCAGCGTGCTGTGCCAGAACCAGATTAGGGCCTGAAGACATCCTGCGGTGTTGCGGCCAGGTCACAAGAAAGCGAGTTGAAGAAAGGAGCTCAGGGGCACTGTAATTCACAAACCTGCAGAGTTATAAATGACAGCTATCGTCCAAAAATAGACTGAAGTAAGGCTGCCAAGAGGACTTGAAAGCGGGGCAGAATTGCAGGAAACCGATTTCAGGAGGTAGACTGGAATTGCATTGAAAGCATAGGAAAAGAGGCAGAACGTCCACAATGATGCACTTGGCCAAAAAGGGCGTATGCGTTTTTTCCTGAATATATTCAGGAAAAAACGCATACGCCCTTTTTGGCCAACCAAGCAAGCTTGCAAAGGAAATCTGCACTACAATGAAGTCTCACTTCCCCCCGGTCAAAAGGGCCATCTGAAAAAAGTGTAAAATCCAGAAAGGCAGGACAGGCCATGGAGAACTGGGAGCCTTGTTATGCTGATGGGCGGGATGTAAATTGCCAACAGACACTCGGGAGAAGTGTATGGTGTTTCCTGAAACATCTAAAAAACAAAGCAACAGAACCTAGGGCACTTCCACTTATGGTCCTATAGCTTAGGGAAATTAAAATCAAAAAGACACAGCCACCCCAAAGTTTGGAACGGCTCTGTTTACAAGAACCTCGTTTACAGTACAAGTTCAACATCGCAGAAAGTGAAAAATGGATAAAGAAGTTGTGGTATTTACTTACAAAGCAATATCACTCAGCAATGAAATCTGTGTCATCAGGCCCTTAGCAGCACAATGAGTGGATTCAGGTATGATGATTCTAACTGAAGTAAGTCACACAGAAAAAGAAACATCATAAGATATCAGTAATACACGGAATGTAAACTTGGCTACACAGGAACTGAATTACAGAACAGAACAGGGTCTCAAATTTAGAAAACCAACTTATGCTTGCTTAAGGGTAAAGGTGAGTTGGGGTGCTGCATAAAACCAGAGATTGAAATGAGCACAGATAAAGTTCCTTAAGTCAAATATGGAATAGACAAGAGCTACTCCTTGCTCAACGAAATGGACTCAACACCGCATATTAAACGCCTAAGAATGTACCTGACTAGTAAGTATCTTAAAACCTATGGATTGCTATGTCTCCGAAAGAGAATCAAGCATGTGTACAGGGGCATAAACGCAGCAGTGATAGGATTGGAGAGGTTCGGTGAGCAAATGAAGACCCTTTGAAGTCATATTGCATGGTACCCATTACACGGGTCTTAACTCTCCAGTTTTAAGGTATTCTTCCTTCAGCTAAAACATGCATGTGGAACCCAAGTATGATCAACCATGTGAACGGGAGACGTGTTCAAATATGTCTCAGTTTTCCTCCCCTGGTACTCGGGTGCAACATTCCAGACGCTTTACTAACACTCTCCCCACTGGGAGAGTCAGCGCCTTTAACCTCCTGTTTGGCCCAGTTTGCAATTTCTGCGGAAGATGAACAGGAATAGCGAGAACCAATGAGAGACTAGCTGGAGGTGTCTGGACGGGCAAATTTAACTCTCATTTCCCACCAGGAAGAGGAAATAACCAAAGGCTCAGCATGCCGGGCCGGAACCAGATTAGGGCCTGAAGCCATCCTGCGGTGTTGCGGCCAGGTCACAAGAAAGCGAGTTGAAGAAAGGAGCTCAGGGGCACTGTAATTCACAAACCTGCAGAGTTATAAATGACAGCTATCGTCCAAAAATATACTGAAGTAAGGCTGCCAAAAGGACTTGAAAGCGGGGCAGAATTGCAGGAAACCGATTTCAGGAGGTAGACTGGAATTGCATTGAAAGCATAGGAAAAGAGGCAGAACGTCCACAATGATGCACTTGGCCAAAAAGGGCGTATGCGTTTTTTCCTGAATATATTCAGGAAAAAACGCATACGCCCTTTTTGGCCAACCAAGCAAGCTTGCAAAGGAAATCTGCACTACAATGAAGTCTCACTTCCCCCCGGTCAAAAGGGCCATCTGAAAAAAGTGTAAAATCCAGAAAGGCAGGACAGGCCACGGAGAACTGGGAGCCTTGTTATGCTGATGGGCGGGATGTAAATTGCCAACAGACACTCGGGAGAAGTGTATGGTGTTTCCTGAAACATCTAAAAAACAAAGCAACAGAGCCTAGGGCACTGCCACTTATGGTCCTATAGCTTAGGGAAATTAAAATCAAAAAGACACAGCCACCCCAAAGTTTGGGACGCCTCTGTTTACAAGAACCTCGTTTACAGTACAAGTTCAACATCGCAGAAAGTGAAAAATGGATAAAGAATTTGTGGTATTTACTTACA
Organism: Delphinus delphis; assembly: GCF_949987515.2. NCBI lineage: Eukaryota > Metazoa > Chordata > Mammalia > Artiodactyla > Delphinidae > Delphinus > Delphinus delphis. The sequence goes on along the minus strand of NW_027192759.1, from coordinate 409,513 downwards.
AATCAATATCACTCAGCAATGAAATCTATGTCATCAGGCCCTTAGCAGAACAATGAGTGGATTCAGGTATGATGATTCTAACTGAAATAAGTCACACAGAAAAAGAAACATCATAAGATATCAGTAATACACGGAATGTAAACTTGGCTACACAGGAACTGAATTACAGAACAGAACAGGGTCTCAAATTTAGAAAACCAACTTATGCTTGCTTAAGGGGAAAGGTGAGTTGGGGTGCTGCATAAAACCAGAGATTGAAATGAGCACAGATAATGTTACTTAAGCCAAATATGGAATAGACAAGAGCTACTCCTTGCTCAACGAAATGGACTCAACACCGCATATTAAACGCCTAAGAATGTACCTGACTAGTAAGTATCTTAAAACCTATGGATTGCTATGTCTCCGAAAGAGAATCAAGCATGTGTACAGGGGCAAAAACGCAGCAGTGATAGGATTGGAGAGGTTTGGTGAGCAAATGAAGACCCTTTGAAGTCATATTGCATGGTACCCATTACACGGGTCTTAACTCTCCAGGTTTAAGGTATTCTTCCTTCAGCTAAAACATGCATGTGGAACCCAAGTATGATCAACCATGTGAACGGGAGACGTGTTCAAATATGTCTCAGTTTTCCTCCCCTGGTACTCGGGTGCAACATTCCAGACCCTTTACTAACACTCTCCCGACTTGGAGAGTCAGCGCCTTTAACCTCCTGTTTGGCCCAGTTTGCAATTTCTGCGGAAGATGAACAGGAATAGGGAGAACCAATGAGAGACTAGCTGGAGGTGTCTGGACGGGCAAATTTAACTCTCATTTCCCACCAGGAAGAGGAAATAACCAAAGGCTCAGCGTGCCGTGCTGGAACCATATTAGGGCCTGAAGCCATCCTGCGGTGTTGCGGCCAGCTCAAAAGAAAGCGAGTTGAAGAAAGGAGCTCAGGGTCTCTGTAATTCACAAATCTGCAGAGTTATAAATGACAGCTATCGTCCAAAAATAGACTGAAGTAAGGCTGCCAAGAGGACTTGAAAGCGGGGCAGAATTGCAGGATACCGATTTCAGGAGGTAGACTGGAATTGCATTGAAAGCATAGGAAAAGAGGCAGAACGTCCACAATGATGCACTTTGCCAAAAGGGCGTATGCGTTTTTTCCTGAATATATTCAGGAAAAAACGCATACGCCCTTTTTGGCCAACCAAGCAAGCTTGCAAAGGAAATCTGCACTACAATGAAGTCTCACTTCCCCCCGGTCAAAAGGGCCATCTGAAAAAAGTGTAAAACCCAGAAAGGCAGGACAGGCCATGGAGAACTGGGAGCCTTGTTATGCTGATGGGCGGGATGTAAATTGCCAACAGACACTCGGGAGATGTGTATGGTGTTTCCTGAAACATCTAAAAAACAAAGCAACAGGGCCTAGGGCACTTCCACTTATGGTCCTATAGCTTAGGGAAATTAATATCAAAAAGACACAGCAACCCCAAAATTTGGGATGGCGCTTTTTACAGAAATCTCTTCTACGGCACAAGTTAAATATCCCAGAGAGCAAATAATGGATAAAGAAGTTGCGGTACTTATGTACAACAGAATACCACTCAGCAATGAAATCTATGTCACCAGGCCGGTACCAGCATAATGAGTGCATTGAGGCACGATGATTCTAAGTGAAATAAGTCACACAGAAAAAGAAACATCATAAGGTATCACTAATACACGGAATGTGAACTTGGCTACACATGAACTGAATTACAAAACAGAACAGGGTCTCAAGTTTAGAAAACCAACTTATGCCTGCTTAAGGGGGAAGGTGAGTTGGGGTGCTGCATAAAAGCAGAGTTTGAAATTAGCACAGATACCGTTCCATAAGCCAAATATGTAATAGACAAGAGCTACCCCTTGCTCAACGAAATGGATTCAACAATGAGGTATCACCTCACACCTGGTAGAATAGGCATCATTGAAAATCTACAAACAAAAAATGCTGGAAAGGGTGTGGAGAAAAGGAACCCTCTTCCACTATTGTTGGGAATATAAATTGATACAGTCATTATGGAGAACAATATGGAATTTCTTAAGAAACTAACAATAGAATTACCATATGATACAGCAATCCCAGTACTGGACATATACCCAGACAAAACCATAAATCAAAAAGAGTCATTCACCGCAATGTTCATTGCATCACTATTTACAATATCGAGGTAATGGAAGCAACCTAAATGCCCACAGACAGACGAATGCATAAAGCTGTGGTACATATATAAAATGGAATATTACTAAGCCATGAAAAGGAATGAAATTGGGTCATTTGTAGAGACGTCGATGGATCTAGAGACTGTCATACAGAGTGAAGTAAGTCAGAAAGAGAAAAACAAATCTTGTATATTCATGCATATATGTGGAACCTAGAAAAACTGTACAGATTAACCATTTTGCAAGGCATAAATAGAGCAACAGATGTAGACAACAAACGTATGGACAACAAGGGGGGAAAGCTGTTGGGGGGGTGGTGGTGGGAGGAGTTGAGAGACTGGGATTGGCATGTATACATTTATATGTATAAAATAGATAACCAATAAGAACCTGCTGTATAAAAATATAAAATAAAATTCAAAATTAAAAAGAAGTAAAATTTAAAAAATAAAACAGAAAAAACAATTATTCCCTGCACATACATGTATTTATATGAATAAATTATTTCCATGCTTATATCTGTAAATACAAAAAAGAGGAATAAAATCTACCTTGAACCAAAAACGAAAAAGAGAAAAAAAACACAGAACCCACCAGTTACACAGAGGAAAACCATATCAGGGCACTTGCTCCAGTTGTAAACAATTCTGAAGTTGGTCAGTGGTGGGGAATCGTCTCCCATTCAGCCAGCAGCCCCCACGCAACAAGCGTCCTCATTGCAAAGCTGGGGCACCGTGCCGAGGCATCTGTGAGTAAACGTGAGCTGAGCCCCAGGCCAGTTGCTGCTGAACTATTCCCACCCATCCCAGGTAAAACACCTGAATATATACAAGGACTTGAAAGCCTAGAGGAAGGGCCATAGAGCCACACGAGTGACAGCATGCCGGCCGACTTGGTGCCTGCAGCCAGCCAGGATGGTCCTGGCCCTGGGTGCTCTTCTGGAAGATTTCCATTTCCCTGCCTGAGATACCCGTCCTGTCCCTGCCCCCACTGCTTTTTTCCTTCCTCACCTCTGCCCAGGGAGAAATTCCAGCAGCAGGTATGGGTGACACATCCTCTTCTTTAGCAGGTGGCAGCCTGGCAACTGCTGCAGAAAGTCCAGCAGAGCCCCACTCACACTGGGCCACCCACAAAGCCGTGGCCTCTCACTCCCTCCCACCAGCCCAGCCCCGAGACTGCTGACAGGGCAGAGAAAATGGCGTCAGGCACGGCTGCAGGGGCTCTTGCTGCCTGGAGTGGTATTTATATTGATCTCAACCCAGGCACACCTGGGGAGGGCTGGCCGGCACGGTAAGGCTGCCCAGGTCAGCCAATCATCACCCCTCAGGGGCTCACAGTTGCAGAAAATGGAACTTGCTGAACCGGCCAGGTCCAAGGAACAGGTGTGGGCTCCTGAGAGTCAGGATAGACAAGGGGCTGCAGCTTTGGCTTGTTTTCTAATCATTTTATCTGGCCCATGAGTGGGAGACAACTTCAAGAAAACCCTCTCCTAATGAGAGGAACCCAGGAGTCAGGGAGAGGAGGGGTGGGTGGTGGTTGGAGACAGAGGCCTGGTGCCCCGGGTGCAGTGGAAGTCTCTGGAAGACCAGGTGGAGGGAGGCCTCACGGAGTGATGCCCAGGGTCACAGACCTGTCGCAGCTGCTGTTTGTTAGTTCAAGTCCTGCTCTGAGGTGCTCTGTGTCAGCTCTGAGCGACAGGTGAGCTGGGGGTGCTCTGCAATGAGGGCTATGTGCACGGTTCCTGTGTGCCCAGCCCTGCCACGGTACCTGCAAGGGTAGCTCTGTATCCTGGGAGGGGCCTGACCACGAGAGCCCCGTGGGCTGGGGTGGGGGTGGGGTACCTGCCCAGGTGAGCTCCATATTCTGGGATTGGTCTGACCACGAGAGCCCCATGGGCTGCTGGGGACCTGGTAAAGGATGTCAGGACAGTCAGTGAAGCCACCGAGGATATACCTCCAGTTGCTCCTAATTCCTACACCCTGCTGGTCATTCTACCAACCACCAGGACATGGTATTCTGTATTAGTCTTCAATGATGCCTTCTTTTGTATTCCATTAGTCCCAGGGTCACAAGAAATTTTGGCTTGTGAGTGGCAGGACTCAACATACAACTAAAACAATACTTCCGGGCCGTCTGGCCCCAAGGGTGCAAAAATTCCCACACCATCTTTGGGGAAAGCTTAGCTAAAGACCTAAAAGTTCTACCTCTGGAAAAGGAAACCCTCCTTCAATATGCAGACGACATTCTGATCACCAGCCCTACTAAGGAGGCCTCTGAACTACCAAGCCAATAAAGGATAGAAGTTGTCCAAGAAAAAGCTCAAATATCACAGACTGCGGTGACCTGCCTGGGCTTCATTCTCACAGAAGGTCAGAGAAGCCCATCCCAGGAAAGGGAAGAAACCATTTTCAGCCTTACCCCTTTCTAAAACTAGAAGACAGCTTAGGGGTTCCTGGGGAGGCCAGGGTTTGCTGCTTCTGGATCCCTAGCTACAGTCTACTAGCTGGGCCTCTATATGAAACACTGAAAGGAAAAGATGATGATCCTTTTGAATAGAATCCAGAAGTGGCCTTTCAAGAATGGAAAGAGCAGTCAATTCAGACCCTTGCCCTGGAACTCCCTAATTTAGCTAAACCCTTTGACCTTTACATTCCCGGTGAAAGGTGAATCGCCATTGGAGAATTAGTGCAAAAACTGGGACCACTTGAAATGGAACAATGCAAGAATGCCATCCAGGTAGGATAAACTACGGTCACTAAGGGGCTTGGCCCACTGCCACATCTGGCCAAGATACTGGCGGTATCTAAAAACCTGGAAATCAGCAGCCCAAAAGGCCACCTCCCTCCTAAGGGAAAAGGGCCCCACGTGGTGATCCTAACCACCAACCATGCCCTGAAGTTGCAGGGTTCACTCCGTGGGCACACCGACCTCGAGTGAGGAGGCCCTCCAACTCCAACATCCAGAGAGATAACCGGGGGCAACAGGGCACCATGACGACTCGTGTGAACATCACTTGACCTGGAGTTTCTCTCATAAAACAACAAGAGTGTGTCCCAAAAGAGTAGACTACTGCTTGCAGGACTTACTGCACCCAGAGGGGAGCTAATAATCTTGGCGGGGGAACAGTATACCACACTGTCACCATAGAAAAGCCTACAGACACCATGATGATGGTGGCCAATAAGACCGGCTGGACTCCTGTTTACTTCAAAAGGCTGTTGACTCAGTAGCCATCATGGTCCTTGATCACCACTGACCCTGGACTGTCTGGGAGTTGAGCGGGCAGGGCTCTGACACCTGGTGCTGTTTGTACGTTAATTCAGGGGCCTAACTGAAGAAAGCGCAGACTACTGGTCAGAGCATCTAGGCTGGCAGAGACGGTCAGCCTAAGGTGGCTGAACAAATGTGGGGCGGGGTGAAACCGGCCCCCACAGCGTCTCTGCACATCTCTTTCCTGGACCCTTAAAGGTCATTAGAATCTATAACACTTCCAATGCTGGTGCTCAGGTGGACGAGCAGGGAGGCAGGGGTCCTGGGGACAATCAACGTCACCGGGAGGCTGCTGGGGAGAAGCTCTGACCCTCGCCCCAGGGTATGAGGGCTCCCAACTCAGCACTCAGCAGTTACAGAAGAAGGGTCTGCACCCTCAGCACTCCAAGAATGAGGAACGGGACAAAAGGCAGAGGAGGGGTTTGTCCCCAGCAAAGCCCATTAAAAATCCCTGGGAGATAAAAATAGAATCTGGGCAATAAAGTCAAGTCTAACCTTTTTTATCCTTTGTGCTTTGTCTAATTTCACGTGCTCCTAGGGTCCCGCATGCAGAGGTTCCACACCCGGCACTTCAGACCAGATTTCCTAGTGCAGAATGGCTGGGTCGACACCTCAGCTCCTGGGGCCCAGTGCAGACTCCACGATATAGAGCCTGAGCTACAGCCAACCCAGCCCTCGAGAGCTCCGCCGCCTCCCTCCCTCCCACTGACTCTGACAGGATCTCTACACAGCAGCCCAGCCCACAGCCCACGGGGTAGTGCATGCTCTCACCTCTCCATTCTCTGATCAAAATATAAAGTTTCCTTTGCTTGTGAACCAAACTCAGTCTCGATCTCTTGGCCCCAATGACACTGGGCAGGGGGACACTTGTTGGGGTCCACTCTGGAGGATCAGTAACAGAAATTGAGACTATTGTAACCTCAATGAACAGATGTGTGAGCCAAACTGTAGTTAACATAGAACAGTGTATAAGGCTCGGGTAAAATAAGATGTTTTTAACACTTCCATTTGATATTTCCATCACTTTTTATAAGCAAGTTCAGTGAAAAGGTTTGTCTTATTTGTCAGGTCAATATTAGAGAAACGAAGTGATTTCTTTCCAAGGATGTACAGCTAATAATCTTGGTTAAACCTTCAATCTTGTTTTAAATGCTTTTCCATTGAAAATGATACCTCTCTTTCAGCTCCCCCATTTCTGAGAAGTATAAAATCTTATAATTTATTATTACCAAAGGGGAAAGGTGGGAGGAGGGATAAATTAACAGTTTGGAATGAACACATACACACTGCTATGTATAAAATAGATCATCAACAAGGAACTACTGTATAGCACAGGGAACTACACTCAACATTTTGCAATAACCTATAAGGGGAAATAATCTGAAAAAGAATAGATATTTTTATTGACATCATCTATCAATGACAGTTAAAGTGTAGCCTAAGGGAAGCTGGTGGTGAGTGCTTCTGACCCTGAAGACTTCAATCATCTAAAGTTTGGACTCTGCCTACTCCCCAAGGCCCTTAATGAACATATGTGTAGCCGTAGCTTAAAAACTTCCCCAGTTTGGGTTTCGGGGAGACACTGATTTTGAAAAAGCCCTGGTGTTCTCCTTACATGAATGGGACTCTTCCTACTGCTAAAACATGTCTGTCACACCCAGAGGATGGTATACCGTCTGATCGGGAAGAGTTTGGAAAAGGCATCTCATCTCCTCATCTCCTGGTGCTCGGGTTCACCCCTCCAGCGTCTTTACTAACAGTCTCCCCACTTGGAGATGTCAGCACTGTCAACATCCTGTTGCGTACAGTTTGGAATTTGTCCAGAGGATGAAGCGGAAGGATGAGGAACAATGAGAGACAAGTCCTAGGTGTTCAGACAGGCACATGTCACTCTAATTTCCAATCAGGAAGACGAATTGACCAAAGGCTAGGGTTGCCCATGGAAACAGTATAGGGCTTGAGGAAATCCCGCTGCTTTGTGGCCAGTTCCCATAAACACGAGTTGAACAATGGAACTCAGGGGCAGTAAAATTCACAAAACTGCAGAGTTGAAAATATCCATCACTGAAAAATGTCTTGAGGAAAGTCAGAGAAAAGGACTTGTAAGCAAGGGAGAATGGCAGGAAAGGGATTTGAGGAGGTAGAAAGGACTCGCCATTAAGCACAAGAAAAGGAGCTGAACATTGCCAACATTGCAGTTGGCCAAAAAGGGTGTATGCGTTCTTTTCTGTATATATTCAAGAAAAGGGCATACACTTTTTTAGCCAACCAAACAGGTGGGCACTGGAAGTCAATACTACAAAAGATATCACTTCGCATCAGTCAGAAGAGCCATCCTCATAAAGCGTAAACAACAGAAATGCAGGACAGGGCAACGAGAAGAGGGAGCCCTGTGAGACTTATAGTGGAAATGTATATTGCCAACGGCCATTCTGGAGAAGTGTATTGTGTTTACTAAAGCATCTAAAAAATGAGCTACAGAGCATAGGGCACTTGCACTCATGGGCGTATATCTTGGGAAAAACAAAAATCGAGAGGACACAGGCACCCCAATGTTTACCCCCTCTCTGTTTAAAAGATCCTCGACTAGGATATAACTTAAATGTCTCTGGAGGGAAAAAATGGATAGAGATGTGGTACTTAGGTAGAGTGGAATATTATTCAGCCTGGAAATCAATGAAATATGGCCAGTTGTAACGACTCCGGAGGAGTTACGTATGATCATTCTAAGTGACAGAATTCAAAAAGAAAAAGACACATATCATAAGATATCACTTAAAGGTGGAATCCAAAATGGCTACACATGAAATAAATTACAAAACAAAAACATAGTCAAATATGTAGAAAACACGCATAAGGCTGCTAAACGGGAAAGGTGGGGAGGGGTGAGGCATCATCCAGGAGGTTGAAATTAGCAAAGATACCATTCCAAATACCAAACTGATAATCAACAAGGCCTACACAGTAGCTAAAAGAACTGCACTCAGCACACTCAAGTCACCGGAAAAGAATATATACGACTGGTAAGAATCTGAAAAAGAATTTATTGATGTCTCTCTGTACGCGAATCAAGTGGATGTACAGCAGCAAGAAACAGAGCTTTGAAAATCAGCTGTAACCAATATAGTAATAAATTGAAAAAAATAAACGACAGAGAGACAGAGAAAACCTCTTACAACTTTTCCTCAGGGACGGTGATGCAACATGGATTGAACACATCTAGACCCACAGCAGGATGAGACATAAGGCTGGAAACTGTTTGCGCTAAGAGAAATGTGAGGTTGGGTGAGGAAATGCACACCCTTTAAAGTAATACTACCTGGTACCCATTCAATGGGTCCCAAATCTGCAGGTTCAAGGGATCTTCCTACAGCTAAAACATGCATGGAAAACCCAGAGGACTGTACACCATGTGATCGGGAGATGTGTCTAAAATGCACCTCATTTATCCTCTCCTGGTGCTCCTGTTCACCATTCCAGCCACGCTACTTAGAATCTCCCCACTTGGAGAATCAGCACATTTAAACTTCTGTTTCACACATTTTGCAAATTGTGAGGAGGATGAACGGGAAGAGGGGGAACCAATGAGAGAAGAGTTGTAGGGGTTTGGACGGGCACATATCACTCTAATTTCCCATTAAGAATAAGAATTAAAGAAAGGCTCAGCCTGCCTCGCCGGAGCCAAAATAGGGCCTGAAGCAATCCTGCGGGTTTGAGGCCAGCTCACAAAAGAGCAACTTAAAAAATGGAGCTCAGGGTCACTGCAATTCACAAACCTGCAGAGTTATAAATGAAAACTAACGTCCAAAAATATGTTGAGGTAAGGCAAAGAAGAGGATCTGAATGCAAGACAGAATTGCAAGAAACAGATTTCAAGAGATAGATTGGACTTGTCTTTAACGCACATGAAAAGCGGCAGAATTTCGACAATGATGCAGTTGGCCCAAAAGGGCGTATGCGTTTTTTCCTGATTATATCCAGGAAAAAACGCATACGCACTTTATGGGCAACGAAGCAAGCAAGCAATGCAAATGTGCACAACAAAGAAGTCTCACTTCCCACCGGTCAAAAGGGCCATCCTAAAAAATTGTAAAAACCAGAAATGCAGGACAGGCCATGGAGAACAGGGAGCCTTTATACGCTGATGGGCAGTGTGTGAACTGCCGAGAGCCACTCTGGAGAAGTGTATGGTGGTTCCTAAATCATCTAAAAAACAGAGCTACAGAGCATAGGACACTTCCAATCATGGGAGTATATCTAGGGAAGTCTAAAAATCAACAAGACACAAGCACACCACAGTTTAGGGCTACTCTGTTTACAAGAACCTCAACTTCAGTACACCTTAAATATCCCAGGAAAGAGAACAATGGATAAAGAAGATGTGGTACTTATGTACAATGGAATATCTCTTCACCATGAAATCAATGTAATAAGGCTAGTAGAAGGATAAAGAGTGGATTTAGGTCCGATAATACTACTTGAAATAAGTCAAACAGAAAAAGAAACATATCATAAGATATCACTTATAGAGGGAGGGTAAATATGGCTGCACAAGAAATGAATTACAGAACAGAACAGTGTCTCACATTTAGAAAACACACTTATGTCAGCTTAAGGGGAAAGGAGAGGTGGGGTGATGCATAAAACCAGAGTTTGAAATTAGCACAGATACCGTTCAATAAACCAAATAGGTATTAGACAAGATCTACACCTTGCTCAATGAACAGGCCTCAACACACCCTATACACCGCAGAGAAATATATCTGAGGAATAAGAATCTTAAAACCCATGTATTGATATATCTCCATAAGGGAATCAAGTGTGTGCAGAGCGGCACAAACACAGCAGTGAAAAGGAGCTAAACCCCATTATAGAAATAAATTTTAAAAACAAAACGCTGAAACAATGAAAGAGAGAAAAATTCTTACAAAATTTGCTCAGGGGCTGTGATGCAACCTGGATTGACCACATATAAACCTACAGCTGGATAAGACATAAGGCTGGACACTTGGGGCTGACAGGATTGGTGAGCTTTGGTGAGCAACTGCCGAAAGTTTAATGCAATACTTCATGCTACTCAGTCCAAGGGTCCCAACACTCCAGGTTGAAGGGAATCTTCCTACAGCTAAACCATGCTTGGGAAACCCAGCGACTGGTATACCATATGATCGGGAAAGGTTTCTAAAACGCACCTCATTTTTCCTCTCCTGGGGCTCCGGATCGACATTCCAGCCGCTTTACTAACAACATCCCCACATGGAGTCAATGCCTTTAAGTTCTGGTATTGCACAGTCTGCAGTTAGTGCAGAGGATGAATGGGAATAGGGGGAACCAGTGAGAAACTAGCTGTAGCGGTTTCAATGGGCACATGTCACTCTAATATCACATCAGTAAGAAGAATTAACCAAAGGCACAGCAGGTGCCCCAGAAGAAAAATAGGGCTTCAAGGAATCCTGTGGTTATGGGGCAATACCACAAAAATAAGAGCTAAAAAATGGAGCTAAGGGCCACTGCAATTCAAAAACCTGCAGAGTTATAAAGGCCAACTATTTTTAAAAAATATATTGAGGTAAGGCTATGAAGAGGCATTGAAAGCAAGGCAGAATTGCAGGAAACCGATTTCAGGAGGTAGACTGGAATTGCATTGAAAGCATATGAAGAGAGTCAGAAACTCGACAATGATGCACTTGGCCAAAAAGGGCGTATGCGTTTTTTCCTGAATATATTCAGGAAAAAACGCATACGCACTTTTTGGCCAACCAAGCAAGCTTGCAAAGGAAATCTGCACAACAATGAAGTCTCATTTCCACCTGGTCAAAAGGGCCATCTGAAAAAAGTGTAAAATCCAGAAAGGCACGACAGGCCATGGAGAACTGGGAGCCTTCTTATGCTGATGGGCGGGATGTAAATTGCCAACAGCCACTCTGGAGAAGTGTATGGTGTTTCCTGAAACATCTAAAAAACAAAGCAACAGAACCTAGGGCACTTCCACTTATGGTCCTATAGCTTAGGGAAATTAAAATCAAAAAGACACAGCCACCCCAAAGTTTGGGACGGCTCTGTTTACAAGAACCTCGTTTACAGTACAAGTTCAATATCGCAGAAAGTGAAAAATGGATAAAGAACTTGTGGTACTTACGTACAATGCAATATCACTCAGCAATGAAATCTATGTCATCAGACCCGTAGCAGCATAATGAGTGGATTCAGGTATGATGATTCGAACTGAAATAAGTCACACAGAAAAGAAACATCATAAGGTATCACTAATACACAGAATGTGAACTTGGCTACACATGAACTGAATTACAAAACAGAACATTGTCTCAAGTTTAGAAAACCAACTTATGCTTGCTTAAGGGGGAAGGTGAGTTGGGGTGCTGCATAAAACCAGAGATTGAAATCAGCACAGATAAAGTTCCTTAAGCCAAATATGGAATAGACAAGAGCTACTCCTTGCTCAACGAAATGGACTCAACACCCCATATTAAACGCCTAAGAATGTACCTGACTAGTAAGTATCTTAAAACCTATGGATTGCTATGTCTCCAAAAGAGAATCAAGCATGTGTACAGGGGCATAAATGCAGCAGTGATAGGATTGGAGAGGTTGGGTGAGCAAATGAAGACCCTTTGAACTCATATTGCATGGTACCCATTCCACGGGTTTCAACTACCTAGGTTTAAGATATTCTTCCTTCATCTAAAACATGCACGTGGAACCTAGAGTATGATCAACCATGTGATCGGGAGACGTGTTCAAATATGTGTCAGTTTTCGTACCCTGTTACTCGGGTGCAACATTCCAGACGCTTTACTAACACTCTCCCGACTTGGAGAGTCAGTCCCTTTAACCTCCTGTTTGGCCCAGTTTGCAATTTCTGCGGAAGATGAACAGGAATAGCGAGAACCAATGGAGACTAGCTGGAGGTGTCTGGACGGGCAAATTTAACTCTCATTTCCTACCAGGAAGAGGAATTAACCAAAGGCTCAGCGTGCCATGCCAGAATCAGATTAGGGCCTGAAGCCATCCTGCGGTGTTGCGGCCAGCTCAAAAGAAAGCGAGTTGAAGAAAGGAGCTCAGGGGCACTGGAATTCACAAACCTGCAGAGTTATAAATGACAGCTATCGTCCAAAAATAGACTGAAGTAAGGATGCCAAGAGGACTTGAAAGCGGGGCAGAATTGCAGGAAACCGATTTCAGGAGGTAGACTGGAATTGCATTGAAAGCATAGGAAAAGAGGCAGAACGTCCACAATGATGCACTTGGCCAAAAAGGGCGTATGCGTTTTTTCCTGAATATATTCAGGAAAAAACGCATACGCCCTTTTTGGCCAACCAAGCAAGCTTGCAAAGGAAATCTGCACTACAATGAAGTCTCACTTCCCCCCGGTCAAAAGGGCCATCTGAATAAAGTGTAAAATCCAGAAAGGCAGGACAGGCCATGGAGAACTGGGAGCCTTGTTATGCTGATGGGCGGGATGTAAATTGCCAACAACCACTCGGGAGAAGTGTATGGTGTTTCCTGAAACATCTAAAAAACAAAGCAACAGAACCTAGGGCACTTCCACTTATGGTCCTATAGCTTAGGGAAATTAAAATCAAAAAGACACAGCCACCCCAAAGTTTGGAACGGCTCTGTTTACAAGAACCTCATTTACAGTACAAGTTCAACATCGCAGAAAGTGAAAAATGGATAAAGAAGTTGTGGTATTTACTTACAAAGCAATATCACTCAGCAATGAAATCTGTGTCATCAGGCCCTTAGCAGCACAATGAGTGGATTCAGGTATGATGATTCTAACTGAAGTAAGTCACACAGAAAAAGAAACATCATAAGATATCAGTAATACACGGAATGTAAACTTGGCTACACAGGAACTGAATTACAGAACAGAACAGGGTCTCAAATTTAGAAAACCAACTTATTCTTGCTTAAGGGTAAAGGTGAGTTGGGGTGCTGCATAAAACCAGAGATTGAAATGAGCACAGATAAAGTTCCTTAAGCCAAATATGGAATAGACAAGAGCTACTCCTTGCTCAACGAAATGGACTCAACAACGCATATTAAACGCCTAAGAATGTACCTGACTTGTAAGTATCTTAAAACCTATGGATTGCTATGTCTCCAAAAGAGAATCAAGCATGTGTACAGGGGCATAAACGCAGCAGTGATAGGATTGGAGAGGTTCGGTGAGCAAATGAAGACCCTTTGAAGTCATATTGCATGGTACCCATTCCACGGGTTTCAACTACCCAGGTTTAAGGTATTCTTCCTTCAGCTAAAACATGCATGTGGAACCTAGAGTATGATCAACCATGTGATCGGGAGACGTGTTCAAATATGTCTCAGTTTTCGTACCCTGGTACTCGGGTAAAACATTCCAGACGCTTTACTAACACTCTCCCGACTTGGAGAGTCAGTCCCTTTAACCTCCTGTTTGGCCCAGTTTGCAATTTCTGCGGAAGATGAACAGGAATAGCGAGAACCAATGGAGACTAGCTGGAGGTGTCTGGACGGGCAAATTTAACTCTCATTTCCTACCAGGAAGAGGAATTAACCAAAGGCTCAGCGTGCCGTTCCGGAATCAGATTAGGGCCTGAAGCCATCCTGCAGTGTTGCGGCCAGCTCAAAAGAAAGCGAGTTGAAGAAATGAGCTCAGGGGCACTGTAATTCACAAACCTGCAGAGTTATAAATGACAGCTATCGTCCAAAAATAGACTGAAGTAAGGCTGCCAAGGGGACTTGAAAGCGGGGCAGAATTGCAGGAAACCGATTTCAGGAGGTAGACTGGAATTGCATTGAAAGCATAGGAAAACAGGCAGAACGTCCACAATGATGCACTTGGCCAAAAAGGGCGTATGCGTTTTTTCCTGAATATATTCAGGAAAAAACGCATACGCCCTTTTTGGCCAACCAAGCAAGCTTGCAAAGAAAATCTGCACTACAATGAAGTCTCACTTCCCCCCGGTCAAAAGGGCCATCTGAAAAAAGTGTAAAATCCAGAAAGGCAGGACAGGCCATGGAGAACTGGGAGCCTTGTTATGCTGATGGGCGGGATGTAAATTGCCAACAACCACTCCGGAAAAGTGTATGGTGTTTCCTGAAACATCTAAAAAACAAAGCAACAGAGCCTAGGGCACTTCCACTTATGGTCCTATAGCTTAGGGAAATTAAAATCAAAAAGACACAGCCACCCCAAAGTTTGGGATGCCTCCGTTTACAAGAACCTCGTTTACCGTACAAGTTCAATATCACAGAAAGTGAAAAATGGATAAAGAACTTGTGGTACTTACGTACAATGCAGTATCAGTCAGCAATGAAATCTATGTCATCAGGCCCGTAGCAGCATAATGAGTGGATTCAGGTACGATGATTCTAACTGAAATAAGTCACACAGAAAAAGAAACATCATAAGATATCAGTAATACACGGAATGTAAACTTGGCTACACAGGAACTGCATTCCAAAACAGAACAGGGTCTCAAATTTAGAAAACCAACTTATGCTTGCTTCAGGGGAAAGGTGAGTTGGGTTGCTGCATAAATCCAGAGATTGAAATGAGCACAGATAAAGTTCCTTAAGCCAAATATGGAATAGACAAGAGCTACTCCTTGCTCAACGAAATGGACTCAACACCCCATATTAAACGCCTAAGAATGTACCTGACTAGTAAGTATCTTAAAACCTATGGATTGCTATGTCTCCAAAAGACAATCAAGCGTGTGTACAGGGGCATAAACGCAGCAGTGATAGGATTGGAGAAGTTCGGTGAGCAAATGAAGACCCTTTGAAGTCATATTGCATGGTACCCATTCCACGGGTCTCAACTCTCCAGGTTTAAGGTATTCTTCCTTCAGCTAAAACATGCATGTGGAACCCAGTGTATGATCAACCATTTGAACGGGAGACGTGTTCAAATATGTCTCAGTTTTCCTCCCCTGGTACTCGGGTGCAACATTCCAGACGCTTTACTAACACTCTCCCGACTTGGAGAGTCAGTCCCTTTAACCTCCTGTTTGGCCCAGTTTGCAATTTCTGCGGAAGATGAACAGGAATAGCGAGAACCAATGAGAGACTAGCTGGAGGTGTCTGAACGGGCAAATTTAACTCTCATTTCCCACCAGGAAGAGGAATTAACCAAAGGCTCAGCATGCCGGGCCGGAACCAGATTAGGGCCTGAAGCCATCCTGCGGTGTTGCGGCCAGGTCACAAGAAAGCGAGTTGAAGAAAGGAGCTCAGGGGCACTGTAATTCACAAACCTGCAGAGTTATAAATGACAGCTATCGTCCAAAAATAGACTGAAGTAAGGCTGCCAAGAGGACTTGAAAGCAGGGCAGAATTGCAGGAAACCGATTTCAGGAGGTAGACTGGAATTGCATTGAAAGCATAGGAAAAGAGGCAGAACGTCCACAATGATGCATTTGGCCAAAAAGGGCGTATGCGTTTTTTCCTGAATATATTCAGGAAAAAACGCATACGCCCTTTTTGGCCAACCAAGCAAGCTTGCAAAGGAAATCTGCACTACAATGAAGTCTCACTTCCCCCCGGTCAAAAGGGCCATCTGAAAAAAGTGTAAAATCCAGAAAGGCAACAGGCCATGGAGAACTGGGAGCCTTGTTATGCTGATGGGCGGGATGTAAATTGCCAACAGACACTCGGGAGAAGTGTATGGTGTTTCCTGAAACATCTAAAAAACAAAGCAACAGAGCCTAGGGCACTTCCACTTATGGTCCTATAGCTTAGGGAAATTAAAATCAAAAAGACACAGCCACCCCAAAGTTTGGAACGGCTCTGTTTACAAGAACCTCGTTTACAGTACAAGTTCAACATCGCAGAAAGTGAAAAATGGATAAAGAACTTGTGGTACTTACGTACAATGCAGTATCACTCAGCAATGAAATCTATGTCATCAGGCCCGTGGCAGCATAATGAGTAGATTCAGGTACGATGATTCTAACTGAAATAAGTCACACAGAAAAAGAAACATCATAAGATATCACTAATACACGGAATGTAAACTTGGCTACACAGGAACTGAATTCCAAAACACAACAGGTTCTCAAATTTAGAAAACCAACTTATGCTTGCTTAAGGGGAAAGGTGAGTTGGGTTGCTGCATAAAACCAGAGTTTGAAATGAGCACAGATAAAGTTCCTTAAGCCAAATATGGAATAGACAAGAGCTACTCCTTGCTCAACGAAATGGACTCAACACCGCATATTAAACGCCTAAGAATGTACCTGACTAGTAAGTATCTTAAAACCTATGGATTGCTATGTGTCCGAAAGAGAATCAAGCATGTGTACAGGGGCATAAACGCAGCAGTGATAGGATTGGAGAGGTTCGGTGAGCAAATGAAGACCCTTTGAAGTCATATTGCATGGTACCATTTCCACGGGTTTCAACTACCAAGGTTTTAGGTATTCTTCCTTCAGCTAAAACATGCATGTGGAACCCAGAGTATGATCAACCATGTGATCGGGAGACGTGTTCAAATATGTCTCAGTTTTCCTCCCCTGGTACTCGGGTGCAACATTCCAGACGCTTTACTAACACTCTCCCCACTTGGAGAGTCAGTCCCTTTAACCTCCTGTTTGGCCCAGTTTGCAATTTCTGCGGAAGATGAACAGGAATAGCGAGAACCAATGAGAGGCTAGCTGGAGGTGTCTGGAGGGGCAAATTTAACTCTCATTTCCCACCAGGAAGAGGAATTAACCAAAGGCTCAGCATGCCGGGCCGGAACCAGATTAGGGCCTGAAGCCATCCTGCGGTGTTGCGGCCAGCTCAAAAGAAACCGAGTTGAAGAAAGGAGCTCAGGGGCACTGTAATTCACAAACCTGCAGAGTTATAAATGACAGCTATCGTCCAAAAATAGACTGAAGTAAGGCTGCCAAGAGGACTTGAAAGCGGGGCAGAATTGCAGGAAACCGATTTCAGGAGGTAGACTGGAATTGCATTGAAAGCATAGGAAAAGAGGCAGAACGTCCACAATGATGCACTTGGCCAAAAAGTGCGTATGCGTTTTTTCCTGAATATATTCAGGAAAAAACGCATACGCCCTTTTTGGCCAACCAAGCAAGCTTGCAAAGGAAATCTGCACTACAATGAAGTCTCACTTCCCCCCGGTCAAAAGGGCCATCTGAAAAAAGTGTAAAATCCAGAAAGGCAGGACAGGCCATGGAGAACTGGGAGCCTTGTTATGCTGATGGGCGGGATGTAAATTGCCAACAGACACTCGGGAGAAGTGTATGGTGTTTCCTGAAACATCTAAAAAACAAAGCAACAGAGCCTAGGGCACTGCCGCTTATGGTCCTATAGCTTAGGGAAATTAAAATCAAAAAGACACAGCCACCCCAAAGTTTGGGACGCCTCCATTTACAAGAACCTCGTTTACCGTACAAGTTCAATATCACAAAAAGTGAAAAATGGATGAAGAACTTGTGGTACTTACGTACAATGCAGTATCACTCAGCAATGAAATCTATGTCATCAGGCCCATAGCAGCATAATGAGTGGATTCAGGTACGATGATTCTAACTGAAATAAGTCACACAGAAAAAGAAACATCATAAGATATCAGTAATACACGGAATGTAAACTTGGCTACACAGGAACTGCATTCCAAAACAGAACAGGGTCTCAAATTTAGAAAACCAACTTATGCTTGCTTAAGGGTAAAGGTGAGTTGGGGTGCTGCATAAAACCAGAGATTGAAACGAGCACAGATAAAGTTCCTTAAGCCAAATATGGAATAGACAAGAGCTACTCCTTGCTCAACGAAATGGACTCAACACCGCATATTAAACGCCTAAGAATGTACCTGACTAGTAAGTATCTTAAAACCTATGGATTGCTATGTCTCCGAAAGAGAATCAAGCATGTGTACAGGGGCATAAACGCAGCAGTGATAGGATTGGAGAGGTTCGGTGAGCAAATGAAGACCCTTTGAAGTCATATTGCATGGTACCCATTCCACGGGTTTCAACTACCCAGGTTTTAGGTATTCTTCCTTCAGCTAAAACATGCATGTGGAACCCAGAGTATGATCAACCATGTGATCGGGAGACGTGTTCAAATATGTCTCAGTTTTCGTACCCTGGTACTCGGGTGCAACATTCCAGACGCTTTACTAACACTCTCCCCACTTGGAGAGTCAGTCCCTTTAACCTCCTGTTTGGCCCAGTTTGCAATTTCTGCGGAAGATGAACAGGAATAGCGAGAACCAATGAAAGGCTAGCTGGAGGTGTCTGGACGGGCAAATTTAACTCTCATTTCCCACCAGGAAGAGGAAATAACCAAAGGCTCAGCGTGCCGTGCCAGAACCAGATTAGGGCCTGAAGCCATCCTGCGGTGTTGCGGCCAGCTCAAAAGAAAGCGAGTTGAAGAAAGGAGCTCAGGGGCACTGTAATTCACAAACCTGCAAAGTTATAAATGACAGCTATTGTCCAAAAATAGACTGAAGTAAGGCTGCCAAGAGGACTTGAAAGCGGGGCAGAATTGCAGGAAACCGATTTCAGGAGGTAGACTGGAATTGCATTGAAAGCATAGGAAAAGAGGCAGAACGTCCACAATGATGCACTTGGCCAAAAAGGGCGTATGCGTTTTTTCCTGAATATATTCAGGAAAAAACGCATACGCCCTTTTTGGCCAACCAAGCAAGCTTGCAAAGGAAATCTGCACTACAATGAAGTCTCACTTCCCCCCGGTCAAAAGGGCCATCTGAAAAAAGTGTAAAATCCAGAAAGGCAGGACAGGCCATGGAGAACTGGGAGCCTTGTTATGCTGATGGACGGGATGTAAATTGCCAACAACCACTCGGGAGAAGTGTATGGTGTTTCCTGAAACATCTAAAAAACAAAGCAAAAGAACCTAGGGCACTTCCACTTATGGTCTTATAGCTTAGGGAAATTAAAATCAAAAAGACACAGCCACCCCAAAGTTTGGAACGGCTCTGTTTACAAGAACCTCGTTTACAGTACAAGTTCAACATCGCAGAAAGTGAAAAATGGAGAAAGAAGTTGTGGTATTTACTTACAAAGCAATATCACTCAGCAATGAAATCTGTGTCATCAGGCCCTTAGCAGCACAATGAGTGGATTCAGGTATGATGATTCTAACTGAAGTAAGTCACACAGAAAAAGAAACATCATAAGATATCAGTAATACACGGAATGTAAACTTGGCTACACAGGAACTGAATTACAGAACAGAACAGGGTCTCAAATTTAGAAAAACAACTTATGCTTGCTTAAGGGTAAAGGTGAGTTGGGGTGCTGCATAAAACCGGAGATTGAAATGAGCACAGATAAAGTTCCTTAAGCCAAATATGGAATAGACAAGAGCTACTCCTTGCTCAACGAAATGGACTCAACACCGCATATTAAACGCCTAAGAATGTACCTGACTAGTAAGTATCTTAAAACCTATGGATTGCTATGTCTCCGAAAGAGAATCAAGCATGTGTACAGGGGCATAAACGCAGCAGTGATAGGATTGGAGAGGTTTGGTGAGCAAATGAAGACCCTTTGAAGTCATATTGCATGGTACCCATTACACGGGTTTCAACTACCCAGGTTTTAGGTATTCTTCCTTCAGCTAAAACATGCATGTGGAACCCAGAGTATGATCAACCATGTGATCGGGAGACGTGTTCAAATATATCTCAGTTTTCCTCCCCTGGTACTCGGGTGCAACATTCCAGACGCTTTACTAACACTCTCCCCACTTGGAGAGTCAGTCCCTTTAACCTCCTGTTTGGCCCAGTTTGCAATTTCTGCGGAAGATGAACAGGAATAGCGAGAACCAATGAGAGGCTAGCTGGAGGTGTCTGGACGGGCAAATTTAACTCTCATTTCCCAACAGGAAGAGGAAATAACCAAAGGCTCAGCGTGCCGTACCGGAACCAGATTAGGGCCTGAAGCCATCCTGCGGTGTTGCAGCCAGGTCACAAGAAAGCGAGTTGAAGAAAGGAGCTCAGGGACACTGTAATTCACAAACCTGCAGAGTTATAAATGACAGCTATCGTCCAAAAATACACTGAAGTAAGGCTGCCAAGAGGACTTGAAAGGGGGGCAGAATTGCAGGAAACCGATTTCAGGAGGTAGACTGGAATTGCATTGAAAGCATAGGAAAAGAGGCAGAACGTCCACAATGATGCACTTGGCCAAAAAGGGCGTATGCGTTTTTTCCTGAATATATTCAGGAAAAAACGCATACGCCCTTTTTGGCCAACCAAGCAAGCTTGCAAAGGAAATCTGCACTACAATGAAGTCTCACTTCCCCCCGGTCAAAAGGGCCATCTGAAAAAAGTGTAAAATCCAGAAAGGCAACAGGCCATGGAGAACTGGGAGCCTTGTTATGCTGATGGGCGGGATGTAAATTGCCAACAGACACTTGGGAGAAGTGTATGGTGTTTCCTGAAACATCTAAAAAACAAAGCAACAGAGCCTAGGGCACTTCCACTTATGGTCCTATAGTTTAGGGAAATTAAAATCAAAAAGACACAGCCACCCCAAAGTTTGGAACGGCTCTGTTTACAAGAACCTCGTTTACAGTACAAGTTCAACATCGCAGAAAGTGAAAAATGGATAAAGAAGTTGTGGTATTCACTTACAAAGCAATATCACTCAGCAATGAAATCTATGTCATCAGGCCCTTAGCAGCACAATGAGTGGATTCAGGTATGATGATTCTAACTGAAATAAGTCACACAGAAAAAGAAACATCATAAGATATCAGTAATACACGGAATGTAAACTTGGCTACACAGGAACTGAATTACAGAACAGAACAGGGTCTCAAATTTAGAAAACCAACTTATGCTTGCTTAAGGGTAAAGGTGAGTTGGGGTGCTGCATAAAACCAGAGATTGAAATGAGCACAGATAAAGTTCCTTAGGCCAAATATGGAATAGACAAGAGCTACTCCTTGCTCAACGAAATGGACTCAACACCGCATATTAAACGCCTAAGAATGTACCTGACTAGTAAGTATCGTAAAACCTATGGATTGCTATGTCTCCGAAAGAGAATCAAGCATGTGTACAGGGGCAAAAACGCAGCAGTGATAGGATTGGAGAGGTTCGGTGAGCAAATGAAGACCCTTTGAAGTCATATTGCATGGTACCCATTACACGGGTCTCAACTCTCCAGGTTTAAGGTATTCTTCCTTCAGCTAAAACATGCATGTGGAACCCAAGTATGATCAACAATGTGAATGGGAGACGTGTTCAAATATGTCTCAGTTTTCCTCCCCTGGTACTCGGGTGCAACATTCCAGACGCTTTACTAACACTCTCCCCACTTGGAGAGTCAGCGTCTTTAACCTCCTGTTTGGCCCAGTTTGCAATTTCTGCGGAAGATGAACAGGAATAGCGAGAACCAATGAGAGGCTAGCTGGAGGTGTCTGGACGGGCAAATTTAACTCTCATTTCCCATCAGGAAGAGGAAATAACCAAAGGCTCAGCGTGCCGTACCGGAACCAGATTAGGGCCTGAAGCCATCCTGCGGTGTTGCGGCCAGCTCAAAAGAAAGCGAGTTGAAGAAAGGAGCTCAGGGGCACTGTAATTCACAAACCTGCAGAGTTATAAATGACAGCTATCGTCCAAAAATAGACTGAAGTAAGGCTGCCAAGAGGACTTGAAAGCGGGGCAGAATTGCAGGAAACCGATTTCAGGAGGTAGACTGGAATTGCATTGAAAGCATAGGAAAAGAGGCAGAACGTCCACAATGATGCACTTGGCCAAAAAGGGCGTATGCGTTTTTTCCTGAATATATTCAGGAAAAAACGCATACGCCCTTTTTGGCCAACCAAGCAAGCTTGCAAAGGAAATCTGCACTACAATGAAGTCTCACTTCCCCCTGGTCAAAAGGGCCATCTGAAAAAAGTGTAAAATCCAGAAAGGCAGGACAGGCCATAGAGAACTGGGAGCCTTGTTATGCTGATGGGCGGGATGTAAATTGCCAACAACCACTCGGGAGAAGTGTATGGTGTTTCCTGAAACATCTAAAAAACAAAGCAACAGAAACTAGGGCACTTCCACTTATGGTCCTATAGCTTAGGGAAATTAAAATCAAAAAGACACAGCCACCCCAAAGTTTGGAACGGCTCTGTTTACAAGAACCTCGTTTACAGTACAAGTTCAACATCGCAGAAAGTGAAAAATGGATAAAGAAGTTGTGGTATTTACTTACAAAGCAATATCACTCAGCAATGAAATCTGTGTCATCAGGCCCTTAGCAGCACAATGAGTGGATTCAGGTATGATGATTCTAACTGAAGTAAGTCACACAGAAAAAGAAACATCATAAGATATCAGTAATACACGGAATGTAAACTTGGCTACACAGGAACTGAATTACAGAACAGAACAGGGTCTCAAATTTAGAAAACCAACTTATGCTTGCTTAAGGGTAAAGGTGAGTTGGGGTGCTGCATAAAACCAGAGATTGAAATGAGCACAGATAAAGTTCCTTAAGTCAAATATGGAATACACAAGAGCTACTCCTTGCTCAACGAAATGGACTCAACACCACATATTAAACGCCTAAGAATGTACCTGACTAGTAAGTATCTTAAAACCTATGGATTGCTATGTCTCCGAAAGAGAATCAAGCATGTGTACAGGGGCATAAACGCAGCAGTGATAGGACTGGAGAGGTTCGGTGAGCAAATGAAGACCCTTTGAAGTCATATTGCATGGTACCCATTCCACGGGTTTCAACTACCCATGTTTTAGGTATTCTTCCTTCAGCTAAAACATGCATGTGGAACCCAGAGTATGATCAACCATGTGATCGGGAGACGTGTTCAAATATGTCTCAGTTTTCCTCCCCTGGTACTCGGGTGCAACATTCCAGACGCTTTACTAACACTCTCCCCACTTGGAGAGTCAGTCCCTTTAACCTCCTGTTTGGCCCAGTTTGCAATTTCTGCGGAAGATGAACAGGAATAGCGAGAACCAATGAGAGGATAGCTGGAGGTGTCTGGACGGGCAAATTTAACTCTCATTTCCCAACAGGAAGAGGAAATAACCAAAGGCTCAGCGTGCCGTACCGGAACCAGATTAGGGCCTGAAGCCATCCTGCGGTGTTGTGGCCAGGTCACAAAAAGCGAGTTGAAGAAAGGAACTCAGGGGCACTGTAATTCACAAACCTGCAGAGTTATAAATGACAGCTATCGTCCAAAAATAGACTGAAGTAAGGCTGCCAAGAGGACTTGAAAGCGGGGCAGAATTGCAGGAAACCGATTTCAGGAGGTAGACTGGAATTGCATTGAAAGCATAGGAAAAGAGGCAGAACGTCCACAATGATGCACTTGGCCAAAAAGGGCGTATGCGTTTTTTCCTGAATATATTCAGGAAAAAACGCATACGCCCTTTTTGGCCAACCAAGCAAGCTTGCAAAGGAAATCTGCACTACAATGAAGTCTCACTTCCCCCCGGTCAAAAGGGCCATCTGAAAAAAGTGTAAAATCCAGAAAGGCAGGACAGGCCATGGAGAACTGGGAGCCTTGTTATGCTGATGGGCGGGATGTAAATTGCCAACAACCACTCGGGAGAAGTGTATGGTGTTTCCTGAAACATCTAAAAAACAAAGCAACAGAACCTAGGGCACTTCCACTTATGGTCCTATAGCTTAGGGAAATTAAAATCAAAAAGACACAGCCACCCCAAAGTTTGGAACGGCTCTGTTTACAAGAACCTCGTTTACAGTACAAGTTCAACATCGCAGAAAGTGAAAAATGGATAAAGAACTTGAGATACTTACGTACAATGCAGTATCACGCAGCAATGAAATCTATGTCATCAGGCCCGTAGCAGCATAATGAGTAGATTCAGGTACGATGATTCTAACTGAAATAAGTCACACAGAAAAAGAAACATCATAAGATATCAGTAATACACGGAATGTAAACTTGGCTACACAGGAACTGAATTACAGAACAGAACAGGGACTCAAATTTAGAAAACCAACTTATGCTTGCTTAAGGGGAAAGGTGAGTTGGGTTGCTGCATAAAACCAGAGATTGAAATGAGCACAGATAAAGTTCCTTAAGCCAAATATGGAATAGACAAGAGCTACTCCTTGCTCAACGAAATGGACTCAACACCGCATATTAAACGCCTAAGAATGTACCTGACTAGTAAGTATCTTAAAACCTATGGATTGCTATGTCTCCGAAAGAGAATCAAGCATGTGTACAGGGGCATAAACGCAGCAGTGATAGGATTGGAGAGGTTCGGTGAGCAAATGAAGACCCTTTGAAGTCATATTGCATGGTACCCATTCCACGGGTTTCAACTACCCAGGTTTTACGTATTCTTCCTTCAGCTAAAACATGCATGTGGAACCCAGAGTATGATCAACCATGTGATCGGGAGACGTGTTCAAATATGTCTCAGTTTTCCTCCCCTGGTACTCGGGTGCAACA
The DNA here is from genome assembly GCF_949987515.2 of Delphinus delphis. NCBI lineage: Eukaryota > Metazoa > Chordata > Mammalia > Artiodactyla > Delphinidae > Delphinus > Delphinus delphis. Next base: position 384,621 of record NW_027192759.1, on the reverse strand, counting down.
TTCCAGATGCTTTACTAACACTCTCCCCACTTGGAGAGTCAGCGCCTTTAACCTCCTGTTTGGCCCAGTTTGCAATTTCTGCGGAAGATGAACAGGAATAGCGAGAACCAATGAGAGGCTAGCTGGAGGTGTCTGGACCGGCAAATTTAACTCTCATTTCCCACCAGGAGGAGGAAATAACCAAAGGCTCAGTGTGCCGTGCCAGAACCAGATTAGGGCCTGAAGCCATCCTGCGGTGTTGCAGCCAGGTCACAAGAAAGCAAGTTGAAGAAAGGAGCTCAGGGGCTCTGTAATTCACAAACCTGCAGAGTTATAAATGACAGCTATCGTCCAAAAATAGACTGAAGTAAGGCTGCCAAGAGGACTTGAAAGCGGGGCAGAATTGCAGGAAACCGATTTCAGGAGGTAGACTGAAATTGCATTGAAAGCATAGGAAAAGAGGCAGAACGTCCACAATGATGCACTTGGCCAAAAAGGGCGTATGCGTTTTTTCCTGAATATATTCAGGAAAAAACGCATACGCCCTTTTTGGCCAACCAAGCAAGCTTGCAAAGGAAATCTGCACTGCAATGAAGTCTCACTTCCCCCAGGTCAAAAGGGCCATCTGAAAAAAGTGTAAAATCCAGAAAGGCAGGACAGGCCATGGAGAACTGGGAGCCTTGTTATGCTGATGGGTGGGATGTAAATTGCCAACAGACACTCGGGAGAAGTGTATGGTGTTTCCTGAAACATCTAAAAAACAAAGCAACAGAGCCTAGGGCACTGCCACTTATGGTCCTATAGCTTAGGGAATTTAAATTCAAAAAGACACAGCCACCCCAAAGTTTGGGACGCCTCTGTTTACAAGAACCTCGTTTACAGTACAAGTTCAACATCGCAGAAAGTGAAAAATGGATAAAGAAGTTGTGGTATTTACTTACAAAGCAATATCACTCAGCAATGAAATCTATGTCATCAGGCCCTTAACATCACAATGAGTGGATTCAGGTATGATGATTCTAACTGAAATAAGTCACACAGAAAAAGAAACATCATAAGATATCAGTAATACACGGAATGTAAACATGGCTACACAGGAACTGATTTACAGAACAGAACAGGGTCTCAAATTTAGAAAACCAACTTATGCTTGCTTAAGGGTAAAGGTGAGTTGGGGTGCTGCATAAAACCAGAGATTGAAATGAGCACAGATAAAGTTCCTTAAGTCAAATATGGAATAGACAAGAGCTACTCCTTGCTCAACGAAAGGGACTCAACACCGCATATTAAACGCCTAAGAATGTACCTGACTAGTAAGTATCGTAAAACCTATGGATTGCTATGTCTCCGAAAGAGAATCAAGCATGTGTACAGGGGCATAAACGCAGCAGTGATAGGATTGGAGAGGTTCGGTGAGCAAATGAAGACCCTTTGAAGTCATATTGCATGGTACCCATTACACGGGTCTCAACTCTCCAGGTTTAAGGTATTCTTCCTTCAGCTAAAACATGCATGTGGAACCCAAGTATGATCAACCATGTGATCGGGAGACGTGTTCAAATATGTCTCAGTTTTCGTACCCTGGTACTCGGGTGCAACATTCCAGACGCTTTACTAACACTCTCCCCACTTGGAGAGTCAGTCCCTTTAACCTCCTCCTTGGCCCAGTTTGCAAATTCTGTGGAAGATGAACAGGAATAGCGAGAACCAATGAGAGACTAGCTGGAGGTGTCTGGATGGGCAAATTTAACTCTCATTTCCCACCAGGAAGAGGAATTAACCAAAGGCTCAGCGTGCTGTGCCAGAACCAGATTAGGGCCTGAAGACATCCTGCGGTGTTGCGGCCAGGTCACAAGAAAGCGAGTTGAAGAAAGGAGCTCAGGGGCACTGTAATTCACAAACCTGCAGAGTTATAAATGACAGCTATCGTCCAAAAATAGACTGAAGTAAGGCTGCCAAGAGGACTTGAAAGCGGGGCAGAATTGCAGGAAACCGATTTCAGGAGGTAGACTGGAATTGCATTGAAAGCATAGGAAAAGAGGCAGAACGTCCACAATGATGCACTTGGCCAAAAAGGGCGTATGCGTTTTTTCCTGAATATATTCAGGAAAAAACGCATACGCCCTTTTTGGCCAACCAAGCAAGCTTGCAAAGGAAATCTGCACTACAATGAAGTCTCACTTCCCCCCGGTCAAAAGGGCCATCTGAAAAAAGTGTAAAATCCAGAAAGGCAGGACAGGCCATGGAGAACTGGGAGCCTTGTTATGCTGATGGGCGGGATGTAAATTGCCTACCACCACTCGGGAGAAGTGTATGGTGTTTCCTGAAACATCTAAAAAACAAAGCAACAGAACCTAGGGCACTTCCACTTATGGTCCTATAGCTTAGGGAAATTAAAATCAAAAAGACACAGCCACCCCAAAGTTTGGAACGGCTCTGTTTACAAGAACCTCGTTTACAGTACAAGTTCAACATCGCAGAAAGTGAAAAATGGATAAAGAAGTTGTGGTATTTACTTACAAAGCAATATCACTCAGCAATGAAATCTGTGTCATCAGGCCCTTAGCAGCACAATGAGTGGATTCAGGTATGATGATTCTAACTGAAGTAAGTCACACAGAAAAAGAAACATCATAAGATATCAGTAATACACGGAATGTAAACTTGGCTACACAGGAACTGAATTACAGAACAGAACAGGGTCTCAAATTTAGAAAACCAACTTATGCTTGCTTAAGGGTAAAGGTGAGTTGGGGTGCTGCATAAAACCAGAGATTGAAATGAGCACAGATAAAGTTCCTTAAGTCAAATATGGAATAGACAAGAGCTACTCCTTGCTCAACGAAATGGACTCAACACCGCATATTAAACGCCTAAGAATGTACCTGACTAGTAAGTATCTTAAAACCTATGGATTGCTATGTCTCCGAAAGAGAATCAAGCATGTGTACAGGGGCATAAACGCAGCAGTGATAGGATTGGAGAGGTTCGGTGAGCAAATGAAGACCCTTTGAAGTCATATTGCATGGTACCCATTACACGGGTCTTAACTCTCCAGGTTTAAGGTATTCTTCCTTCAGCTAAAACATGCATGTGGAACCCAAGTATGATCAACCATGTGAACGGGAGACGTGTTCAAATATGTCTCAGTTTTCCTCCCCTGGTACTCGGGTGCAACATTCCAGACGCTTTACTAACACTCTCCACACTTGGAGAGTCAGCGCCTTTAACCTCCTGTTTGGCCCAGTTTGCAATTTCTGCGGAAGATGAACAGGAATAGCGAGAACCAATGAGAGACTAGCTGGAGGTGTCTGGACGGGCAAATTTAACTCTCATTTCCCACCAGGAAAAGGAAATAACCAAAGGCTCAGCGTGCCGTGCCAGAACCAGATTAGGGCCTGAAGCCACAATGCGGTGTTGCGGCCAGGTCACAAGAAAGCGAGTTGAAGAAAGGAGCTCAGGGTCACTGAAATTCACATACCTGCAGAGTTATAAATGACAGCTATCGTCCAAAAATAGACTGAAGTAAGGCTGCCAAGAGGACTTGAAAGCGGGGCAGAATTGCAGGAAACCGATTTCAGGATGTAGACTGGAATTGCATTGAAAGCATAGGAAAAGAGGCAGAACGTCCACAATGATGCACTTGGCCAAAAAGGGCGTATGCGTTTTTTCCTGAATATATTCAGGAAAAAACGCATACGCCCTTTTTGGCCAACCAAGCAAGCTTGCAAAGGAAATCTGCACTGCAATGAAGTCTCACTTCCCCCCGGTCAAAAGGGCCATCTGAAAAAAGTGTAAAATCCAGAAATGCAGGACAGGCTATGGAGAACTGGGAGCCTTGTTATGCTGATGGGCGGGATGTAAATTTCCAACAACCACTCGGGAGAAGTGTATGGTGTTTCCTGAAACATCTAAAAAACAAAGCAACAGAAGCTAGGGCATTTCCACTTATGGTCCTATAGCTTAGGGAAATTAAAATCAAAAAGACACAGCCACCCCAAAGTTTGGAACGGCTCTGTTTACAAGAACCTCGTTTACAGTACAAGTTCAACATCGCAGAAAGTGAAAAATGGATAAAGAACTTGAGATACTTACGTACAATGCAGTATCACGCAGCAATGAAATCTATGTCATCAGGCCCGTAGCAGCATAATGAGTAGATTCAGGTACGATGATTCTAACTGAAGTAAGTCACACAGAAAAGGAAACATCATAAGATATCACTAATACACGGAATGTAACCTTGGCTACACAGGAACTGAATTACAGAACAGAACAGGGACTCAAATTTAGAAAACCAACTTATGCTTGCTTAAGGGGAAAGGTGAGTTGGGTTGCTGCATAAAACCAGAGATTGAAATGAGCACAGATAAAGTTCCTTAAGCCAAATATGGAATAGACAAGAGCTACTCCTTGCTCAACGAAATGGACTCAACACCGCATATTAAACGCCTAAGAATGTACCTGACTAGTAAGTATCTTAAAACCTATGGATTGCTATGTCTCCGAAAGAGAATCAAGCATGTGTACAGGGGCATAAACGCAGCAGCGATAGGATTGGAGAGGTTCGGTGAGCAAATGAAGACCCTTTGAAGTCATATTGCATGGTACCCATTACACGGGTCTCAACTCTCCAGGTTTAAGGTATTCTTCCTTCAGCTAAAACATGCATGTGGAACCCAAGTATGATCAACCATGTGATCGGGAGACGTGTTCAAATATGTCTCAGTTTTCGTACCCTGGTACTCGGGTGCAACATTCCAGACGCTTTACTAACACTCTCCCCACTTGGAGAGTCAGTCCCTTTAACCTCCTCCTTGGCCCAGTTTGCAAATTCTGTGGAAGATGAACAGGAATAGCGAGAACCAATGAGAGACTAGCTGGAGGTGTCTGAACGGGCAAATTTAACTCTCATTTCCCACCAGGAAGAGGAATTAACCAAAGGCTCAGCGTGCCGTGCCAGAACCAGATTAGGGCCTGAAGACATCCTGCGGTGTTGCGGCCAGGTCACAAGAAAGCGAGTTGAAGAAAGGAGCTCAGGGGCACTGTAATTCACAAACCTGCAGAGTTATAAATGACAGCTATCGTCCAAAAATAGACTGAAGTAAGGCTGCCAAGAGGACTTGAAAGCGGGGCAGAATTGCAGGAAACCGATTTCAGGAGGTAGACTGGAATTGCATTGAAAGCATAGGAAAAGAGGCAGAACGTCCACAATGATGCACTTGGCCAAAAAGGGTGTATGCGTTTTTTCCTGAATATATTCAGGAAAAAACGCATACGCCCTTTTTGGCCAACCCAGCAAGCTTGCAAAGGAAATCTGCACTACAATGAAGTCTCACTTCTCCCTGGTCAAAAGGGCCATCTGAAAAATGTGTAAAATCCAGAAAGGCAGGACAGGCCATGGAGAACTGGGAGCCTTGTTATGCTGATGGGCGGGATGTAAATTGCCAACAACCATTCGGGAGAAGTGTATGGTGTTTCCTGAAACATCTAAAAAACAAAGCAACAGAACCTAGGGCACTTCCACTTATGGTCCTATAGCTTAGGGAAATTAAAATCAAAAAGACACAGCCACCCCAAAGTTTGGAACGGCTCTGTTTACAAGAACCTCGTTTACAGTACAAGTTCATCATTGCAGAAAGTGAAAAATGGATAAAGAAGTTGTGGTATTTACTTACAAAGCAATATCACTCAGCAATGAAATCTGTGTCATCAGGCCCTTAGCAGCACAATGAGTGGATTCAGGTATGATGATTCTAACTGAAATAAGTCACACAGAAAAAGAAACATCATAAGATATCAGTAATACACGGAATGTAAACTTGGCTACACAGGAACAGAATTACAGAACAGAACAGGGTCTCAAATTTAGAAAACCAACTTATGCTTGCTTAAGGGTAAAGGTGAGTTGGGGTGCTGCATAAAACCAGAGATTGAAATGAGCACAGATAAATTTCCTTAAGTCAAATATGGAATAGACAAGAGCTACTCCTTGCTCAACGAAATGGACTCAACACCGCATATTAAATGCCTAAGAATGTACCTGACTAGTAAGTATCTTAAAACCTATGGATTGCTATGTCTCCGAAAGAGAATCAAGCATGTGTACAGGGGCATAAACGCAGCAGTGATAGGATTGGAGAGGTTCGGTGATCAAATGAAGACCCTTTGAAGTCATATTGCCTGGTACCCATTACACGGGTCTTAACTCTCCAGGTTTAAGGTATTCTTCCTTCAGCTAAAACATGCATGTGGAACCTAGAGTATGATCAACCATGTGAACGGGAGACGTGTTCAAATATGTCTCAGTTTTCCTCCCCTGGTACTCGGGTGCAACATTCCAGACGCTTTACTAACACCTCCCCACTTGGAGAGTCAGCGCCTTTAACCTCCTGTTTGGCCCAGTTTGCAATTTCTGCGGAAGATGAACAGGAATAGCGAGAACCAATGAGAGACTAGCTGGAGGTGTCTGGACGGGCAAATTTAACTCTCATTTCCCACCAGGAAGAGGAAATAACCAAAGGCTCAGCGTGCCGTGCCGGAACCAGATTAGGGCCTGAAGCCATCCTGCGGTGTTGCGGCCAGGTCACAAGAAAGCAAGTTGAAGAAAGGAGCTCAGGGGCACTGTAATTCATAAACCTGCAGAGTTATAAATGACAGCTATCGTCCAAAAATACATTGAAGTAAGGCTGCCAAGAGGACTTGAAAGCGGGGCAGAATTGCAGGATACCGATTTCAGGAGGTAGACTGGAATTGCATTGAAAGCATAGGAAAAGAGGCAGAACGTCCACAATGATGCACTTGGCCAAAAAGGGCGTATGCGTTTTTTCCTGAATATATTCAGGAAAAAACGCATACGCCCTTTTTGGCCAACCAAGCAAGCTTGCAAAGGAAATCTGCACTACAATGAAGTCTCACTTCCCCCCGGTCAACAGGGCCATCTGAAAAAAGTGTAAAATCCAGAAAGGCAGGACAGGCCATGGAGAACTGGGAGCCTTGTTATGCTGATGGGCGGGATGTAAATTGCCAACAACCACTCAGAAGAAGTGTATGGTGTTTCCTGAAACATCTAAAAAACAAAGCAACAGAACCTAGGGCACTTCCACTTATGGTCCTATAGCTTAGGGAAATTAAAATCAAAAAGACACAGCCACCCCAAAGTTTGGAACGGCTCTGTTTACAAGAACCTCGTTTACAGTACAAGTTCAACATCACAGAAAGTGAAAAATGGATAAAGAAGTTGTGGTATTTACTTACAAAGCAATATCACTCAGCAATGAAATCTGTGTCATCAGGCCCTTAGCAGCACAATGAGTGGATTCAGGTATGATGATTCTAACTGAAATAAGTCACACAGAAAAAGAAACATCATAAGATATCAGTAATACACGGAATGTAAACTTGGCTACACAGGAACTGAATTACAGAACAGAACAGGGACTCAAATTTAGAAAACCAACTTATGCTTGCTTAAGGTTAAAGGTGAGTTGGGGTGCTGCATAAAACCAGAGATTGAAATGAGCACAGATAAAGTTCCTTAAGCCAAATATGGAATAGACAAGAGCTACTCCTTGCTCAACGAAATGGACTCAACACCGCATATTAAACGCCTAAGAATGTACCTGACTAGTAAGTATCTTAAAACCTATGGATTGCTATGTCTCCGAAAGAGAATCAAGCATGTGTACAGGGGCATAAACGCAGCAGTGATAGGATTGGAGAGGTTCGGTGAGCAAATGAAGACCCTTTGAAGTCACATTGCATGGTACCCATTCCACGGGTTTCAACTACCCAGGTTTTAGGTATTCTTCCTTCAGCTAAAACATGCATGTGGAACCCAAGTATGATCAACCATGTGATCGGGAGACGTGTTCAAATATGTCTCAGTTTTCCTCCCCTGGTACTCGGGTGCAAGATTCCAGACGCTTTACTAACACTCTCCCCACTTGGAGAGTCAGCGCCTTTAACCTCCTGTTTGGCCCAGTTTGCAATTTCTGCGGAAGATGAACAGGAATAGCGAGAACCAATGAGAGGCTAGCTGGAGGTGTCTGGACGGGCAAATTTAACTCTCATTTCCCACCAGGAAGAGGAAATAACCAAAGGCTCAGCATGCCGTACCGGAACCAGATTAGGGCCTGAAGCCATCCTGCGGTGTTGCGGCCAGCTCAAAAGAAAGCGAGTTGAAGAAAGGAGCTCAGGGGCACTGTAATTCACAAACCTGCAGAGTTATAAATGACAGCTATCGTCCAAAAATAGACTGAAGTAAGGCTGCCAAGAGGACTTGAAAGCGGGGCAGAATTGCAGGAAACCGATTTCAGGAGGTAGACTGGAATTGCATTGAAAGCATAGGAAAAGAGGCAGAACGTCCACAATGATGCACTTGGCCAAAAAGGGCGTATGCGTTTTTTCCTGAATATATTCAGGAAAAAACGCATACGCCCTTTTTGGCCAACCAAGCAAGCTTGCAAAGGAAATCTGCACTACAATGAAGTCTCACTTCCCCCCGGTCAAAAGGGCCATCTGAAAAAAGTGTAAAATCCAGAAAGGCAGGACAGGCCATGGAGAACTGGGAGCCTTGTTATGCTGATGGGCGGGATGTAAATTGCCAACCACCACTCGGGAGAAGTGTATGGTGTTTCCTGAAACATCTAAAAAACAAAGCAACAGAACCTAGGGCACTTCCACTTAAGGTCCTATAGCTTAGGGAAATTAAAATCAAAAAGACACAGCCACCCCAAAGTTTGGAACGGCTCTGTTTACAAGAACCTCGTTTACAGTACAAGTTCAACATCGCAGAAAGTGAAAAATGGATAAAGAAGTTGTGGTATTTACTTACAAAGCAATATCACTCAGCAATGAAATCTGTGTCATCAGGCCCTTAGCAGCACAATGAGTGGATTCAGGTATGATGATTCTAACTGAAATAAGTCACACAGAAAAAGAAACATCATAAGATATCAGTAATACACGGAATGTAAACTTGGCTACACAGGAACTGAATTACAGAACAGAACAGGGTCTCAAATTTAGAAAACCAACTTATGCTTGCTTAAGGGGAAAGGTGAGTTGGGGTGCTGCATAAAACCAGAGATTGAAATGAGCACAGATAAAGTTCCTTAAGCCAAATATGGAATAGACAAGAGCTACTCCTTGCTCAACGAAATGGACTCAACACCGCATATTAAACGCCTAAGAATGTACCTGACTAGTAAGTATCTTAAAACCTATAGATTGCTATGACTCCGAAAGAGAATCAAGCATGTGTACAGGGGCATAAACGCAGCAGTGATAGGATTGGAGAGGTTCGGTGAGCAAATGAAGACCCTTTGAAGTCATATTGCATGGTACCCATTCCACGGGTCTCAACTCTCCAGGTTTAAGGTATTCTTCCTTCAGCTAAAACATGCATGTGGAACCTAGAGTATGATCAACCATGTGATCGGGAGACGTGTTCAAATATGTCTCAGTTTTCGTACCCTGGTACTCGGGTGCAACATTCCAGATGCTTTACTAACACGCTCCCGACTTGGAGAGTCAGTCCCTTTAACCTCCTTTTGGCCCAGTTTGCAATTTCTGCGGAAGATGAACAGGAATAGCGAGAACCAATGAGAGGCTAGCTGGAGGTGTCTGGACGGGCAAATTTAACTCTCATTTCCCACCAGGAAGAGGAATTAACCAAAGGCTCAGCGTGCCGTGCCGGAACCAGATTAGGGCCTGAAGCCATCCTGCGGTGTTGCGGCCAGCTCAAAAGAAAGCGAGTTGAAGAAAGGAGCTCAGGGGCACTGTAATTCACAAACCTGCAGAGTTATAAATGACAGCTATCGTCCAAAAATAGACTGAAGTAAGGCTGCCAAGAGGACTTGAAAGCGGGGCAGAATTGCAGGAAACCGATTTCAGGAGGTAGACTGGAATTGCATTGAAAGCATAGGAAAAGAGGCAGAACGTCCACAATGATGCACTTGGCCAAAAAGGGCGTATGCGTTTTTTCCTGAATATATTCAGGAAAAAACGCATACGCCCTTTTTGGCCAACCCAGCAAGCTTGCAAAGGAAATCTGCACTACAATGAAGTCTCACTTCCCCCCGGTCAAAAGGGCCATCTGAAAAAAGTGTAAAATCCAGAAAGGCAGGACAGGCCATGGAGAACTGGGAGCCTTGTTATGCTGATGGGCGGGATGTAAATTGCCAACAGACACTCGGGAGAAGTGTATGGTGTTTCCTGAAACATCTAAAAAACAAAGCAACAGAGCCTAGGGCACTGCCACTTATGGTCCTATAGCTTAGGGAAATTAAAATCAAAAAGACACAGCCACCCCAAAGTTTGGGACGCCTCCGTTTACAAGAACCTCATTTACCGTACAAGTTCAATATCACAGAAAGTGAAAAATGGATAAAGAACTTGTGGTACTTACGTACAATGCAGTATCACTCAGCAATGAAATCTGTGTCATCAGGCCCTTAGCAGCACAATGAGTGGATTCAGGTACGATGATTCTAACTGAAATAATTCACAAAGAAAAAGAAACATCATAAGATATCAGTAATACACGGAATGTAAACTTGGCTACACAGGAACTGAATTACAGAACAGAACAGGGTCTCAAATTTAGAAAACCAACTTATTCTTGCTTAAGGGTAAAGGTGAGTTGGGGTGCTGCATAAAACCAGAGATTGAAATGAGCACAGATAAAGTTCCTTAAGCCAAATATGGAATAGACAAGAGCTACTCCTTGCTCAATGAAATGGACTCAACACCCCATATTAAACGCCTAAGAATGTACCTGACTAGTAAGTATCTTAAAACCTATGGATTGCTATGTCTCCGAAAGAGAATCAAGCGTGTGTACAGGGGCATAAACGCAGCAGTGATAGGATTGGAGAGGTTCGGTGAGCAAATGAAGACCCTTTGAAGTCATATTGCATGGTACCCATTCCACGGGTTTCAACTACCCAGGTTTAAGGTATTCTTCCTTCAGCTAAAACATGCATGTGGAACCTAGAGTATGATCAACCATGTGATCGGGAGACGTGTTCAAATATGTCTCAGTTTTCCTCCCCTGGTACTCGGGTAAAACATTCCAGACGCTTTACTAACACTCTCCCCACTTGGAGAGTCAGTCCCTTTAACCTCCTGTTTGGCCCAGTTTGCAATTTCTGCGGAAGATGGACAGGAATAGCGAGAACCAATGAGAGGCTAGCTGGAGGTGTCTGGACGGGCAAATTTAACTCTCATTTCCCACCAGGAAGAGGAATTAACCAAAGGCTCAGCATGCCGGGCCGGAACCAGATTAGGGCCTGAAGCCATCCTGCGGTGTTGCGGCCAGGTCACAAGAAAGCGAGTTGAAGAAAGGAGCTCAGGGGCACTGTAATTCACAAACCTGCAGAGTTATAAATGACAGCTATCGTCCAAAAATAGACTGAAGTAAGGCTGCCAAGAGGACTTGAAAGCGGGGCAGAATTGCAGGAAACCGATTTCAGGAGGTAGACTGGAATTGCATTGAAAGCATAGGAAAAGAGGCAGAACGTCCACAATGATGCACTTGGCCAAAAAGGGCGTATGCGTTTTTTCCTGAATATATTCAGGAAAAAACGCATACGCCCTTTTTGGCCAACCAAGCAAGCTTGCAAAGGAAATCTGCACTACAATGAAGTCTCACTTCCCCCCGGTCAAAAGGGCCATCTGAAAAAAGTGTAAAATCCAGAAAGGCAACAGGCCATTGAGAACTGGGAGCCTTGTTATGCTGATGGGCGGGATGTAAATTGCCAACAGACACTCGGGAGAAGTGTATGGTGTTTCCTGAAACATCTAAAAAACAAAACAACAGAGCCTACGGCACTTCCACTTATGGTCCTATAGCTTAGGGAAATTAAAATCAAAAAGACACAGCCACCCCAAAGTTTGGAACGGCTCTGTTTACAAGAACCTCGTTTACAGTACAAGTTCAACATCGCAGAAAGTGAAAAATGGATAAAGAACTTGTGGTACTTACGTACAATGCAGTATCACTCAGCAATGAAATCTATGTCATCAGGCCCGTAGCAGCATAATGAGTAGATTCAGGTACGATGATTCTAACTGAAATAAGTCACACAGAAAAAGAAACATCATAAGATATCACTAATACACAGAATGTAAACTTGGCTACACAGGAACTGCATTCCAAAACAGAACAGGGTCTCAAATTTAGAAAACCAACTTATGCTTGCTTAAGGGGAAAGGTGAGTTGGGGTGCTGCATAAAACCAGAGATTGAAATGAGCACAGATAAAGTTCCTTAAGCCAAATATGGAATAGACAAGAGCTACTCCTTGCTCAACGAAATGGACTCAACACCGCATATTAAACGCCTAAGAATGTACCTGACTAGTAAGTATCTTAAAACCTATGGATTGCTATCTCTCCGAAAGAGAATCAAGGATGTGTACAGGGGCATAAACGCAGCAGTGATAGGATTGGAGAGGTTCGGTGAGCAAATGAAGACCCTTTGAAGTCATATTGCATGGTACCCATTCCACGGGTTTCACCTACCCAGGTTTTAGGTATTCTTCCTTCAGCTAAAACATGCATGTGGAACCCAGAGTATGATCAACCATGTGATCAGGAGACGTGTTCAAATATGTCTCAGTTTTCCTCCCCTGGTACTCGGGTGCAACATTCCAGACGCTTTACTAACACTCTCCCCACTTGGAGAGTCAGCGCCTTTAACCTCCTGTTTGGCCCAGTTTGCAATTTCTGCGGAAGATGAACAGGAATAGCGAGAACCAATGAGAGGCTAGCTGGAGGTGTCCGGACGGGCAAATTTAACTCTCATTTCCCACCAGGAAGAGGAAATAACCAAAGGCTCAGTGTGCCGTACCGGAACCAGATTAGGGCCTGAAGCCATCTTGCGGTGTTGCGGCCAGCTCTAAAGAAACCGAGTTGAAGAAAGGAGCGCAGGGGCACTGTAATTCACAAACCTGCAGACTTATAAATGACAGCTATCGTCCAAAAATAGACTGAAGTAAGGCTGCCAAGAGGACTTGAAAGCGGGGCAGAATTGCAGGAAACCGATTTCAGGAGGTAGACTGGAATTGCATTGAAAGCATAGGAAAAGAGGCAGAACGTCCACAATGATGCACTTGGCCAAAAAGGGTGTATGCGTTTTTTCCTGAATATATTCAGGAAAAAACGCATACGCCCTTTTTGGCCAACCAAGCAAGCTTGCAAAGGAAATCTGCACTACAATGAAGTCTCACTTCCCCCCGGTCAAAAGGGCCATCTGAAAAAAGTGTAAAATCCAGAAAGGCAGGACAGGCCATGGAGAACTGGGAGCCTTGTTATGCTGATGGGTGGGATGTAAATTGCCAACAACCACTCAGGAGAAGTGTATGGTGTTTCCTGAAACATCTAAAAAACAAAGCAACAGAACCTATGGCACTTCCACCTATGGTTCTATAGCTTAGGGAAATTAAAATCAAAACACACAGCCACCCCAAAGTTTGGAACGGCTCTGTTTACAAGAACCTCGTTTACAGTACAAGTTCAACATCGCAGAAAGTGAAAAATGGATAAAGAAGTTGTGGTATTTACTTACAAAGCAATATCACTCAGCAATGAAATCTGTGTCATCAGGCCCTTAGCAGCACAATGAGTGGATTCAGGTATGATGATTCTAACTGAAATAAGTCACACAGAAAAAGAAACATCATAAGATATCAGTAATACACGGAATGTAAACTTGGCTACACAGGAACTGAATTACAGAACAGAACAGGGTCTCAAATTTAGAAAACCAACTTATGCTTGCTTAAGGGGAAAGTTGAGTTGGGGTGCTGCATAAAACCAGAGATTGAAATGAGCACAGATAAAGTTCCTTAAGCCAAATATGGAATAGACAAGAGCTACTCCTTGCTCAACGAAATGGACTCAACACCGCATATTAAACGCCTAAGAATGTACCTGACTAGTAAGTATCTTAAAACCTATGGATTGCTATGTCTCCGAAAGAGAATCAAGCATGTGTACAGGGGCATAAACGCAGCAGTGATAGGATTGGAGAGGTTCGGTGAGCAAATGAAGACCCTTTGAAGTCATATTGCATGGTACGCATTCCACGGGTTTCAACTACCCAGGTTTTAGGTATTCTTCCTTCAGCTAAAACATGCATGTGGAACCCAGAGTATGATCAACCATGTGATCGGGAGACGTGTTCAAATATGTCTCAGTTTTCCTCCCCTGGTACTCGGGTGCAACATTCCAGACGCTTTACTAACACTCTCCCCACTTGGAGAGTCAGTCCCTTTAACCTCCTGTTTGGCACAGTTTGCAATTTCTGCGGAAGATGAACAGGAATAGCGAGAACCAATGAGAGGCTAGCTGGAGGTGTCTGGACGGGCAAATTAACTCTCATTTCCCACCAGGAGGAGGAAATAACCAAAGGCTCAGCGTGCCGTGCCAGAACCAGATTAGGGCCTGAAGCCATCCTGCGGTGTTGCGGCCAGGTCACAAGAAAGCGAGTTGAAGAAAGGAGCTCAGGGGCACTGTAATTCACAAACCTGCAGAGTTATAAATGACAGCTATCATCCAAAAATAGACTGAAGTAAGGCTGCCAAGAGGACTTGAAAGCGGGGCAGAATTGCAGGAAACCGATTTCAGGAGGTAGACTGGAATTGCATTGAAAGCATAGGAAAAGAGGCAGAACGTCCACAATGATGCACTTGGCCAAAAAGGGCGTATGCGTTTTTTCCTGAATATATTCAGGAAAAAACGCATACGCCCTTTTTGGCCAACCAAGCAAGCTTGCAAAGGAAATCTGCACTACAATGAAGTCTCACTTCCCCCCGGTCAAAAGGGCCATCTGAAAAAAGTGTAAAATCCAGAAAGGCAGGACAGGCCATGGAGAACTGGGAGCCTTGTTATGCTGATGGGCGGGATGTAAATTGCCAACAACCACTCGGGAGAAGTGTATGGTGTTTCCTGAAACATCTAAAAAACAAAGCAACAGAACCTAGGGCACTTCCACTTATGGTCCTATAGCTTAGGGAAATTAAAATCAAAAAGACACAGCCACCCCAAAGTTTGGAACGGCTCTGTTTACAAGAACCTCGTTTACAGTACAAGTTCAACATCGCAGAAAGTGAAAAATGGATAAAGAAGTTGTGGTATTTACTTACAAAGCAATATCACTCAGCAATGAAATCTGTGTCATCAGGCCCTTAGCAGCACAATGAGTGGATTCAGGTATGATGATTCTAACTGAAATAAGTCACACAGAAAAAGAAACATCATAAGATATCAGTAATACACGGAATGTAAACTTGGCTACACAGGAACTGAATTACAGAACAGAACAGGGTCTCAAATTTAGAAAACCAACATATTCTTGCTTAAGGGTAAAGGTGAGTTGGGGTGCTGCATAAAACCAGAGATTGAAATGAGCACAGATAAAGTTCCTTAAGCCAAATATGGAATAGAGAAGAGCTACTCCTTGCTCAATGAAATGGACTCAACACCCCATATTAAACGCCTAAGAATGTACCTGACTAGTAAGTATCTTAAAACCTATGGATTGCTATGTCTCCGAAAGAGAATCAAGCATGTGTACAGGGGCATAAACGCAGCAGTGATAGGATTGGAGAGGTTCGGTGAGCAAATGAAGACCCTTTGAAGTCATATTGCATGGTACCCATTCCACGGGTTTCAACTACCCAGGTTTAAGGTATTCTTCCTTCAGCTAAAACATGCATGTGGAACCTAGAGTATGATCAACCATGTGATCGGGAGACGTGTTCAAATATGTCTCAGTTTTCGTACCCTGGTACTCGGGTGCAACATTCCAGACGCTTTACTAACACTCTCCCGACCTGGAGAGTCAGTCCCTTTAACCTCCTGTTTGGCCCAGTTTGCAATTTCTGCGGAAGATGAACAGGAATAGCGAGAACCAATGAGAGACTAGCTGGAGGTGTCTGGACGGGCAAATTTAACTCTCATTTCCCACCAGGAAGAGGAAATAACCAAAGGCTCAGCGTGCCGTACCGGAGCCAGATTACGGCCTGAAGCCATCCTGCGGTGTTGTGGCCAGCTCAAAAGAAAGCGAGTTGAAGAAAGGAGCTCAGGGGCACTGTAATTCACAAACCTGCAGAGTTATAAATGACAGCTATCGTCCAAAAATAGACTGAAGTAAGGCTGCCAAGAGGACTTGAAAGCGGGGCAGAATTGCAGGAAACCGATTTCAGGAGGTAGACTGGAATTGCATTGAAAGCATAGGAAAAGAGGCAGAACGTCCACAATGATGCACTTGGCCAAAAAGGGCGTATGCGTTTTTTCCTGAATATATTCAGGAAAAAACGCATACGCACTTTTTGGCCAACCAAGCAAGCTTGCAAAGGAAATCTGCACTACAATGAAGTCTCACTTCCCGCGGGTCAAAAGGGCCATCTGAAAAAAGTGTAAAATCCAGAAAGGCAGGACAGGCCATGGAGAACTGGGAGCCTTGTTATGCTGATGGGCGGGATGTAAATTGCCAACAGACACTCCGGAGAAGTGTATGCTGTTTCCTGAAACATCTAAAACACAAAGCAACAGAGCCTAGGGCACTGCCCCTTATGGTCCTATAGCTTAGGGAAATTAAAATCAAAAAGACACAGCCACCCCAAAGTTTGGGACGCCTGTGTTTACAAGAACCTCGTTTACAGTACAAGTTCAACATCGCAGAAAGTGAAAAATGGATAAAGAAGTTGTGGTATTTACTTACAAAGCAATATCACTCAGCAATGAAATCTATGTCATCAGGCCCTTAGCAGAACAATGAGTGGGTTCAGGTATGATGATTCTAACTGAAATAAGTCACCCAGAAAAAGAAACATCATAAGATATCAGTAATACACGGAATGTAAACTTGGCTACACAGGAACTGAATTACAGAACAGAACAGGGTCTCAAATTTAGAAAACCAACTTATGCTTGCTTAAGGGTAAAGGTGAGGTGGGGTGCTGCATAAAACCAGAGATTGAAATGAGCACAGATAAAGTTCCTTAAGTCAAAATATGGAATAGACAAGAGCTACTCCTTGCTCAACGAAATGGACTCAACACCCCATATTAAACGCCTAAGAATGTACCTGACTAGTAAGTATCGTAAAACCTATGGATTGCTATGTCTCCAAAAGAGAATCAAGCATGTGTACAGGGGCATAAACGCAGCAGTGATAGGATTGGAGAGGTTCGGTGAGCAAATGAAGACCCTTTGAAGTCATATTGCATGGTACCCATTACACGGGTCTCAACTCTCCAGGTTTAAGGTATTCTTCCTTCAGCTAAAACATGCATGTGGAACCCAACTATGATCAACCATGTGATCGGGAGACGTGTTCAAATATGTCTCAGTTTTCCTCCCCTGGTACTCGGGTGCAACATTCCAGACGCTTTACTAACACTCTCCCCACTTGGAGAGTCAGCGCCTTTAACCTCCTGTTTGGCCCAGTTTGCAATTTCTGCGGAAGATGAACAGGAATAGCGAGAACCAATGAGAGGCTAGCTGGAGGTGTCTGGACGGGCAAATTTAACTCTCATTTCCCACCAGGAAGAGGAAATAACCAAAGGCTCAGCGTGCCGTTCCGGAACCAGATTAGGGCCTGAAGCCATCCTGCAGTGTTGCGGCCAGGTCACAAGAAAGCGAGTTGAAGAAAGGAGCTCAGGGGCACTGTAATTCACAAACCTGCAGAGTTATAAATGACAGCTATCGTCCAAAAATAGACTGAAGTAAGGCTGCCAAGAGGACTTGAAAGCGGGGCAGAATTGCAGGAAACCGATTTCAGGAGGTAGACTGGAATTGCATTGAAAGCATAAGAAAAGAGGCAGAATGTCCACAATGATGCACTTGGCCAAAAAGGGCGTATGCGTTTTTTCCTGAATATATTCAGGAAAAAACGCATACGCCCTTTTTGGCCAACCAAGCAAGCTTGCAAAGGAAATCTGCACTACAATGAAGTCTCACTTCCCCCCGGTCAAAAGGGCCATCTGAAAAAAGTGTAAAATCCAGAAAGGCAGGACAGGCCATGGAGAACTGGGAGCCTTGTTATGCTGATGGGCGGGATGTAAATTGCCAAAAACCACTCGGGAGAAGTGTATGGTGTTTCCTGAAACATCTAAAAAACAAAGCAACAGAGCCTAGGGCACTTCCACTTATGGTCCTATAGCTTAGGGAAATTAAAATCAAAAAGACACAGCCACCCCAAAGTTTGGGACGCCTCTGTTTACAAGAACCTCGTTTACTGTACTAGTTCAATATCACAGAAAGTGAAAAATGGATAAAGAACTTGTGGTACTTACGTACAATGCAGTATCACTCAGCAATGAAATCTATGTCATCAGGCCCGTAGCAGCATAATGAGTGGATTCAGGTAGGATGATTCTAACTGAAATAAGTCACACAGAAAAAGAAACATCATAAGATATCACTAATACACGGAATTAAACTTGGCTACACAGGAACTGCATTCCAAAACAGAACAGGGTCTCAAATTTAGAAAACCAACTTATGCTTGCTTAACGGGAAAGGTGAGTTGGGGTGCTGCATAAAACCAGAGATTGAAATGAGCACAGATAAAGTTCCTTAAGCCAAATATGGAATAGAGTAGAGCTACTCGTTGCTCAATGAAATGGACTCAACACCGCATATTAAACGCCTAAGAATGTACCTGACTAGTAAGTATCTTAAAACCTATGGATTGCTATGTCTCCGAAAGAGAATCAAGCATGTGTACAGGGGCATAAACGCAGCAGTGATAGGATTGGAGAGGTTCGGTGAGCAAATGAAGACCCTTTGAAGTCATATTGCATGGTACCCATTCCACGGGTTTCAACTACCCAGGTTTTAGGTATTCTTCCTTCAGCTAAAACATGCATGTGGAACCCAGAGTATGATCAACCATGTGATCGGGAGACGTGTTCAAATATGTCTCAGTTTTCCTCCCCTGGTACTCGGGTGCAACATTCCAGACGCTTTACTAACACTCTCCCCACTTGGAGAGTCAGCGCCTTTAACCTCCTGTTTGGCACAGTTTGCAATTTCTGCGGAAGATGAACAGGAATAGCGAGAACCAATGAGAGGCTAGCTGGAGGTGTCTGGACGGGCAAATTTAACTCTCATTTCCCAACAGGAAGAGGAAATAACCAAAGGCTCAGCGTGCCGTACCGGAACCAGATTCGGGCCTGAAGCCATCCTGCGGTGTTGCGGCTAGCTCAAAAGAAAGCGAGTTGAAGAAAGGAGCTCAGGGGCACTGTAATTCACAAACCTGCAGAGTTATAAATGACAGCTGTCGCCCAAAAATAGACTGAAGTAAGGCTGCCAAGAGGACTTGAAAGCGGGGCAGAATTGCAGGAAACCGATTTCAGGAGGTAGACTGGAATTGCATTGAAAGCATAGGAAAAGAGGCAGAACGTCCACAATGATGCACTTGGCCAAAAAGGGCGTATGCGTTTTTTCCTGAATATATTCAGGAAAAAACGCATACGCCCTTTTTGGCCAACCAAGCAAGCTTGCAAAGGAAATCTGCACTATAATGAAGTCTCACTTCCCCCCGGTCAAAAGGGCCATCTGAAAAAAGTGTAAAATCCAGAAAGGCAGGACAGGCCATGGAGAACTGGGAGCCTTGTTATGCTGATGGGCGGGATGTAAATTGCCAACAACCACTCGGGAGAAGTGTATGGTGTTTCCTGAAACATCTAAAAAACAAAGCAACAGAACCTAGGGCACTTCCACTTATGGTCCTATAGCTTAGGGAAATTAAAATAAAAAAGACACAGCCACCCCAAAGTTTGGAACGGCTCTGTTTACAAGAACCTCGTTTACAGTACAAGTTCAACATCGCAGAAAGTGAAAAATGGATAAAGAAGTTGTGGTATTTACTTACAAAGCAATATCACTCAGCAATGAAATCTGTGTCATCAGGCCCTTAGCAGCACAATGAGTAGATTCAGGTATGATGATTCTAACTGAAATAAGTCACACAGAAAAAGAAACATCATAAGATATCAGTAATACACGGAATGTAAACTTGGCTACACAGGAACTGAATTACAGAACAGAACAGGGTCTCAAATTTAGAAAACCAACTTATTCTTGCTTAAGGGGAAAGGTGAGTTAGGGTGCTGCATAAAACCAGAGATTGAAATGAGCACAGATAAAGTTCCTTAAGCCAAATATGGAATAGACAAGAGCTACTCCTTGCTCAACGAAATGGACTCAACACCGCATATTAAATGCCTAAGAATGTACCTGACTAGTAAGTATCTTAAAAACCTATGGATTGCTATGTCTCCGAAAGAGAATCAAGCATGTGTACAGGGGCATAAACGCAGCAGTGATAGGATTGGAGAGGTTCGGTGAGCAAATGAAGACCCTTTGAAGTCATATTGCATGGTACCCATTCCACGGGTTTCAACTACCCAGGTTTAAGGTATTCTTCCTTCAGCTATAACATGCATGTGGAACCTAGAGTATGATCAACCATGTGAACGGGAGACGTGTTCAAATATGTCTCAGTTTTCCTCCCCTGGTATTCGGGTGCAACATTCCAGACGCTTTACTAACACTCTCCCCACTTGGAGAGTCAGTCCCTTTAACCTCCTGTTTGGCCCAGTTTGCAATTTCTGCGGAAGATGAACAGGAATAGCGAGAACCAATGAGAGGCTAGCTGGAGGTGTCTGGACGGGCAAATTTAACTCTCATTTCCCACCAGGAAGAGGAATTAACCAAAGGCTCAGCGTGCCGTACCGGAGCCAGATTAGGGCCTGAAGCCATCCGGCGGTGTTTCGGCCAGCTCAAAAGAAAGCGAGTTGAAGAAAGGAGCTCAGGGGCACTGTAATTCACAAACCTGCAGAGTTATAAATGACAGCTATCGTCCAAAAATAGACTGAAGTAAGGCTGCCAAGAGGACTTGAAAGCGGGGCAGAATTGCAGGAAACCGATTTCAGGAGGTAGACTGGAATTGCATTGAAAGCATAGGAAAAGAGGCAGAACGTCCACAATGATGCACTTGGCCAAAAAGGGCGTATGCGTTTTTTCCTGAATATAATCAGGAAAAAACGCATACGCCCTTTTTGGCCAACCCAGCAAGCTTGCAAAGGAAATCTGCACTACAATGAAGTCTCACTTCCCCCCGGTCAAAAGGGCCATCTGAAAAAAGTGTAAAATCCAGAAAGGCAGGACAGGCCATTGAGAACTGGGAGCCTTGTTATGCTGATGGGCGGGATGTAAATTGCCAACAGACACTAGGGAGAAGTGTATGGTGTTTCCTGAAACATCTAAAAAACAAAGCAACAGAGCCTAGGGCACTTCCACTTATGGTCCTATAGCTTAGGGAAATTAAAATCAAAAAGACACAGCCACCCCAAAGTTTGGAACGGCTCTGTTTACAAGAACCTCGTTTACAGTACAAGTTCAACATCGCAGAAAGTGAAAAATGGATAAAGAAGTTGTGGTATTTACTTACAAAGCAATATCACTCAGCAATGAAATCTATGTCATCAGGCCCTTAGCAGAACAATGAGTGGATTCAGGTATGATGATTCTAACTGAAATAAGTCACACAGAAAAAGAAACATCATAAGATATCAGTAATACACGGAATGTAAACTTGGCTACACAGGAACTGAATTACAGAACAGAACAGGGTCTCAAATTTAGAAAACCAACTTATGCTTGCTTAAGGGTAAAGGTGAGGTGAGGTGTTGCATAAAACCAGAGATTGAAATGAGCACAGATAAAGTTCCTTAAGTCAAATATGGAATAGACAAGAGCTACTCCTTGCTCAACGAAATGGACTCAACACCGCATATTAAACGCCTAAGAATGTACCTGACTAGTAAGTATCGTAAAACCTATGGATTGCTATGTCTCCAAAAGAGAATCAAGCATGTGTACAGGGGCATAAACGCAGCAGTGATAGGATTGGAGAGGTTCGGTGAGCAAATGAAGACCCTTTGAAGTCATATTGCATGGTACCCATTACACGGGTCTCAACTCTCCAGGTTTAAGGTATTCTTCCTTCAGCTAAAACATGCATGTGGAACCCAAGTATGATCAACCATGTGAACGGGAGACGTGTTCAAATATGTCTCAGTTTTCCTCCCCTGGTACTCGGGTGCAACATTCCAGACGCTTTACTAACACTCTCCCCACTTGGAGAGTCAGCGCCTTTAACCTCCTGTTTGGCCCAGTTTGCAATTTCTGCGGAAGATGAACAGGAATAGCGAGAACCAATGAGAGGCTAGCTGGAGGTGTCTGGACGGGCAAATTTAACTCTCATTTCCCACCAGGAAGAGGAAATAACCAAAGGCTCAGCGTGCCGTACCGGAACCAGATTAGGGCCTGAAGCCATCCTGCGGTGTTGCGGCCAGCTCAAAAGAAAGCGAGTTGAAGAAAGGAGCTCAGGGGCACTGGAATTCACAAACCTGCAGAGTTATAAATGACAGCTATCGTCCAAAAATAGACTGAAGTAAGGCTGCCAAGAGGACTTGAAAGCGGGGCAGAATTGCAGGAAACCGATTGCAGGAGGTAGACTGGAATTGCATTGAAAGCATAGGAAAAGAGGCAGAACGTACACAATGATGCACTTGGCCAAAAAGGGCGTATGCATTTTTTCCTGAATATATTCAGGAAAAAACGCATACGCCCTTTTTGGCCAACCAAGCAAGCTTGCAAAGGAAATCTGCACTACAATGAAGTCTCACTTCCCCCCGGTCAAAAGGGCCATCTGAAAAAAGTGTAAAATCCAGAAAGGCAGGACAGGCCATGGAGAACTGGGAGCTTTGTTATGCTGATGGGCGGGATGTAAATTGCCAACAACCACTCGGGAGAAGTGTATGGTGTTTCCTGAAACATCTAAAAAACAAAGCAACAGAGCCTAGGGCACTTCCACTTATGGTCCTATAGCTTAGGGAATTCAAAATCAAAAAGACACAGCCACCCCAAAATTTGGAACGGCTCTGTTTACAAGAACCTCGTTTACAGTACAAGTTCAACATCGCAGAAAGTGAAAAATGGATGAAGAAGTTGTGGTATTTACTTACAAAGCAATATCACTCAGCAATGAAATCTGTGTCATCAGGCCCTTAGCAGCACAATGAGTGGATTCAGGTATGATGATTCTAACTGAAATAAGTCACACAGAAAAAGAAACATCATAAGATATCAGTAATACACGGAATGTAAACTTGGCTACACAGGAACTGAATTACAGAACAGAACAGGGTCTCAAATTTAGAAAACCAACTTATGCTTGCTTAAGGGGAAAGGTGAGTTGGGTTGCTGCATAAAACCAGAGATTGAAATGAGAACAGATAAAGTTCCTTAAGCCAAATATGGAATAGACAAGAGCTACTCCTTGCTCAACGAAATGGACTCAACACCGCATATTAAACGCCTAAGAATGTACCTGACTAGTAAGTATCTTAAAACCTATGGATTGCTATGTCTCCGAAAGAGAATCAAGCATGTGTACAGGGGCATAAACGCAGCAGTGATAGGATTGGAGAGGTTCGGTGAGCAAATGAAGACCCTTTGAAGTCATATTGCATGGTACCCATTCCACGGGTTTCAACTACGCAGGTTTTAGGTATTCTTCCTTCAGCTAAAACATGCATGTGGAACCCAAGTATGATGAACCATGTGAACGGGAGACGTGTTCAAATATGTCTCAGTTTTCCTCCCCTGGTACTCGGGTGCAACATTCCAGACGCTTTACTAACACTCTCCCCACTTGGAGAGTCAGCGCCTTTAACCTCCTGTTTGGCCCAGTTGGCAATTTCTGCGGAAGATGAACAGGAATAGCGAGAACCAATGAGAGACTAGCTGGAGGTGTCTGGACGGGCAAATTTAACTCTCATTTCCCACCAGGAAGAGGAAATAACCAAAGTCTCAGCGTGCCGTGCCGGAACCAGATTAGGGCCTGAAGCCATCCTGCGGTGTTGCGGCCAGGTCACAAGAAAGCGAGTTGAAGAAAGGAGCTCAGGGGCACTGTAATTCACAAACCTGCAGAGTTATAAATGACAGCTATCGTCCAAAAATAGACTGAAGTAAGGCTGCCAAGAGGACTTGAAAGCGGGGCAGCATTGCAGGAAACCGATTTCAGGAGGTAGACTGGAATTGCATTGAAAGCATAGGAAAAGAGGCAGAACGTCCACAATGATGCACTTGGCCAAAAAGGGCGTATGCGTTTTTTCCTGAATATATTCAGGAAAAAACGCATACGCCCTTTTTGGCCAACCAAGCAAGCTTGCAAAGGAAATCTGCACTACAATGAAGTCTCACTTCCCCACGGTCAAAAGGGCCATCTGAAAAAAGTGTAAAATCCAGAAAGGCAGGACAGGCCATGGACAACTGGGAGCCTTGTTATGCTGATGGGCGGGATGTAAATTGCCTACAGACACTCAGGAGAAGTGTATGGTGTTTCCTGAAACATCTAAAAAACAAAGCAACAGAGCCTAGGGCACTGCCACTTATGGTCCTATAGTTAGGGAAATTAAAATCAAAAAGACACAGCCACCCCAAAGTTTGGAACGGCTCTGTTTACAAGAACCTCGTTTACAGTACAAGTTCAACATCGCAGAAAGTGAAAAATGGATAAAGAAGTTGTGGTATTCACTTACAAAGCAATATCACTCAGCAATGAAATTTATGTCATCAGGCCCTTAGCATCACAATGAGTGGATTCAGGTATGATGATTCTAACTGAAATAAGTCACACAGAAAAAGAAACATCATAAGATATCAGTAATACGCGGAATGTAAACTTGGCTACACAGGAACTGAATTACAGAACAGAACAGGGTCTCAAATTTAGAAAACCAACTTATGCTTGCTTAAGGGTAAAGGTGAGTTGGGGTGCTGCATAAAACCAGAGATTGAAATGAGCACAGATAAAGTTCCTTAAGTCAAATATGGAATAGACAAGAGCTACTCCTTGCTCAACGAAATGGACTCAACACCGCATATTAAACGCCTAAGAATGTACCTGTCTAGTAAGTATCTTAAAACCTATGGATTGCTATGTTTCTGAAAGAGAATCAAGCATGTGTACAGGGGCATAATCGCAGCAGTGATAGGATTGGAGAGGTTCGGTGAGCAAATGAAGACCCTTTGAAGTCATATTGCATGGTACCCATTCCACGGGTTTCAACTACCCAGGTTTAAGGTATTCTTCCTTCAGCTAAAACATGCATGTGGAACCTAGAGTATGATCAACCATGTGATCGGGAGACGTGTTCAAATATGTCTCAGTTTTCCTCCCCTGGTACTCGGGTGCAACATTCCAGACGCTTTACTAACACTCTCCCGACTTGGAGAGTCAGTCCCTTTAACCTCCTGTTTGGCCCAGTTTGCAGTTACTGCGGAAGATGAACAGGAATAGCGAGAACCAATGAGAGGCTAGCTGTAGGTGTCTCGACGGGCAAATTTAACTCTCATTTCCCACCAGGAAGAGGAATTAACCAAAGGCTCAGCGTGTCGTGCCAGAACCAGATTAGGGCCTGAAGCCATCCTGCGGTGTTGCGGCCAGGTCACAAGAAAGCGAGTTGAAGAAAGGAGCTCAGGGGCACTGTAATTCACAAACCTGCAGAGTTATAAATGACAGCTATCGTCCTAAAATAGACTGAAGTAAGGCTGCCAAGAGGACTTGAAAGCGGGGCAGAATTGCAGGAAACCGATTTCAGGAGGTAGACTGGAATTGCATTGAAAGCATAGGAAAAGAGGCAGAACGTCCACAATGATGCACTTGGCCAAAAAGGGCGTATGCGTTTTTTCCTGAATATATTCAGGAAAAAACGCATACGCCCTTTTTGGCCAACCCAGCAAGCTTGCAAAGGAAATCTGCACTACAATGAAGTCTCACTTCCCCCCGGTCAAAAGGGCCATCTGAAAAAAGTGTAAAATCCAGAAAGGCAGGACAGGCCATGGAGAACTGGGAGCCTTGTTATGGTGATGGGCGGGATGTAAACTGCCAACAACCACTCGGGAGAAGTGTATGGTGTTTCCTGAAACATGTAAAAAACAAAGCAACAGAACCTAGGGCACTTCCACATATGGTCCTATAGCTTAGGGAAATTAAAATCAAAAAGACACAGCCACCCCAAAGTTTGGAACGGCTCTGTTTACAAGAACCTCGTTTACAGTACAAGTTCAACATCGCAGAAAGTGAAAAATGGATAAAGAAGTTGTGGTATTTACTTACAAAGCAATATCACTCAGCAATGATATCTGTGTCATCAGGCCCTTAGCAGCACAATGAGTGGATTCAGGTACGATGATTCTAACTGAAATAAGTCACACAGAAAAAGAAACATCATAAGATATCACTAATACACGGAATGTAACCTTGGCTACGCAGGAACTGAATTCCAAAACAGAACAGTGTCTCAAATTTGGAAAACCAACTTATGCTTGCTTAAGGGTAAAGGTGAGTTGGGGTGCTGCATAAAACCAGAGATTGAAATGAGCACAGATAAAGTTCCTTAAGTCAAATATGGAATAGACAAGAGCTACTCCTTGCTCAACGAAATGGATTCAACACCGCATATTAAACGCCTAAGAATGTACCTGACTAGTAAGTATCTTAAAACCTATGGATTGCTATGTCTCCGAAAGAGAATCAAGCATGTGTACAGGGGCATAAACGCAGCAGTGATAGGATTGGAGAGGTTCGGTGAGCAAATGAAGACCCTTTGAAGTCATATTGCATGGTACCCATTCCACGGGTTTCAACTACCCAGGTTTAAGGTATTCTTCCTTCAGCTAAAACATGCATGTGGAACCCAAGTATGATCAACCATGTGAACGGGAGACGTGTTCAAATATGTCTCAGTTTTCCACCCCTGGTACTCGGGTGCAACATTCCAGACGCTTTACTAACACTCTCCCGACTTGGAGAGTCAGTCCCTTTAACCTCCTGTTTGGCCCAGTTTGCAATTTCTGCGGAAGATGAACAGGAATAGCGAGAACCAATGAGAGGCTAGCTGGAGGTGTCTGGACGTGCAAATTTAACTCTCATTTCCCACCAGGAAGAGGAAATAACCAAAGGCTCAGCGTGCCGTACCGGAACCAGATTAGGGCCTGAAGCCATCCTGCGGTGTTGCGGCCAGGTCACAAGAAAGCGAGTTGAAGAAAGGAGCTCAGGGGCACTGTAATTCACAAACCTGCAGAGTTATAAATGACAGCTATCGTCCAAAAATAGACTGAAGTAAGGCTGCCAAGAGGACTTGAAAACGGGGCAGAATTGCAGGAAACCGATTTCAGGAGGTAGACTGGAATTGCATTGAAAGCATAGGAAAAGAGGCAGAATGTCCACAATGATGCACTTGGCCAAAAAGGGCGTATGCGTTTTTTCCTGAATATATTCAGGAAAAAACGCATACGCCCTTTTTGGCCAACCAAGCAAGCTTGCAAAGGAAATCTGCACTACAATGAAGTCTCACTTCCCCCCGGTCAAAAGGGCCATCTGAAAAAAGTGTAAAATCCAGAAAGGCAGGACAGGCCATGGAGAACTGGGAGCCTTGTTATGCTGATGGGCGGGATGTAAATTGCCAACAACCACTGGGGAGAAGTGTATGGTGTTTCCTGAAACATCTAAAAAACAAAGCAACAGAACCTAGGGCACTTCCACTTATGGTCCTATAGCTTAGGGAAATTAAAATAAAAAAGACACAGCCACCCCAAAGTTTGGAACGGATCTGTTTACAAGAACCTCATTTACAGTACAAGTTCAACATCGCAGAAAGTGAAAAATGGATAAAGAAGTTGTGGTATTTACTTACAAAGCAATATCACTCAGCAATGAAATCTGTGTCATCAGGCCCTTAGCAGCACAATGAGTGGATTCAGGTATGATGATTCTAACTGAAGTAAGTCACACAGAAAAAGAAACATCATAAGATATCACTAATACACGGAATGTAAACTTGGCTACACAGGAACTGAATTCCAAAACAGAACAGGGTTTCAAATTTAGAAAACCAACTTATGCTTGCTTAACGGGAAAGGTGAGTTGGGGTGCTGCATAAAACCGGAGATTGAAATGAGCACAGATAAAGTTCCTTAAGCCAAATATGGAATAGACAAGAGCTACTCCTTGCTCAACGAAATGGACTCAACACCGCATATTAAAGGCCTAAGAATGTACCTGACTAGTAAGTATCTTAAAACCTATGGATTGCTATGTCTCCGAAAGAGAATCAAGCATGTGTACAGGGGCATAAATGCAGCAGTGATAGGATTGGAGAGGTTCGGTGAGCAAATGAAGACCCTTTGAAGTCATATTGCATGGTACCCATTACACGGGTCTCAACTCTCCAGGTTTAAGGTATTCTTCCTTCAACTAAAACATGCATGTGGAACCCAAGTATGATCAACCATGTGAACGGGAGACGTGTTCAAATATGTCTCAGTTTTCGTACCCTGGTACTCGGGTGCAACATTCCAGACGCTTTACTAACACTCTCCCCACTTGGAGAGTCAACGCCTTTAACCTCCTGTTTGGCCCAGTTTGCAATTTCTGCGGAAGATGTACAGGAATAGCGAGAACCAATGAGAGACTAGCTGGAGGTGTCTGGACGGGCAAATTTAACTCTAATTTCCCACCAGGAAAAGGAAATAACCAAAGGCTCAGCGTGCCGTGCCGGAACCAGATTGGGGCCTGAAGCCATCCTGCGGTGTTGCAGCCAGGTCACAAGAAAGCGAGTTGAAGAAAGGAGCTCAGGGGCACTGTAATTCACAAACCTGCAGAGTTATAAATGACAGCTATCGTCCAAAAATAGACTGAAGTAAGGCTGCCAAGAGGACTTGAAAGCGGGGCAGAATTGCAGGAAACCGATTTCAGGAGGTAGACTGGAATTGCATTGAAAGCATAGGAAAAGAGGCAGAACGTCCACAATGATGCACTTGGCCAAAAAGGGCGTATGCGTTTTTTCCTGAATATATTCAGGAAAAAACGCATACGCCCTTTTTGGCCAACCAAGCAAGCTTGCAAAGGAAATCTGCACTACAATGAAGTCTCACTTCCCCCCGGTCAAAAGGGCCATCTGAAAAAAGTGTAAAATCCAGAAAGGCAGGACAGGCCATGGAGAACTGGGAGCCTTGTTATGCTGATGGGCGGGATGTAAATTGCCAATAGACACTCGGGAGAAGTGTATGGTGTTTCCTGAAACATCTAAAAAACAAAGCAACAGAGCCTAGGGCACTGCCACTTATGGTCCTATAGCTTAGGGAAATTAAAATCAAAAAGACACAGCCACCCCAAAGATTGGGACGCCTCTGTTTACAAGAACCTCGTTTACAGTACAAGTTCAACATCGCAGAAAGTGAAAAATGGATAAAGAAGTTGTGGTATTTACTTACAAAGCAATATCACTCAGCAATGAAATCTATGTCATCAGGCCCTTAGCATCACAATGAGTGGATTCAGGTATGATGACTCTAACTGAAATAAGTCACACAGAAAAAGAAACATCATAAGATATCAGTAATACACGGAATGTAAACTTGGCTACACAGGAACTGAATTACAGAACAGAACAGGGTCTCAAATTTAGAAAACCAACTTATGCTTGCTTAAGGGTAAAGGTGAGTTGGGGTGCTGCATAAAACCAGAGATTGAAATGAGCACAGATAAAGTTCCTTAAGTCAAATATGGAATAGACAAGAGCTACTCCTTGCTCAACGAAATGAACTCAACACCGCATATTAAACGCCTAAGAATGTACCTGACTAGTAAGTATCGTAAAACCTATGGATTGCTATGTCTCCAAAAGAGAATCAATCATGTGTACAGGGGCATAAACGCAGCAGTGATAGGATTGGAGAGGTTCGGTGAGCAAATGAAGACCCTTTGAAGTCATATTGCATGGTACCCATTACACGGGTCTCAACTCTCCAGGTTTAAGGTATTCTTCCTTCAGCTAAAACATGCATGTGGAACCCAAGTATGATCAACCATGTGAACGGGAGACGTGTTCAAATATGTCTCAGTTTTCCTCCCCTGGTACTCGGGTGCAACATTCCAGACGCTTTACTAACACTCTCCCCACTTGGAGAGTCAGCGCCTTTAACCTCCTGTTTGGCCCAGTTTGCAATTTCTGCGGAAGATGAACAGGAATAGCGAGAACCAATGAGAGGCTAGCTGGAGGTGTCTGGACGGGCAAATTTAACTCTCATTTCCCACCAGGAAGAGGAAATAACCAAAGGCTCAGCGTGCCGGGCCGGAACCAGATTAGGGCCTGAAGCCATCCTGCGGTGTTGCGGCCAGGTCACAAGAAAGCGAGTTGAAGAAAGGAGCTCAGGGGCACTGTAATTCACAAACCTGCAGAGTTATAAATGACAGCTATCGTCCAAAAATAGACTGAAGTAAGGCTGCCAAGAGGACTTGAAAGCGGGGCAGAATTGCAGGAAACCGATTTCAGGAGGTAGACTGGAATTGCATTGAAAGCATAGGAAAAGAGGCAGAACGTCCACAATGATGCACTTGGCCAAAAAGGGCGTATGCGTTTTTTCCTGAATATATTCAGGAAAAAACGCATACGCCCTTTTTGGCCAACCAAGCAAGCTTGCAAAGGAAATCTGCACTACAATGAAGTCTCACTTACCCCCGGTCAAAAGGGCCATCTGAAAAAAGTGTAAAATCCAGAAAGGCAACAGGCCATTGAGAACTGGAAGCCTTGTTATGCTGATGGGCGGGATGTAAATTGCCAACAGACACTTGGGAGAAGTGTATGGTGTTTCCTGAAACATCTAAAAAACAAAGCAACAGAGCCTAGGGCACTTCCACTTATGGTCCTATAGCTTAGGGAAATTAAAATCAAAAAGACACAGCCACCCCAAAGTTTGGAACGGCTCTGTTTACAAGAACCTCGTTTACAGTACAAGTTCAACATCGCAGAAAGTGAAAAATGGATAAAGAAGTTGTGGTATTCACTTACAAAGCAATATCACTCAGCAATGAAATCTATGTCATCAGGCCCTTAGCAGTACAATGAGTGGATTCAGGTATGATGATTCTAACTGAAATAAGTCACACAGAAAAAGAAACATCATAAGATATCAGTAATACACGGAATGTAAACTTGGCTACACAGGAACTGAATTACAGAACAGAACAGGGTCTCAAATTTAGAAAAACAACTTATGCTTGCTTAAGGGTAAAGGTGAGTTGGGGTGCTGCATAAAACCAGAGATTGAAATGAGCACAGATAAAGTTCCTTAAGTCAAATATGGAATACACAAGAGCTACTCCTTGCTCAACGAAATGGACTCAACACCGCATATTAAACGCCTAAGAATGTACCTGACTTGTAAGTATCTTAAAACCTATGGATTGCTATGTCTCCGAAAGAGAATCAAGCATGTGTACAGGGGCATAAACGCAGCAGTGATAGGATTGGAGAGGTTCGGTGAGCAAATGAAGACCCTTTGAAGTCATATTGCATGGTACCCATTCCACGGGTTTCAACTACCCAGGTTTAAGGTATTCTTCCTTCAGCTAAAACATGCATGTGGAACCTAGAGTATGATCAACCATGTGATCGGGAGACGTGTTCAAATATGTCTCAGTTTTCCTCCCCTGGTACTCGGGTGCAACATTCCAGACGCTTTACTAACACTCTCCCCACTTGGAGAGTCAGTCCCTTTAACCTCCTGTTTGGCCCAGTTTGCAATTTCTGCGGAAGATGAACAGGAATAGCGAGAACCAATGAGAGGCTAGCTGGAGGTGTCTGGACGGGCAAATTTTACTCTCATTTCCCACCAGGAAGAGGAATTAACCAAAGGCTCAGCGTGCCGGGCCGGAACCAGATTAGGGCCTGAAGCCATCCTGCGGTGTTGCGGCCAGCTCACAAGAAAGCGAGTTGAAGAAAGGAGCTCAGGGGCACTGTAATTCACAAACCTGCAGAGTTATAAATGACAGCTATCGTCCAAAAATAGACTGAAGTAAGGCTGCCAAGAGGACTTGAAAGCGGGGCAGAATTGCAGGAAACCGATTTCAGGAGGTAGACTGGAATTGCATTGAAAGCATAGGAAAAGAGGCAGAACGTCCACAATGATGCACTTGGCCAAAAAGGGCGTATGCGTTTTTTCCTGAATATATTCAGGAAAAAACGCATACGCCCTTTTTGGCCAACCAAGCAAGCTTGCAAAGGAAATCTGCACTACAATGAAGTCTCACTTCCCCCCGGTCAAAAGGGCCATCTGAAAAAAGTGTAAAATCCAGAAAGGCAGGACAGGCCATGGAGAACTGGGAGCCTTGTTATGCTGATGGGTGGGATGTAAATTGCCAACAGACACTAGGGAGAAGTGTATGGTGTTTCCTGAAACATCTAAAAAACAAAGCAACAGAACCTAGGGCACTTCCACTTATGGTCCTATAGCTTAGGGAAATTAAAATCAAAAAGACACAGCCACCCCAAAGTTTGGAACGGCTCTGTTTACAAGAACCTCGTTTACAGTACAAGTTCAACATCGCAGAAAGTGAAAAATGGATAAAGAAGTTGTGGTATTTACTTACAAAGCAATATCACTCAGCAATGAAATCTGTGTCATCAGGCCCTTAGCAGCACAATGAGTGGATTCAGGTATGATGATTCTAACTGAAATAAGTCACACAGAAAAAGAAACATCATAAGATATCAGTAATACACGGAATGGAAACTTGGCTACACAGGAACTGAATTACAGAACAGAACAGGGTCTCAAATTTAGAAAACCAACTTATGCTTGCTTAAGGGTAAAGGTGAGTTGGGGTGCTGCATAAAACCAGAGATTGAAATGAGCACAGATAAAGTTCCTTAAGCCAAATATGGAATAGACAAGAGCTACTCCTTGCTCAACGAAATAGACTCAACACCGCATATTAAACGCCTAAGAATGTACCTGACTTGTAAGTATCTTAAAACCTATGGATTGCTATGTCTCCGAAAGAGAATCAAGCATGTGTACAGGGGCATAAACGCAGCAGTGATAGGATTGGAGAGGTTCGGTGAGCAAATGAAGACCCTTTGAAGTCATATTGCATGGTACCCATTCCACGGGTTTCAACTACCCAGGTTTAAGGTATTCTTCCTTCAGCTAAAACATGCATGTGGAACCTAGAGTATGATCAACCATGTGATCGGGAGACGTGTTCAAATATGTCTCAGTTTTCCTCCCCTGGTACTCGGGTGCAACATTCCAGAGGCTTTACTAACACTCTCCCCACTTGGAGAGTCAGTCCCTTTAACCTCCTGTTTGGCCCAGTTTGCAATTTCTGCGGAAGATGAACAGGAATAGCGAGAACCAATGAGAGGCTAGCTGGAGGTGTCTGGACTGGCAAATTTTACTCTCATTTCCCACCAGGAAGAGGAATTAACCAAAGGCTCAGCGTGCCGTGCCGGAACCAGATTAGGGCCTGAAGCCATCCTGCGGTGTTGCGGCCAGCTCAAAAGAAAGCGAGTTGAACAAAGGAGCTCAGGAGCACTGTAATTCACAAACCTGCAGAGTTATAAATGACAGCTATCGTCCAAAAATAGACTGAAGTAAGGCTGCCAAGAGGACTTGAAATCGGGGCAGAATTGCAGGAAACCGATTTCAGGAGGTAGACTGGAATTGCATTGAAAGCATAGGAAAAGAGGCAGAACGTCCACAATGATGCACTTGGCCAAAAAGGGCGTATGCGTTTTTTCCTGAATATATTCAGGAAAAAACGCATACGCCCTTTTTGGCCAACCAAGCAAGCTTGCAAAGGAAATCTGCACTACAATGAAGTCTCACTTCCCCCCGGTCAAAAGGGCCATCTGAAGAAAGTGTAAAATCCAGAAAGGCAGGACAGGCCATGGACAACTGGGAGCCTTGTTATGCTGATGGGCGGGAGGTAAATTGCCAACAACCACTCGGGAGAAGTGTATGGTGTTTCCTGAAACATCTAAAAAACAAAGCAACAGAGCCTAGGGCACTGCCACTTATGGTCCTATAGCTTAGGGAAATTAAAATCAAAAAGACACAGCCACCCCAAAGATTGGGACGCCTCTGTTTACAAGAACCTCGTTTACAGTACAAGTTCAACATCGCAGAAAGTGAAAAATGGATAAAGAAGTTGTGGTATTTACTTACAAAGCAATATCACTCAGCAATGAAATATATGTCATCAGGCCCTTAGCATCACAATGAGTGGATTCAGGTATGAAGATTCTAACTGAAATAAGTCACACAGAAAAAGAAACATCATAAGATATCAGTAATACACGGAATGTAAACTTGGCTACACAGGAACTGAATTACAGAACAGAACAGGGTCTCAAATTTAGAAAACCAACTTATGCTTGCTTAAGGGTAAAGGTGAGTTGGGGTGCTGCATAAAACCAGAGATTGAAATGAGCACAGATAAAGTTCCTTAAGTCAAATATGGAATAGACAAGAGCTACTCCTTGCTCAACGAAATGGACTCAACACCGCATATTAAACGCCTAAGAATGTACCTGACTAGTAAGTATCGTAAAACCTATGGATTGCTATGTCTCCAAAAGAGAATCAAGCATGTGTACAGGGGCATAAACGCAGCAGTGATAGGATTGGAGAGGTTCGGTGAGCAAATGAAGACCCTTTGAAGTCATATTGCATGGTACCCATTACACGGGTCTCAACTCTCCAGGTTTAAGGTATTCTTCCTTCAGCTAAAACATGCATGTGGAACCCAAGTATGATCAACCATGTGAACGGGAGACGTGTTCAAATATGTCTCAGTTTTCCTCCCCTGGTACTCGGGTGCAACATTCCAGACGCTTTACTAACACTCTCCCCACTTGGAGAGTCAGCGCCTTTAACCTCCTGTTTGGCCCAGTTTGCAATTTCTGCGGAAGATGAACAGGAATAGCGAGAACCAATGAGAGGCTAGCTGAAGGTGTCTGGACGGGCAAATTTAACTCTCATTTCCCACCAGGAAGAGGAAATAACCAAAGGCTCAGCGTGCCGTGCCGGAACCAGATTAGGGCCTGAAGCCATCCTGCGGTGTTGCGGCCAGCTCAAAAGAAAGCGAGTTGAACAAAGGAGCTCAGGGGCACTATAATTCACAAACCTGCAGAGTTATAAATGACAGCTATCATCCAAAAATAGACTGAAGTAAGGCTGCCAAGAGGACTTGAAAGCGGGGCAGAATTGCAGGAAACCGATTTCAGGAGGTAGACTGGAATTGCATTGAAAGCATAGGAAAAGAGGCAGAACGTCCACAATGATGCACTTGGCCAAAAAGGGCGTATGCGTTTTTTCCTGAATATATTCATAAAAAAACGCATACGCCCTTTTTGGCCAACCAAGCAAGCTTGCAAAGGAAATCTGCACTACAATGAAGTCTCACTTCCCCCCGGTCAAAAGGGCCATCTGAAAAAAGTGTAAAATCCAGAAAGGCAGGACAGGCCATGGAGAACTGGGAGCCTTGTTATGCTGATGGGCGGGATGTAAATTGCCAACAGACACTTGGGAGAAGTGTATGGTGTTTCCTGAAACATCTAAAAAACAAAGCAACAGAGCCTAGGGCACTGCCACTTATGGTCCTATAGCTTAGGGAAATTAAAATCAAAAAGACACAGCCACCCCAAAGTTTGGGACGCCTCTGTTTACAAGAACCTCATTTACAGTACAAGTTCAACATCGCAGAAAGTGAAAAATGGATAAAGAAGTTGTGGTATTTACTTACAAAGCAATATCACTCAGCAATGAAATCTATGTCATCAGGCCCTTAGCATCACAATGAGTGGATTCAGGTATGAAGATTCTAACTGAAATAAGTCACACAGAAAAAGAAACATCATAAGATATCAGTAATACACGGAATGGAAACTTGGCTACACAGGAACTGAATTACAGAACAGAACAGGGTCTCAAATTTAGAAAACCAACTTATGCTTGCTTAAGGGTAAAGGTGAGTTGGGGTGCTGCATAAAACCAGAGATTGAAATGAGCACAGATAAAGTTCCTTAAGTCAAATATGGAATA
This sequence comes from Delphinus delphis, assembly GCF_949987515.2. Classification (NCBI taxonomy): domain Eukaryota; kingdom Metazoa; phylum Chordata; class Mammalia; order Artiodactyla; family Delphinidae; genus Delphinus; species Delphinus delphis. Next base: position 348,661 of record NW_027192759.1, on the reverse strand, counting down.
GACAAGAGCTACTCCTTGCTCAACGAAATGGACTCAACACCGCATATTAAACGCCTAAGAATGTACCTGACTAGTAAGTATCGTAAAACCTATGGATTGCTGTGTCTCCGAAAGAGAATCAAGCATGTGTACAGGGGCATAAATGCAGCAGTGATAGGATTGGAGAGGTTCGGTGAGCAAATGAAGACCCTTTGAAGTCATATTGCATGGTACCCATTACACGGGTCTCAACTCTCCAGGTTTAAGGTATTCTTCCTTCAGCTAAAACATGCATGTGGAACCCAAGTATGATCAACCATGTGAACGGGAGACGTGTTCAAATATGTCTCAGTTTTCCTCCCCTGGTACTCGGGTGCAACATTCCAGACGCTTTACTAACACTCTCCCCACTTGGAGAGTCAGCGCCTTTAACCTCCTGTTTGGCCCAGTTTGCAATTTCTGCGGAAGATGAACAGGAATAGCGAGAACCAATGAGAGGCTAGCTGAAGGTGTCTGGACGGGCAAATTTAACTCTCATTTCCCACCAGGAAGAGGAAATAACCAAAGGCTCAGCGTGCCGTGCCGGAACCAGATTAGGGCCTGAAGCCATCCTGCGGTGTTGCGGCCAGCTCAAAAGAAAGCGAGTTGAACAAAGGAGCTCAGGGGCACTGTAATTCACAAACCTGCAGAGTTATAAATGACAGCTATCATCCAAAAATAGACTGAAGAAAGGCTGCCAAGAGGACTTGAAAGCGGGGCAGAATTGCAGGAAACCGATTTCAGGAGGTAGACTGGAATTGCATTGAAAGCATAGGAAAAGAGGCAGAACGTCCACAATGATGCACTTGGCCAAAAAGGGCGTATGCGTTTTTTCCTGAATATATTCAGGAAAAAACGCATACGCCCTTTTTGGCCAACCAAGCAAGCTTGCAAAGGAAATCTGCACTACAATGAAGTCTCACTTCCCCCCGGTCAAAAGGGCCATCTGAAAAAAGTGTAAAATCCAGAAAGGCAGGACAGGCCATGGAGAACTGGGAGCCTTGTTATGCTGATGGGCGGGATGTAAATTGCCAACAGACACTCGGGAGAAGTGTATGGTGTTTCCTGAAACATCTAAAAAACAAAGCAACAGAGCCTAGGGCACTGCCACTTATGGTCCTATAGCTTAGGGAAATTAAAATCAAAAAGACACAGCCACCCCAAAGTTTGGGACGCCTCTGTTTACAAGAACCTCGTTTACAGTACAAGTTCAACATCGCAGAAAGTGAAAAATGGATAAAGAAGTTGTGGTATTTACTTACAAAGCAATATCACTCAGCAATGAAATCTATGTCATCAGTCCCTTAGCATCACAATGAGTGGATTCAGGTATGATGATTCTAACTGAAATAAGTCACACAGAAAAAGAAACATCATAAGATATCAGTAATACATGGAATGTAAACTTGGCTACACAGGAACTGAATTACAGAACAGAACAGGGTCTCAAATTTAGAAAACCAACTTATGCTTGCTTAAGGGTAAAGGTGAGTTGGGGTGCTGCATAAAACCAGAGATTGAAATGAGCACAGATAAAGTTCCTTAAGCCAAATATAGAATAGACAAGAGCTACTCCTTGCTCAACGAAATGGACTCAACACCGCATATTAAACGCCTAAGAATGTACCTGACTTGTAAGTATCTTAAAACCTATGGATTGCTATGTCTCCGAAAGAGAATCAAGCATGTGTACAGGGGCATAAACGCAGCAGTGATAGGATTGGAGAGGTTCGGTGAGCAAATGAAGACCCTTTGAAGTCATATTGCATGGTACCCATTCCACGGGTTTCAACTACCCAGGTTTAAGGTATTCTTCCTTCAGCTAAAACATGCATGTGGAACCTAGAGTATGATCAACCATGTGATCGGGAGACGTGTTCAAATATGTCTCAGTTTTCCTCCCCTGGTACTCGGGTGCAACATTCCAGACGCTTTACTAACACTCTCCCCACTTGGAGAGTCAGTCCCTTTAACCTCCTGTTTGGCCCAGTTTGCAATTTCTGCGGAAGATGAACAGGAATAGCGAGAACCAATGAGAGGCTAGCTGGAGGTGTCTGGACGGGCAAATTTAACTCTCATTTCCCACCAGGAATAGGAATTAACCAAAGGCTCAGCATGCCAGGCCGGAACCAGATTAGGGCCTGAAGCCATCCTGCGGTGTTGCGGCCAGGTCACAAGAAAGCGAGTTGAAGAAAGGAGCACAGGGGCACTGTAATTCACAAACCTGCAGAGTTATAAATGACAGCTATCGTCCAAAAATAGACTGAAGTAAGGCTGCCAAGAGGACTTGAAAGCGGGGCAGAATTGCAGGAAACCGATTTCAGGAGGTAGACTGGAATTGCATTGAAAGCATAGGAAAAGAGGCAGAACGTCCACAATGATGCACTTGGCCAAAAAGGGCGTATGCGTTTTTTCCTGAATATATTCAGGAAAAAACGCATACGCCCTTTTTGGCCAACCAAGCAAGCTTCCAAAGGAAATCTGCACTACAATGAAGTCTCACTTCCCCCGGTCAAAAGGGCCATCTGAAAAAAGTGTAAAATCCAGAAAGGCAGGACAGGCCATGGAGAACTGGGAGCCTTGTTATGCTGATGGGCGGGATGTAAATTGCCAACAGACACTCGGGAGAAGTGTATGGTGTTTCCTGAAACATCTAAAAAACAAAGCAACAGAGCCTAGGGCACTGCCACTTATGGTCCTATAGCTTAGGGAAATTAAAATCAAAAAGACACAGCCACCCCAAAGTTTGGGACGCCTCTGTTGACAAGAACCTCGTTTACAGTACAAGTTCAACATCGCAGAAAGTGAAAAATGGATAAAGAAGTTGTGGTATTTACTTACAAAGCAATATCACTCAGCAATGAAATCTATGTCATCAGGCCCTTAGCATCACAATGAGTGGATTCAGGTATGATGATTCTAACTGAAATAAGTCACACAGAAAAAGAAACATCATAAGATATCAGTAATACACGGAATGTAAACTTGGCTACACAGGAACTGAATTATAGAACAGAACAGGGTCTCAAATTTAGAAAACCAACTTATGCTTGCTTAAGGGTAAAGGTGAGTTGGGGTGCTGCATAAAACCAGAGATTGAAATGAGCACAGATAAAGTTCCTTAAGTCAAATATGAAATAGACAAGAGCTACTCCTTGCTCAACGAAATGGACTCAACACCGCATATTAAACGCCTAAGAATGTACCTGACTAGTAAGTATCGTAAAACCTATGGATTGCTATGTCTCCAAAAGAGAATCAAGCATGTGTACAGGGGCATAAACGCAGCAGTGATAGGATTGGAGAGGTTCGGTGAGCAAATGAAGACCCTTTGAAGTCATATTGCATGGTACCCATTACACGGGTCTCAACTCTCCAGGTTTAAGGTATTCTTCCTTCAGCTAAAACATGCATGTGGAACCCAAGTATGATCAACCATGTGAACGGGAGACGTGTTCAAATATGTCTCAGTTTTCCTCCCCTGGTACTCGGGTGCAACATTCCAGACGCTTTACTAACACTCTCCCCACTTGGAGAGTCAGCGCCTTTAACCTCCTGTTTGGCCCAGTTTGCAATTTCTGCGGAAGATGAACAGGAATAGCGAGAACCAATGAGAGGCTAGCTGAAGGTGTCTGGACGGGCAAATTTAACTCTCATTTCCCACCAGGAAGAGGAAATAACCAAAGGCTCAGCGTGCCGTGCCGGAACCAGATTAGGGCCTGAAGCCATCCTGCGGTGTTGCGGCCAGCTCAAAAGAAAGCGAGTTGAACAAAGGAGCTCAGGGGCACTGTAATTCACAAACCTGCAGAGTTATAAATGACAGCTATCATCCAAAAATAGACTGAAGAAAGGCTGCCAAGAGGACTTGAAAGCGGGGCAGAATTGCAGGAAACCGATTTCAGGAGGTAGACTGGAATTGCATTGAAAGCATAGGAAAAGAGGCAGAACGTCCACAATGATGCACTTGGCCAAAAAGGGCGTATGCGTTTTTTCCTGAATATATTCAGGAAAAAACGCATACGCCCTTTTTGGCCAACCAAGCAAGCTTGCAAAGGAAATCTGCACTACAATGAAGTCTCACTTCCCCCCGGTCAAAAGGGCCATCTGAAAAAAGTGTAAAATCCAGAAAGGCAGGACAGGCCATGGAGAACTGGGAGCCTTGTTATGCTGATGGGCGGGATGTAAATTGCCAACAGACACTCGGGAGAAGTGTATGGTGTTTCCTGAAACATCTAAAAAACAAAGCAACAGAGCCTAGGGCACTGCCACTTATGGTCCTATAGCTTAGGGAAATTAAAATCAAAAAGACACAGCCACCCCAAAGTTTGGGACGCCTCTGTTTACAAGAACCTCGTTTACAGTACAAGTTCAACATCGCAGAAAGTGAAAAATGGATAAAGAAGTTGTGGTATTTACTTACAAAGCAATATCACTCAGCAATGAAATCTATGTCATCAGTCCCTTAGCATCACAATGAGTGGATTCAGGTATGATGATTCTAACTGAAATAAGTCACACAGAAAAAGAAACATCATAAGATATCAGTAATACATGGAATGTAAACTTGGCTACACAGGAACTGAATTACAGAACAGAACAGGGTCTCAAATTTAGAAAACCAACTTATGCTTGCTTAAGGGTAAAGGTGAGTTGGGGTGCTGCATAAAACCAGAGATTGAAATGAGCACAGATAAAGTTCCTTAAGCCAAATATAGAATAGACAAGAGCTACTCCTTGCTCAACGAAATGGACTCAACACCGCATATTAAACGCCTAAGAATGTACCTGACTTGTAAGTATCTTAAAACCTATGGATTGCTATGTCTCCGAAAGAGAATCAAGCATGTGTACAGGGGCATAAACGCAGCAGTGATAGGATTGGAGAGGTTCGGTGAGCAAATGAAGACCCTTTGAAGTCATATTGCATGGTACCCATTCCACGGGTTTCAACTACCCAGGTTTAAGGTATTCTTCCTTCAGCTAAAACATGCATGTGGAACCTAGAGTATGATCAACCATGTGATCGGGAGACGTGTTCAAATATGTCTCAGTTTTCCTCCCCTGGTACTCGGGTGCAACATTCCAGACGCTTTACTAACACTCTCCCCACTTGGAGAGTCAGTCCCTTTAACCTCCTGTTTGGCCCAGTTTGCAATTTCTGCGGAAGATGAACAGGAATAGCGAGAACCAATGAGAGGCTAGCTGGAGGTGTCTGGACGGGCAAATTTAACTCTCATTTCCCACCAGGAATAGGAATTAACCAAAGGCTCAGCATGCCAGGCCGGAACCAGATTAGGGCCTGAAGCCATCCTGCGGTGTTGCGGCCAGGTCACAAGAAAGCGAGTTGAAGAAAGGAGCACAGGGGCACTGTAATTCACAAACCTGCAGAGTTATAAATGACAGCTATCGTCCAAAAATAGACTGAAGTAAGGCTGCCAAGAGGACTTGAAAGCGGGGCAGAATTGCAGGAAACCGATTTCAGGAGGTAGACTGGAATTGCATTGAAAGCATAGGAAAAGAGGCAGAACGTCCACAATGATGCACTTGGCCAAAAAGGGCGTATGCGTTTTTTCCTGAATATATTCAGGAAAAAACGCATACGCCCTTTTTGGCCAACCAAGCAAGCTTCCAAAGGAAATCTGCACTACAATGAAGTCTCACTTCCCCCGGTCAAAAGGGCCATCTGAAAAAAGTGTAAAATCCAGAAAGGCAGGACAGGCCATGGAGAACTGGGAGCCTTGTTATGCTGATGGGCGGGATGTAAATTGCCAACAGACACTCGGGAGAAGTGTATGGTGTTTCCTGAAACATCTAAAAAACAAAGCAACAGAGCCTAGGGCACTGCCACTTATGGTCCTATAGCTTAGGGAAATTAAAATCAAAAAGACACAGCCACCCCAAAGTTTGGGACGCCTCTGTTGACAAGAACCTCGTTTACAGTACAAGTTCAACATCGCAGAAAGTGAAAAATGGATAAAGAAGTTGTGGTATTTACTTACAAAGCAATATCACTCAGCAATGAAATCTATGTCATCAGGCCCTTAGCATCACAATGAGTGGATTCAGGTATGATGATTCTAACTGAAATAAGTCACACAGAAAAAGAAACATCATAAGATATCAGTAATACACGGAATGTAAACTTGGCTACACAGGAACTGAATTATAGAACAGAACAGGGTCTCAAATTTAGAAAACCAACTTATGCTTGCTTAAGGGTAAAGGTGAGTTGGGGTGCTGCATAAAACCAGAGATTGAAATGAGCACAGATAAAGTTCCTTAAGTCAAATATGAAATAGACAAGAGCTACTCCTTGCTCAACGAAATGGACTCAACACCGCATATTAAACGCCTAAGAATGTACCTGACTAGTAAGTATCGTAAAACCTATGGATTGCTATGTCTCCAAAAGAGAATCAAGCATGTGTACAGGGGCATAAACGCAGCAGTGATAGGATTGGAGAGGTTCGGTGAGCAAATGAAGACCCTTTGAAGTCATATTGCATGGTACCCATTACACGGGTCTCAACTCTCCAGGTTTAAGGTATTCTTCCTTCAGCTAAAACATGCATGTGGAACCCAAGTATGATCAACCATGTGAACGGGAGACGTGTTCAAATATGTCTCAGTTTTCCTCCCCTGGTACTCGGGTGCAACATTCCAGACGCTTTACTAACACTCTCCCCACTTGGAGAGTCAGCGCCTTTAACCTCCTGTTTGGCCCAGTTTGCAATTTCTGCGGAAGATGAACAGGAATAGCGAGAACCAATGAGAGGCTAGCTGGAGGTGTCTGGACGGGCAAATTTAACTCTCATTTCCCACCAGGAAGAGGAATTAACCAAAGGCTCAGCATGCCAGGCCGGAACCAGATTAGGGCCTGAAGCCATCCTGCGGTGTTGCGGCCAGGTCACAAGAAAGCGAGTTGAAGAAAGGAGCTCAGGGGCACTGTAATTCACAAACCTGCAGAGTTATAAATGACAGCTATCGTCCAAAAATAGACTGAAGTAAGGCTGCGAAGAGGACTTGAAAGCGGGGCAGAATTGCAGGAAACCGATTTCAGGAGGTAGACTGGAATTGCATTGAAAGCATAGGAAAAGAGGCAGAACGTCCACAATGATGCACTTGGACAAAAAGGGCGTATGCGTTTTTTCCTGAATATATTCAGGAAAAAACGCATACGCCCTTTTTGGCCAACCAAGCAAGCTTGCAAAGGAAATCTGCACTACAATGAAGTCTCACTTCCCCCCGGTCAAAAGGGCCATCTGAAAAAAGTGTAAAATCCAGAAAGGCAACAGGCCATGGAGAACTGGGAGCCTTGTTATGCTGATGGGCGGGATGTAAATTGCCAACAGACACTCGGGAGAAGTGTATGGTGTTTCCTGAAACATCTAAAAAACAAAGCAACAGAGCCTAGGGCACTTCCACTTATGGTCCTATAGCTTAGGGAAATTAAAATCAAAAAGACACAGCCACCCCAAAGTTTGGAACGGCTCTGTTTACAAGAACCTCGTTTACAGTACAAGTTCAACATCGCAGAAAGTGAAAAATGGATAAAGAAGTTGTGGTATTCACTTAAAAAGCAATATCACTCAGCAATGAAATCTATGTCATCAGGCCCTTAGCAGCACAATGAGTGGATTCAGGTATAATGATTCTAACTGAAATAAGTCACACAGAAAAAGAAACATCATAAGATATCAGTAATACACGGAATGGAAACTTGGCTACACAGGAACTGAATTACAGAACAGAACAGGGTCTGAAATTTAGAAAACCAACTTATTCTTGCTTAAGGGTAAAGGTGAGTTGGGGTGCTGCATAAAACCAGAGATTGAAATGAGCACAGATAAAGTTCCTTAAGTCAAATATGAAATAGACAAGAGCTACTCCTTGCTCAACGAAATGGACTCAACACCGCATATTAAACGCCTAAGAATGTACCTGACTAGTAAGTATCGTAAAACCTATGGATTGCTATGTCTCCAAAAGAGAATCAAGCATGTGTACAGGGGCATAAACGCAGCAGTGATAGGATTGGAGAGGTTCGGTGAGCAAATGAAGACCCTTTGAAGTCATATTGCATGGTACCCATTACACGGGTCTCAACTCTCCAGGTTTAAGGTATTCTTCCTTCAGCTAAAACATGCATGTGGAACCCAAGTATGATCAACCATGTGAACGGGAGACGTGTTCAAATATGTCTCAGTTTTCCTCCCCTGGTACTCGGGTGCAACATTCCAGACGCTTTACTAACACTCTCCCCACTTGGAGAGTCAGCGCCTTTAACCTCCTGTTTGGCCCAGTTTGCAATTTCTGCGGAAGATGAACAGGAATAGCGAGAACCAATGAGAGGCTAGCTGGAGGTGTCTGGACGGGCAAATTTAACTCTCATTTCCCACCAGGAAGAGGAATTAACCAAAGGCTCAGCATGCCGGGCCGGAACCAGATTAGGGCCTGAAGCCATCCTGCGGTGTTGCGGCCAGGTCACAAGAAAGCGAGTTGAAGAAAGGAGCTCAGGGGCACTGTAATTCACAAACCTGCAGAGTTATAAATGACAGCTATCGTCCAAAAATAGACTGAAGTAAGGCTGCCAAGAGGACTTGAAAGCGGGGCAGAATTGCAGGAAACCGATTTCAGGAGGTAGACTGGAATTGCATTGAAAGCATAGGAAAAGAGGCAGAACGTCCACAATGATGCACTTGGCCAAAAAGGGCGTATGCGTTTTTTCCTGAATATATTCAGGAAAAAACGCATACGCCCTTTTTGGCCAACCAAGCAAGCTTGCAAAGGAAATCTGCACTACAATGAAGTCTCACTTCCCCCCGGTCAAAAGGGCCATCTGAAAAAAGTGTAAAATCCAGAAAGGCAACAGGCCATGGAGAACTGGGAGCCTTGTTATGCTGATGGGTGGGATGTAAATTGCCAACAGACACTCGGGAGAAGTGTATGGTGTTTCCTGAAACATCTAAAAACCAAAGCAACAGAGCCTAGGGCACTTCTACTTATGGTCCTATAGCTTAGGGAAATTAAAATCAAAAAGACACAGCCACCCCAAAGTTTGGAACGGCTCTGTTTACAAGAACCTCGTTTACAGTACAAGTTCAACATCGCAGAAAGTGAAAAATGGATAAAGAAGTTGTGGTATTCACTTACAAAACAATATCACTCAGCAATGAAATCTATGTCATCAGGCCCTTAGCAGCACAATGAGTGGATTCAGGTATGATGATTCTAACTGAAATAAGTCAAACAGAAAAAGAAACATCATAAGATATCAGTAATACACGGAATGGAAACTTGGCTACACAGGAACTGAATTACAGAACAGAACAGGGTCTCAAATTTAGAAAACCAACTTATGCTTGCTTAAGGGTAAAGGTGAGTTGGGGTGCTGCATAAAACCAGAGATTGAAATGAGCACAGATAAAGTTCCTTAAGCCAAATATGGAATAGACAAGAGCTACTCCTTGCTCAACGAAATGGACTCAACACCGCATATTAAACGCCTAAGAATGTACCTGACTTGTAAGTATCTTAAAACCTATGGATTGCTATGTCTCCGAAAGAGAATCAAGCATGTGTACAGGGGCATAAACGCAGCAGTGATAGGATTGGAGAGGTTCGGTGAGCAAATGAAGACCCTTTGAAATCATATTGCATGGTACCCATTCCACGGGTTTCAACTACCCAGGTTTAAGGTATTCTTCCTTCAGCTAAAACATGCATGTGGAACCTAGAGTATGATCAACCATGTGATCGGGAGACGTGTTCAAATATGTCTCAGTTTTCCTCCCCTGGTACTCGGGTGCAACATTCCAGACGCTTTACTGACACTCTCCCCACTTGGAGAGTCAGTCCCTTTAACCTCCTGTTTGGCCCAGTTTGCAATTTCTGCGGAAGATGAACAGGAATAGCGAGAACCAATGAGAGGCTAGCTGGAGGTGTCTGGACGGGCAAATTTAACTCTCATTTCCCACCAGGAAGAGGAATTAACCAAAGGCTCAGCATGCCGGGCCGGAACCAGATTAGGGCCTGAAGCCATCCGGCGGTGTTGCGGCCAGGTCACAAGAAAGCGAGTTGAAGAAAGGAGCTCAGGGGCACTGTAATTCACAAACCTGCAGAGTTATAAATGACAGCTATCGTCCAAAAATACACTGAAGTAAGGCTGCCAAGAGGACTTGAAAGCGGGGCAGAATTGCAGGAAACCGATTTCAGGAGGTAGACTGGAATTGCATTGAAAGCATAGGAAAAGAGGCAGAACGTCCACAATGATGCACTTGGCCAAAAAGGGCGTATGCGTTTTTTCCTGAATATATTCAGGAAAAAACGCATACGGCCTTTTTGGCCAACCAAGCAAGCTTGCAAAGGAAATCTGCACTACAATGAAGTCTCACTTCCCCCCGGTCAAAAGGGCCATCTGAAAAAAGTGTAAAATCCAGAAAGGCAACAGGCCATGGAGAACTGGGAGCCTTGTTATGCTGATGGGCGGGATGTAAATTGCCAACAGACACTCGGGAGAAGTGTATGGTGTTTCCTGAAACATCTAAAAAACAAAGCAACAGAGCCTAGGGCACTGCCACTTATGGTCCTATAGCTTAGGGAAATTAAAATCAAAAAGACACAGCCACCCCAAAGTTTGGGACGCCTCTGTTTACAAGAACCTCGTTTACAGTACAAGTTCAACATCGCAGAAAGTGAAAAATGGATAAAGAAGTTGTGGTATTTACTTACAAAGCAATATCACTCAGCAATGAAATCTATGTCATCAGGCCCTTAGCATCACAATGAGTGGATTCAGGTATGATGATTCTAGATGAAATAAGTCACACAGAAAAAAAACATCAGAAGATATCAGTAATACACGGAATGTAAACTTGGCTACACAGGAACTGAATTACAGAACAGAACAGGGTCTCAAATTTAGAAAACCAACTTATGCTTGCTTAAGGGTAAAGGTGAGTTGGGGTGCTGCATAAAACCAGAGATTGAAATGAGCACAGATAAAGTTCCTTAAGTCAAATATGGAATAGACAAGAGCTACTCCTTGCTCAACAAAATGGACTCAACACCGCATATTAAACGCCTAAGAATGTACCTGACTAGTAAGTATCTTAAAACCTATGGATTGCTATGTCTCCGAAAGAGAATCAAGCATGTGTACAGGGGCATAAACTCAGCAGTGATAGGATTGGAGAGGTTCGGTGAGCAAATGAAGACCCTTTGAAGTCATATTGCATGGTACCCATTACACGGGTCTTAACTCTCCAGGTTTAAGGTATTCTTCCTTCAACTAAAACATGCATGTGGAACCCAAGTATGATCAACCATGTGAACGGGAGGCGTGTTCAAATATGTCTCAGTTTTCCTCCCCTGGTACTCGGGTGCAACATTCCAGACGCTTTACTAACACTCTCCCCACTTGGAGAGTCAGCGCCTTTAACCTCCTGTTTGGCCCAGTTTGCAATTTCTGCGGAAGATGAACAGGAATAGCGAGAACCAATGAGAGACTAGCTGGAGGTGTCTGGACGGGCAAATTTAACTCTCATTTCCCACCAGGAAGAGGAAATAACCAAAGGCTCAGCGTGCCGGGCCGGAACCAGATTAGGGCCTGAAGCCATCCTGCGGTGTTGCGGCCAGGTCACAAGAAAGCGAGTTGAAGAAAGGAGCTCAGGGGCGCTGTAATGCACAAACCTGCAGAGTTATAAATGACAGCTATCGTCCAAAAATAGACTGAAGTAAGGCTGCCAAGAGGACTTGAAAGCGGGGCAGAATTGCAGGAAACCGATTTCAGGAGGTAGACTGGAATTGCATTGAAAGCATAGGAAAAGAGGCAGAACGTCCACAATGATGCACTTGGCCAAAAAGGGCGTATGCGTTTTTTCCTGAATATATTCAGGAAAAAACGCATATGGCCTTTTTGGCCAACCAAGCAAGCTTGCAAAGGAAATCTGCACTACAATGAAGTCTCACTTCCCCCCGGTCAAAAGGGCCATCTGAAAAAAGTGTAAAATCCAGAAAGGCAACAGGCCATGGAGAACTGGGAGCCTTGTTATGCTGATGGGCGGGATGTAAATTGCCAACAGACACTCGGGAGAAGTGTATGGTGTTTCCTGAAACATCTAAAAAACAAAGCAACAGAGCCTAGGGCACTGCCACTTATGGTCCTATAGCTTAGGGAAATTAAAATCAAAAAGACACAGCCACCCCAAAGTTTGGGACGCCTCTGTTTACAAGAACCTCGTTTACAGTACAAGTTCAACATCGCAGAAAGTGAAAAATGGATAAAGAACTTGTGGTACTTACGTACAATGCAGTATCACTCAGCAATGAAATCTATGTCATCAGGCCCGTAGCAGCATAATGAGTAGATTCAGGTACGATGATTCTAACTGAAATAAGTCACACAGAAAAAGAAACATCATAAGATATCACTAATACACGGAATGTAAACTTGGCTACACAGGAACTGAATTACAGAACAGAACAGGGTCTCAAATTTAGAAAACCAACTTATGCTTGCTTAAGGGTAAAGGTGAGTTGGGGTGCTGCATAAAACCAGAGATTGAAATGAGCACAGATAAAGTTCCTTAAGTCAAATATGGAATAAACAAGAGCTACTCCTTGCTCAACGAAATGGACTCAACACCGCATATTAAACGCCTAAGAATGTACCTGACTAGTAAGTATCGTAAAACCTATGGATTGCTATGTCTCCGAAAGAGAATCAAGCATGTGTACAGGGGCATAAACGCAGCAGTGATAGGATTGGAGAGGTTCGGTGAGCAAATGAAGACCCTTTGAAGTCATATTGCATGGTACCCATTACACGGGTCTCAACTCTCCAGGTTTAAGGTATTCTTCCTTCAGCTAAAACATGCATGTGGAACCCAAGTATGATCAACCATGTGAACGGGAGACGTGTTCAAATATGTCTCAGTTTTCCTCCCCTGGTACTCGGGTGCAACATTCCAGACGCTTTACTAACACTCTCCCCACTTGGAGAGTCAGCGCCTTTAACCTCCTGTTTGGCCCAGTTTGCAATTTCTGCGGAAGATGAACAGGAATAGCGAGAACCAATGAGAGGCTAGCTGGAGGTGTCTGGACGGGCAAATTTAACTCTCATTTCCCAACAGGAAGAGGAAATAACCAAAGGCTCAGCGTGCCGTACCGGAACCAGATTAGGGCCTGAAGCCACCCTGTTGTGTTGCGGCCAGCTCAAAAGAAAGCGAGTTGAAGAAAGGAGCTCAGGGGCACTGTAATTCACAAACCTGCAGAGTTATAAATGACAGCTATCGTCCAAAAATAGACTGAAGTAAGGCTGCCAAGAGGACTTGAAAGCGGGGCAGAATTGCAGGAAACCGATTTCAGGAGGTAGACTGGAATTGCATTGAAAGCATAGGAAAAGAGGCAGAACGTCCACAATGATGCACTTGGCCAAAAAGGGCGTATGCGTTTTTTCCTGAATATATTCAGGAAAAAACGCATACGCCCTTTTTGGCCAACCAAGCAAGCTTGCAAAGGAAATCTGCACTATAATGAAGTCTCACTTCTCCCTGGTCAAAAGGGCCATCTGAAAAAAGTGTAAAATCCAGAAAGGCAGGACAGGCCATGGAGAACTGGGAGCCTTGTTATGCTGATGGGCGGGATGTAAATTGCTAACAACCACTCGGGAGATGTGTATGGTGTTTCCTGAAACATCTAAAAAACAAAGCAACAGAACCTAGGGCACTTCCACTTATGGTCCTATAGCTTAGGGAAATTAAACTCAAAATGACACAGCCACCCCAAAGTTTGGAACGGCTCTGTTTACAAGAACCTCGTTTACAGTACAAGTTCAACATCGCAGAAAGTGAAAAATGGATAAAGAAGTTGTGGTATTTACTTACAAAGCAATATCACTCAGCAATGAAATCTGTGTCATCAGGCCCTTAGCAGCACAATGAGTGGATTCAGGTATGATGATTCTAACTGAAATAAGTCACACAGAAAAAGAAACATCATAAGATATCAGTAATACACGGAATGTAAACTTGGCTACACAGGAACTGAATTACAGAACAGAACAGGGTCTCAAATTTAGAAAACCAACTTATGCTTGCTTAAGGGTAAAGGTGAGTTGGGGTGCTGCATAAAACCAGAGATTGAAATGAGCACAGATAAAGTTCCTTAAGCCAAATATGGAGTAGACAAGAGCTACTCCTTGCTCAACGAAATGGACTCAACACCCCATATTAAACGCCTAAGAATGTACCTGACTAGTAAGTATCTTAAAACCTATGGATTGCTATGTCTCCGAAAGAGAATCAAGCATGTGTACAGGGGCATAAAAGCAGCAGTGATAGGATTGGAGAGGTTCGGTGAGCAAATGAAGACCCTTTGAAGTCATATTGCATGGTACCCATTCCACGGGTTTCAACTACCCAGGTTTAAGGTATTCTTCCTTCAGCTAAAACATGCATGTGGAAGCTAGAGTATGATCAACCATGTGATCGGGAGACGTGTTCAAATATGTCTCAGTTTTCCTCCCCTGGTACTCGGGTGCAACATTCCAGACGCTTTACTAACACTCTCCTCACTTGGAGAGTCAGTCCCTTTAACCTCCTGTTTGGCCCAGTTTGCAATTTCTGCGGAAGATGAACAGGAATAGCGAGAACCAATGAGAGGCTAGCTGGAGGTGTCTGGACGGGCAAATTTAACTCTCATTTACCACCAGGAAGAGGAATTAACCAAAGGCTCAGCATGCCGGGCCAGAACCAGATTAGGGCCTGAAGCCATCCTGTGGTGTTGCGGCCAGGTCACAAGAAAGCGAGTTGAAGAAAGGAGCTCAGGAGCACTGTAATTCACAAACCTGCAGAGTTATAAATGACAGCTATCGTCCAAAAATAGACTGAAGTAAGGCTGCCAAGAGGACTTGAAAGCGGGGCAGAATTGCAGGAAACCGATTTCAGGAGGTAGACTAGAATTGCATTGAAAGCATAGGAAAAGAGGCAGAACGTCCACAATGATGCACTTGGTCAAAAAGGGCGTATGCGTTTTTTCCTGAATATATTCAGGAAAAAACGCATACGCCCTTTTTGGCCAACCAAGCAAGCTTACAAAGGAAATCTGCACTACAATGAAGTCTCACTTCCCCCCGGTCAAAAGGGCCATCTGAAAAAAGTGTAAAATCCAGAAAGGCAACAGGCCATGGAGAACTGGGAGCCTTGTTATGCTGATGGGCGGGATGTAAATTGCCAACAGACACTTGGGAGAAGTGTATGGTGTTTCCTGAAACATCTAAAAAACAAAGCAACAGAGCCTAGGGCACTTCCACTTATGGTCCTATAGCTTAGGGAAATTAAAATCAAAAAGACACAGCCACCCCAAAGTTTGGAACGGCTCTGTTTACAAGAACCTCGTTTACAGTACAAGTTCAACATCGCAGAAAGTGAAAAATGGATAAAGAAGATGTGGTATTCACTTACAAAGCAATATCACTCAGCAATGAAATCTATGTCATCAGGCCCTTAGCAGCACAATGAGTGGATTCAGGTATGATGATTCTAACTGAAATAAGTCACACAGAAAAAGAAACATCATAAGATATCAGTAATACACGGAATGGAAACTTGGCTACACAGGAACTGAATTACAGAACAGAACAGGGTCTCAAATTTAGAAAACCAACTTATGCTTGCTTAAGGGTAAAGGCGAGTTGGGGTGCTGCATAAAACCAGAGATTGAAATGAGCACAGATAAAGTTCCTTAAGTCAAATATGGAATAGACAAGAGCTACTCCTTGCTCAACGAAATGGACTCAACACCGCATATTAAACGCCTAAGAATGTACCTGACTTGTAAGTATCTTAAAACCTATGGATTGCTATGTCTCCGAAAGAGAATCAAGCATGTGTACAGGGACATAAACGCAGCAGTGATAGGATTGGAGAGGTTCGGTGAGCAAATGAAGACCCTTTGAAGTCATATTGCATGGTACCCATTCCACGGGTTTCAACTACCCAGGTTTTAGGTATTCTTCCTTCAGCTAAAACATGCATATGGAACCTAGAGTATGATCAACCATGTGATCGGGAGACGTGTTCAAATATGTCTCAGTTTTCCTCCCCTGGTACTCGGGTGCAACATTCCAGACGCTTTACTAACACTCTCCCCACTTGGAGAGTCAGTCCCTTTAACCTCCTGTTTGGCCCAGTTTGCAATTTCTGCGGAAGATGAACAGGAATAGCGAGAACCAATGAGAGGCTAGCTGGAGGTGTCTGGACGGGCAAATTTAACTCTCATTTCCCACCAGGAAGAGGAATTAACCAAAGGATCAGCGTGCCGGGCCGGAACCAGATTAGGGCCTGAAGCCATCCTGCGGTGTTGCGGCCAGGTCACAAGAAAGCGAGTTGAAGAAAGGAGCTCAGGGGCACTGTAATTCACAAACCTGCAGAGTTATAAATGACAGCTATCGTCCAAAAATAGACTGAAGTAAGGCTGCCAAGAGGACTTGAAAGCGGGGCAGAATTGCAGGAAACCGATTTCAGGAGGTAGACTGGAATTGCATTGAAAGCATAGGAAAAGAGGCAGAACGTCCACAATGATGCACTTGGCCAAAAAGGGCGTATGCGTTTTTTCCTGAATATATTCAGGAAAAAACGCATACGCCCTTTATGGCCAACCAAGCAAGCTTGCAAAGGAAATCTGCACTACAATGAAGTCTCACTTCCCCCCGGTCAAAAGGGCCATCTGAAAAAAGTGTAAAATCCAGAAAGGCAGGACAGGCCATGGAGAACTGGGAGCCTTGTTATGCTGATGGGCGGGATGTAAATTGCCAACAGACACTCGGGAGAAGTGTATGGTGTTTCCTGAAACATCTAAAAAACAAAGCAACAGAGCCTAGGGCACTGCCACTTATGGTCCTATAGCTTAGGGAAATTAAAATCAAAAAGACACAGCCACCCCAAAGTTTGGGACGCCTCTGTTTACAGGAACCTCGTTTACAGTACAAGTTCAACATCGCAGAAAGTGAAAAATGGATAAAGAAGTTGTGGTATTTACTTACAAAGCAATATCACTCAGCAATGAAATCTGTGTCATCAGGCCCTTAGCAGCACAATGAGTGGATTCAGGTATGATAATTCTAACTGAAGTAAGTCACACAGAAAAAGAAACATCATAAGATATCAGTAATACACGGAATGTAAACTTGGCTACACAGGAACTGAATTACAGAACAGAACAGGGTCTCAAATTTAGAAAACCAACTTATGCTTGCTTAAGGGTAAAGGTGAGTTGGGGTGCTGCATAAAACCAGAGATTGAAATGAGCACAGATAAAGTTCCTTAAGTCAAATATGGAATAGACAAGAGCTACTCCTTGCTCAACGAAATGGACTCAACACCGCATATTAAACGCCTAAGAATGTACCTGACTAGTAAGTATCGTAAAACCTATGGATTGCTATGTCTCCGAAAGAGAATCAAGCATGTGTACAGGGGCATAAACGCAGCAGTGATAGGATTGGAGAGGTTCGGTGAGCAAATGAAGACCCTTTGAAGTCATATTGCATGGTACCCATTACACGGGTCTCAACTCTCCAGGTTTAAGGTATTCTTCCTTCAGCTAAAACATGCATGTGGAACCCAAGTATGATCAACCATGTGAACGGGAGACGTGTTCAAATATGTCTCAGTTTTCCTCCCCTGGTACTCGGGTGCAACATTCCAGACGCTTTACTAACACTCTCCCCACTTGGAGAGTCAGCGCCTTTAACCTCCTGTTTGGCCCAGTTTGCAATTTCTGCGGAAGATGAACAGGAATAGCGAGAACCAATGAGAGGCTAGCTGGAGGTGTCTGGACGGGCAAATTTAACTCTCATTTCCCAACAGGAAGAGGAAATAACCAAAGGCTCAGCGTGCCGTACCGGAACCAGATTAGGGCCTGAAGCCACCCTGTTGTGTTGCGGCCAGCTCAAAAGAAAGCGAGTTGAAGAAAGGAGCTCAGGGGCACTGTAATTCACAAACCTGCAGAGTTATAAATGACAGCTATCGTCCAAAAATAGACTGAAGTAAGGCTGCCAAGAGGACTTGAAAGCGGGGCAGAATTGCAGGAAACCGATTTCAGGAGGTAGACTGGAATTGCATTGAAAGCATAGGAAAAGAGGCAGAACGTCCACAATGATGCACTTGGCCAAAAAGGGCGTATGCGTTTTTTCCTGAATATATTCAGGAAAAAACGCATACGCCCTTTTTGGCCAACCAAGCAAGCTTACAAAGGAAATCTGCACTATAATGAAGTCTCACTTCTCCCTGGTCAAAAGGGCCATCTGAAAAAAGTGTAAAATCCAGAAAGGCAGGACAGGCCATGGAGAACTGGGAGCCTTGTTATGCTGATGGGCGGGATGTAAATTGCTAACAACCACTCGGGAGATGTGTATGGTGTTTCCTGAAACATCTAAAAAACAAAGCAACAGAACCTAGGGCACTTCCACTTATGGTCCTATAGCTTAGGGAAATTAAACTCAAAAAGACACAGCCACCCCAAAGTTTGGAACGGCTCTGTTTACAAGAACCTCGTTTACAGTACAAGTTCAACATCGCAGAAAGTGAAAAATGGATAAAGAAGTTGTGGTATTTACTTACAAAGCAATATCACTCAGCAATGAAATCTGTGTCATCAGGCCCTTAGCAGCACAATGAGTGGATTCAGGTATGATGATTCTAACTGAAATAAGTCACACAGAAAAAGAAACATCATAAGATATCAGTAATACACGGAATGTAAACTTGGCTACACAGGAACTGAATTACAGAACAGAACAGGGTCTCAAATTTAGAAAACCAACTTATGCTTGCTTAAGGGTAAAGGTGAGTTGGGGTGCTGCATAAAACCAGAGATTGAAATGAGCACAGATAAAGTTCCTTAAGCCAAATATGGAGTAGACAAGAGCTACTCCTTGCTCAACGAAATGGACTCAACACCCCATATTAAACGCCTAAGAATGTACCTGACTAGTAAGTATCTTAAAACCTATGGATTGCTATGTCTCCGAAAGAGAATCAAGCATGTGTACAGGGGCATAAACGCAGCAGTGATAGGATTGGAGAGGTTCGGTGAGCAAATGAAGACCCTTTGAAGTCATATTGCATGGTACCCATTCCACGGGTTTCAACTACCCAGGTTTAAGGTATTCTTCCTTCAGCTAAAACATGCATGTGGAAGCTAGAGTATGATCAACCATGTGATCGGGAGACGTGTTCAAATATGTCTCAGTTTTCCTCCCCTGGTACTCGGGTGCAACATTCCAGACGCTTTACTAACACTCTCCTCACTTGGAGAGTCAGTCCCTTTAACCTCCTGTTTGGCCCAGTTTGCAATTTCTGCGGAAGATGAACAGGAATAGCGAGAACCAATGAGAGGCTAGCTGGAGGTGTCTGGACGGGCAAATTTATCTCTCATTTACCACCAGGAAGAGGAATTAACCAAAGGCTCAGCATGCCGGGCCAGAACCAGATTAGGGCCTGAAGCCATCCTGTGGTGTTGCGGCCAGGTCACAAGAAAGCGAGTTGAAGAAAGGAGCTCAGGAGCACTGTAATTCACAAACCTGCAGAGTTATAAATGACAGCTATCGTCCAAAAATAGACTGAAGTAAGGCTGCCAAGAGGACTTGAAAGCGGGGCAGAATTGCAGGAAACCGATTTCAGGAGGTAGACTAGAATTGCATTGAAAGCATAGGAAAAGAGGCAGAACGTCCACAATGATGCACTTGGTCAAAAAGGGCGTATGCGTTTTTTCCTGAATATATTCAGGAAAAAACGCATACGCCCTTTTTGGCCAACCAAGCAAGCTTACAAAGGAAATCTGCACTACAATGAAGTCTCACTTCCCCCCGGTCAAAAGGGCCATCTGAAAAAAGTGTAAAATCCAGAAAGGCAACAGGCCATGGAGAACTGGGAGCCTTGTTATGCTGATGGGCGGGATGTAAATTGCCAACAGACACTTGGGAGAAGTGTATGGTGTTTCCTGAAACATCTAAAAAACAAAGCAACAGAGCCTAGGGCACTTCCACTTATGGTCCTATAGCTTAGGGAAATTAAAATCAAAAAGACACAGCCACCCCAAAGTTTGGAATGGCTCTGTTTACAAGAACCTCGTTTACAGTACAAGTTCAACATCGCAGAAAGTGAAAAATGGATAAAGAAGTTGTGGTATTCACTTACAAAGCAATATCACTCAGCAATGAAATCTATGTCATCAGGCCCTTAGCAGCACAATGAGTGGATTCAGGTATGATGATTCTAACTGAAATAAGTCACACAGAAAAAGAAACATCATAAGATATCAGTAATACACGGAATGGAAACTTGGCTACACAGGAACTGAATTACAGAACAGAACAGGGTCTCAAATTTAGAAAACCAACTTATGCTTGCTTAAGGGTAAAGGTGAGTTGGGGTGCTGCATAAAACCAGAGATTGAAATGAGCACAGATAAAGTTCCTTAAGTCAAATATGGAATAGACAAGAGCTACTCCTTGCTCAACGAAATGGACTCAACACCGCATATTAAACGCCTAAGAATGTACCTGACTTGTAAGTATCTTAAAACCTATGGATTGCTATGTCTCCGAAAGAGAATCAAGCATGTGTACAGGGACATAAACGCAGCAGTGATAGGATTGGAGAGGTTCGGTGAGCAAATGAAGACCCTTTGAAGTCATATTGCATGGTACCCATTCCACGGGTTTCAACTACCCAGGTTTTAGGTATTCTTCCTTCAGCTAAAACATGCATATGGAACCTAGAGTATGATCAACCATGTGATCGGGAGACGTGTTCAAATATGTCTCAGTTTTCCTCCCCTGGTACTCGGGTGCAACATTCCAGACGCTTTACTAACACTCTCCCGACTTGGAGAGTCAGTCCCTTTAACCTCCTGTTTGGCCCAGTTTGCAATTTCTGCGGAAGATGAACAGGAATAGCGAGAACCAATGAGAGGCTAGCTGGAGGTGTCTGGACGGGCAAATTTAACTCTCATTTCCCACCAGGAAGAGGAATTAACCAAAGGATCAGCGTGCCGGGCCGGAACCAGATTAGGGCCTGAAGCCATCCTGCGGTGTTGCGGCCAGGTCACAAGAAAGCGAGTTGAAGAAAGGAGCTCAGGGGCACTGTAATTCACAAACCTGCAGAGTTATAAATGACAGCTATCGTCCAAAAATAGACTGAAGTAAGGCTGCCAAGAGGACTTGAAAGCGGGGCAGAATTGCAGGAAACCGATTTCAGGAGGTAGACTGGAATTGCATTGAAAGCATAGGAAAAGAGGCAGAACGTCCACAATGATGCACTTGGCCAAAAAGGGCGTATGCGTTTTTTCCTGAATATATTCAGGAAAAAACGCATACGCCCTTTATGGCCAACCAAGCAAGCTTGCAAAGGAAATCTGCACTACAATGAAGTCTCACTTCCCCCCGGTCAAAAGGGCCATCTGAAAAAAGTGTAAAATCCAGAAAGGCAGGACAGGCCATGGAGAACTGGGAGCCTTGTTATGCTGATGGGCGGGATGTAAATTGCCAACAGACACTCGGGAGAAGTGTATGGTGTTTCCTGAAACATCTAAAAAACAAAGCAACAGAGCCTAGGGCACTGCCACTTATGGTCCTATAGCTTAGGGAAATTAAAATCAAAAAGACACAGCCACCCCAAAGTTTGGGACGCCTCTGTTTACAGGAACCTCGTTTACAGTACAAGTTCAACATCGCAGAAAGTGAAAAATGGATAAAGAAGTTGTGGTATTTACTTACAAAGCAATATCACTCAGCAATGAAATCTGTGTCATCAGGCCCTTAGCAGCACAATGAGTGGATTCAGGTATGATAATTCTAACTGAAGTAAGTCACACAGAAAAAGAAACATCATAAGATATCAGTAATACACGGAATGTAAACTTGGCTACACAGGAACTGAATTACAGAACAGAACAGGGTCTCAAATTTAGAAAAACAACTTATGCTTGCTTAAGGGGAAAGGTGAGTTGGGGTGCTGCATAAAACCAGAGATTGAAATGAGCACAGATAAAGTTCCTTAAGCCAAATATGGAATAGACAAGAGCTACTCCTTGCTCAACGAAATGGACTCAACACCGCATATTAAACGCCTAAGAATGTACCTGACTAGTAAGTATCGTAAAACCTATGGATTGCTATGTCTCCAAAAGAGAATCAAGCATGTGTACAGGGGCATAAACGCAGCAGTGATAGGATTGGAGAGGTTCGGTGAGCAAATGAAGACCCTTTGAAGTCATATTGCATGGTACCCATTACACGGGTCTCAACTCTCCAGGTTTAAGGTATTCTTCCTTCAGCTAAAACATGCATGTGGAACCTAGAGTATGATCAACCATGTGATCGGGAGACGTGTTCAAATATGTCTCAGTTTTCCTCCCCTGGTACTCGGGTGCAACATTCCAGACGCTTTACTAACACTCTCCCCACTTGGAGAGTCAGTCCCTTTAACCTCCTGTTTGGCCCAGTTTGCAATTTCTGCGGAAGATGAACAGGAATAGCGAGAACCAATGAGAGGCTAGCTGGAGGTGTCTGGACGGGCAAATTTAACTCTCATTTCCCACCAGGAAGAGGAATTAACCAAAGGCTCAGCATGCCGGGCCGGAACCAGATTAGGGCCTGAAGCCATCCTGCGTTGTTGCGGCCAGGTCAGAAGAAAGCGAGTTGAAGAAAGGAGCTCAGCGGCACTGTAATTCACAAACCTGCAGAGTTATAAATGACAGCTATTGTCCAAAAATAGATTGAAGTAAGGCTGCCAAGAGGACTTGAAAGCGGGGCAGAATTGCAGGAAACCGATTTCAGGAGGTAGACTGGAATTGCATTGAAAGCATAGGAAAAGAGGCAGAACATCCACAATGATGCACTTGGCCCAAAAGGGCGTATGCGTTTTTTCCTGAATATATTCAGGAAAAAACGCATACGCCCTTTTTGGCCAACCAAGCAAGCTTGCAAAGGAAATCTGCACTACAATGAAGTCTCACTTCCCCCCGGTCAAAAGGGCCATCTGAAAAAAGTGTAAAATCCAGAAAGGCAACAGGCAATTGAGAACTGGGAGCCTTGTTATGCTGATGGGCGGGATGTAAATTGCCAACAGACACTTGGAAGAAGTGTACGGTGTTTCCTGAAACATCTAAAAAACAAAGCAACAGAACCTAGGGCACTGCCGCTTATGGTCCTATAGCTTAGGGAAATTAAAATCAAAAAGACACAGCCACCCCAAAGTTTGGGACGCCTCTGTTTACAAGAACATCGTTTACAGTACAAGTTCAACATCGCAGAAAGTGAAAAATGGATAAAGAAGTTGTGGTATTTACTTACAAAGCAATATCACTCAGCAATGAAATCTGTGTCATCAGGCCCTTAGCAGCACAATGAGTGGATTCAGGTATGATAATTCTAACTGAAGTAAGTCACACAGAAAAAGAAACATCATAAGATATCAGTAATACACGGAATGTAAACTTGGCTACACAGGAACTGAATTACAGAACAGAACAGGGTCTCAAATTTAGAAAACCAACTTATGCTTGCTTAAGGGTAAAGGTGAGTTGGGGTGCTGCATAAAACCAGAGATTGAAATGAGCACAGATAAAGTTCCTTAAGTCAAATATGGAATAGACAAGAGCTACTCCTTGCTCAACGAAATGGACTCAACACCGCATATTAAACGCCTAAGAATGTACCTGACTAGTAAGTATCGTAAAACCTATGGATTGCTATGTCTCCGAAAGAGAATCAAGCATGTGTACAGGGGCATAAACGCAGCAGTGATAGGATTGGAGAGGTTCGGTGAGCAAATGAAGACCCTTTGAAGTCATATTGCATGGTACCCATTACACGGGTCTCAACTCTCCAGGTTTAAGGTATTCTTCCTTCAGCTAAAACATGCATGTGGAACCCAAGTATGATCAACCATGTGAACGGGAGACGTGTTCAAATATGTCTCAGTTTTCCTCCCCTGGTACTCGGGTGCAACATTCCAGACGCTTTACTAACACTCTCCCCACTTGGAGAGTCAGCGCCTTTAACCTCCTGTTTGGCCCAGTTTGCAATTTCTGCGGAAGATGAACAGGAATAGCGAGAACCAATGAGAGGCTAGCTGGAGGTGTCTGGACGGGCAAATTTAACTCTCATTTCCCAACAGGAAGAGGAAATAACCAAAGGCTCAGCGTGCCGTACCGGAACCAGATTAGGGCCTGAAGCCACCCTGTTGTGTTGCGGCCAGCTCAAAAGAAAGCGAGTTGAAGAAAGGAGCTCAGGGGCACTGTAATTCACAAACCTGCAGAGTTATAAATGACAGCTATCGTCCAAAAATAGACTGAAGTAAGGCTGCCAAGAGGACTTGAAAGCGGGGCAGAATTGCAGGAAACCGATTTCAGGAGGTAGACTGGAATTGCATTGAAAGCATAGGAAAAGAGGCAGAACGTCCACAATGATGCACTTGGCCAAAAAGGGCGTATGCGTTTTTTCCTGAATATATTCAGGAAAAAACGCATACGCCCTTTTTGGCCAACCAAGCAAGCTTGCAAAGGAAATCTGCACTATAATGAAGTCTCACTTCTCCCTGGTCAAAAGGGCCATCTGAAAAAAGTGTAAAATCCAGAAAGGCAGGACAGGCCATGGAGAACTGGGAGCCTTGTTATGCTGATGGGCGGGATGTAAATTGCTAACAACCACTCGGGAGATGTGTATGGTGTTTCCTGAAACATCTAAAAAACAAAGCAACAGAACCTAGGGCACTTCCACTTATGGTCCTATAGCTTAGGGAAATTAAACTCAAAAAGACACAGCCACCCCAAAGTTTGGAACGGCTCTGTTTACAAGAACCTCGTTTACAGTACAAGTTCAACATCGCAGAAAGTGAAAAATGGATAAAGAAGTTGTGGTATTTACTTACAAAGCAATATCACTCAGCAATGAAATCTGTGTCATCAGGCCCTTAGCAGCACAATGAGTGGATTCAGGTATGATGATTCTAACTGAAATAAGTCACACAGAAAAAGAAACATCATAAGATATCAGTAATACACGGAATGTAAACTTGGCTACACAGGAACTGAATTACAGAACAGAACAGGGTCTCAAATTTAGAAAACCAACTTATGCTTGCTTAAGGGTAAAGGTGAGTTGGGGTGCTGCATAAAACCAGAGATTGAAATGAGCACAGATAAAGTTCCTTAAGCCAAATATGGAGTAGACAAGAGCTACTCCTTGCTCAACGAAATGGACTCAACACCGCATATTAAACGCCTAAGAATGTACCTGACTAGTAAGTATCTTAAAACCTATGGATTGCTATGTCTCCGAAAGAGAATCAAGCATGTGTACAGGGGCATAAACGCAGCAGTGATAGGATTGGAGAGGTTCGGTGAGCAAATGAAGACCCTTTGAAGTCATATTGCATGGTACCCATTCCACGGGTTTCAACTACCCAGGTTTAAGGTATTCTTCCTTCAGCTAAAACATGCATGTGGAACCTAGAGTATGATCAACCATGTGATCGGGAGACGTGTTCAAATATGTCTCAGTTTTCGTACCCTTGTTCTCGGGTGCAACATTCCAGACGCTTTACTAACACTCTCCCCACTTGGAGAGTCAGCGCCTTTAACCTCCTGTTTGACCCAGTTTGCAATTTCTGCGGAAGATGAACAGGAATAGCGAGAACCAATGAGAGGCTAGCTGGAGGTGTCTGGACGGGCAAATTTAACTCTCATTTCCCACCAGGAAGAGGAAATAACCAAAGGCTCAGCGTGCTGTAGCGGAACCAGATTAGGGCCTGAAGCCATCCTGCGGTGTTGCGGCCAGCTCAAAAGAAAGCGAGTTGAAGAAAGGAGCTCAGGGGCACTGTAATTCACAAACCTGCAGAGTTATAAATGACAGCTATCGTCCAAAAATAGACTGAAGTAAGGCTGCCAAGAGGACTTGAAAGCGGGGCAGAATTGCAGGAAACCGATTTCAGGAGGTAGACTGGAATTGCATTGAAAGCATAGGAAAAGAGGCAGAACGTCCACAATGATGCACTTGGCCAAAAAGGGCGTATGCGTTTTTTCCTGAATATATTCAGGAAAAAACGCATACGCCCTTTTTGGCCAACCAAGCAAGCTTGCAAAGGAAATCTGCACTACAATGAAGTCTCACTTCCCCCCGGTCAAAAGGGCCATCTGAAAAAAGTGTAAAATCCAGAAAGGCAGGACAGGCCATGGAGAACTGGGAGCCTTGTTATGCTGATGGGCGGGATGTAAATTGCCAAGAACCACTCGGGAGAAGTGTATGGTGTTTCCTGAAACATGTAAAAAACAAAGCAACAGAACCTAGGGCACTTCCACTTATGGTCCTATAGTTTAGGGAAATTAAAATCAAAAAGACACAGCCATCCAAAAGTTTGGAACGGCTCTGTTTACAAGAACCTCGTTTACAGTACAAGTTCAACATCGCAGAAAGTGAAAAATGGATAAAGAACTTGTGGTATTTACTTACAGAGCAATATCACTCAGCAATGAAATCTGTGTCATCAGGCCCTTAGCAGCACAATGAGTGGATTCAGGTATGATGATTCTAACTGAAATAAGTCACACAGAAAAAGAAACATCATAAGATATCACTAATACACGGAATGTAAACTTGGCTACACAGGAACTGAATTACAGAACAGAACAGGGTCTCAAATTTAGAAAACCAACTTATGCTTGCTTAAGGGGAAAGGTGAGTTGGGGTGCTGCATAAAACCAGAGATTGAAATGAGCACAGATAAAGTTCCTTAAGCCAAATATGGAATAGACAAGAGCTACTCCTTGCTCAACGAAATGGACTCAACACCGCATATTAAACGCCTAAGAATGTACCTGACTAGTAAATATCGTAAAACCTATGGATTGCTATGTCTCCAAAAGAGAATCTAGCGTGTGTACAGGGGAAAAAACACAGCAGTGATAGGATTGGAGAGGTTCGGTGAGCAAATGAAGACCCTTTGAAGTCATATTGCATGGTACCCATTACACGGGTCTCAACTCTCCAGGTTTAAGGTATTCTTCCTTCAGCTAAAACATGCATGTGGAACCCAAGTATGATCAACCATGTGAACGGGAGACGTGTTCAAATATGTCTCAGTTTTCCCCCCCTGGTACTCGGGTGCAACATTCCAGACGCTTTACTAACACTCTCCCGACTTGGAGAGTCAGTCCCTTTAACCTCCTGTTTGGCCCCGTTTGCAATTTCTGCGGAAGATGAACAGGAATAGCGAGAACCAATGAGAGGCTAGCTGGAGGTGTCTGGACGGGCAAATTTAACTCTCATTTCCCACCAGGAAGAGGAAATAACCAAAGGCTCAGCGTGCCGTGCCGGAAACAGATTAGGGCCTGAAGCCATCCTGCGGTGTTGCGGCCAGGTCACAAGAAAGCGAGTTGAAGAAAGGAGCTCAGGGGCACTGTAATGCACAAACCTGCAGAGTTATAAATGACAGCTATCGTCCAAAAATAGACTGAAGTAAGGCTGCCAAGAGGACTTGAAAGCGGGGCAGAATTGCAGGAAACCGATTTCAGGAGGTAGACTGGAATTGCATTGAAAGCATAGGAAAAGAGGCAGAACGTCCACAATGATGCACTTGGCCAAAAAGGGTGTATGCGTTTTTTCCTGAATATATTCAGGAAAAAACGCATACGCCCTTTTTGGCCAACCAAGCAAGCTTGCAAAGGAAATCTGCACTACAATGAAGTCTCACTTCCCCCCGGTCAAAAGGGCCATCTGAAAAAAGTGTAAAATCCAGAAAGGCAGGACAGGCCATGGAGAACTGGGAGCCTTGTTATGCTGATGGGCGGGATGTAAATTGCCAACAGACACTCGGGAGAAGTGTATGGTGTTTCCTGAAACATCTAAAAAACAAAGCAACAGAGCCTAGGGCACTGCCGCTTATGGTCCTATAGCTTAGGGAAATTAAAATCAAAAAGACACAGCCACCCCAAAGTTTGGGACGCCTCTGTTTACAAGAACATCGTTTACAGTACAAGTTCAACATCGCAGAAAGTGAAAAATGGATAAAGAAGTTGTGGTATTTACTTACAAAGCAATATCACTCAGCAATGAAATCTGTGTCATCAGGCCCTTAGAAGCACAATGAGTGGATTCAGGTATGATGATTCTAACTGAAGTAAGTCACACAGAAAAAGAAACATCATAAGATATCAGTAATCCACGGAATGTAAACTTGGCTACACAGGAACTGAATTACAGAACAGAACAGGGTCTCAAATTTAGAAAACCAACTTATGCTTGCTTAAGGGTAAAGGTGAGTTTGGCTGCTGCATAAAACCAGAGATTGAAATGAGCACAGATAAAGTTCCTTAAGTCAAATATGGAATAGACAAGAGCTACTCCTTGCTCAACGAAATGGACTCAACACCGCATATTAAACGCCTAAGAATGTACCTGACTAGTAAGTATCTTAAAACCTATGGATTGCTATGTCTCCGAAAGAGAATCAAGCATGTGTACAGGGGCATAAATGCAGCAGTGATAGGATTGGAGAGGTTCGGTGAGCAAATGAAGACCCTTTGAAGTCATATTGCATGGTACCCATTACACGGGTCTTAACTCTCCAGGTTTAAGGTATTCTTCCTTCAGCTAAAACATGCATGTGGAACCCAAGTATGATCAACCATGTGAACGGGAGACGTGTTCAAATATGTCTCAGTTTTCCTCCCCTGGTACTCGGGTGCAACATTCCAGACGCTTTACTAACACTCTCCCCACTTGGAGAGTCAGTCCCTTTAACCTCCTGTTTGGCCCAGTTTGCAATTTCTGCGGAAGATGAACAGGAATAGCGAGAACCAATGAGAGGCTAGCTGGAGGTGTCTGGACGGGCAAATTTAACTCTCATTTCCCACCAGGAAGAGGAATTAACCAAAGGCTCAGCATGCCGGGCCGGAACCAGATTAGGGCCTGAAGCCATCCTGCGTTGTTGCGGCCAGGTCAGAAGAAAGCGAGTTGAAGAAAGGAGCTCAGCGGCACTGTAATTCACAAACCTGCAGAGTTATAAATGACAGCTATTGTCCAAAAATAGATTGAAGTAAGGCTGCCAAGAGGACTTGAAAGCGGGGCAGAATTGCAGGAAACCGATTTCAGGAGGTAGACAGGAATTGCATTGAAAGCATAGGAAAAGAGGCAGAACATCCACAATGATGCACTTGGCCCAAAAGGGCGTATGCGTTTTTTCCTGAATATATTCAGGAAAAAACGCATACGCACTTTTTGGCCAACCAAGCAAGCTTGCAAAGGAAATCTGCACTACAATGAAGTCTCACTTCCCCCCGGTCAAAAGGGCCATCTGAAAAAAGTGTAAAATCCAGAAAGGCAACAGGTAATTGAGAACTGGGAGCCTTGTTATGCTGATGGGCGGGATGTAAATTGCCAACAGACACTTGGAAGAAGTGTACGGTGTTTCCTGAAACATCTAAAAAACAAAGCAACAGAACCTAGGGCACTTCCACTTATGGTCCTATAGCTTAGGGAAATTAAAATCAAAAAGACACAGCCACCCCAAAGTTTGGAACGGCTCTGTTTACAAGAACCTCGTTTACAGTACAAGTTCAACATCGCAGAAAGTGAAAAATGGATAAAGAAGTTGTGGTATTTACTTACAAAGCAATATCACTCAGCAATGAAATCTATGTCATCAGGCCCTTAGCATCACAATGAGTGGATTCAGGTATGTTGATTCTAACTGAAATAAGTCACACAGAAAAAGAAACATCATAAGATATCAGTAATACACGGAATGTAAACTTGGCTACACAGGAACTGAATTACAGAACAGAACAGGGTCTCAAATTTAGAAAACCAACTTATGCTTGCTTAAGGGTAAAGGTGAGTTGGGTTGCTGCATAAAACCAGAGATTGAAATGAGCACAGATAAAGTTCCTTAAGCCAAATATGGAATAGACAAGAGCTACTCCTTGCTCAACGAAATGGACTCAACACCGCATATTAAACGCCTAAGAATGTACCTGACTAGTAAGTATCTTAAAACCTATGGATTGCTATGTCTCCGAAAGAGAATCAAGCATGTGTACAGGGGCATAAACTCAGCAGTGATAGGATTGGAGAGGTTCGGTGAGCAAATGAAGACCCTTTGAAGTCATATTGCATGGTACCCGTTACACGGGTCTCAACTCTCCAGGTTTAAGGTATTCTTCCTTCAGCTAAAACATGCATGTGGAACCCAAGTATGATCAACCATGTGAACGGGAGACGTGTTCAAATATGTCTCAGTTTTCCTCCCCCGTACTCGGGTGCAACATTCCAGATGCTTTACTAACACTCTCCCCACTTGGAGAGTCAGCGCCTTTAACCTCCTGTTTGGCCCAGTTTGCAATTTCTGCGGAAGATGAACAGGAATAGCGAGAACCAATGAGAGGCTAGCTGGAGGTGTCTGGACGGACAAATTTAACTCTCATTTCCCAACAGGAAGAGGAAATAACCAAAGGCTCAGCGTGCCGTACCGGAACCAGATTAGGGCCTGAAGCCATCCTTCGGTGTTGCGGCCAGCTCAAAAGAAAGCGAGTTGAAGAAAGGAGCTCAGGGGCACTGTAATTCACAAACCTGCAGAGTTATAAATGACAGCTATCGTCCAAAAATAGACTGAAGTAAGGCTGCCAAGAGGACTTGAAAGCGGGGCAGAATTGCAGGAAACCGATTTCAGGAGGTAGACTGGAATTGCATTGAAAGCATAGGAAAAGAGGCAGAACGTCCACAATGATGCACTTGGCCAAAAAGGGCGTATGCGTTTTTTCCTGAATATATTCAGGAAAAAACGCATACGCCCTTTTTGGCCAACCAAGCAAGCTTGCAAAGGAAATCTGCACTACAATGAAGTCTCACTTCCCCCTGGTCAAAAGGGCCATCTGAAAAAAGTGTAAAATCCAGAAAGGCAGGACAGGCCATGGAGAACTGGGAGCCTTGTTATGCTGAAGGGCGGGATGTAAATTGCCAAAAACCACTGGGGAGAAGTGTATGGTGTTTCCTGAAACATCTAAAAAACAAAGCAACAGAGCCTAGGGCACTTCCACTTATGGTCCTATAGCTTAGGGAAATTAAAATAAAAAAGACACAGACACCCCAAAGTTTGGAACGGCTCTGTTTACAAGAACCTCGTTTACAGTACAAGTTCAACATCGCAGAAAGTGAAAAATGGATAAAGAACTTGTGGTATTTACTTACAAAGCAATATCACTCAGCAATGAAATCTGTGTCATCAGGCCCTTAGCAGCACAATGAGTGGATTCAGGTACGATGATTCTAACTGAAATAAGTCACACAGAAATAGAAACATCATAAGATATCACTAATACATGGAATGTAAACGTGGCTACACAGGAACTGAATTCCAAAACAGAACAGTGTCTCAAATTTAGAAAACCAACTTATGCTTGCTTAAGGGGAAAGGTGAGTTGGGGTGCTGCATAAAACCAGAGATTGAAATGAGCACAGATAAAGTTCCTTAAGCCAAATATGGAATAGACAAGAGCTACTCCTTGCTCAACGAAATGGACTCAACACCCCATTTTAAACGCCTAAGAATGTACCTGACTAGTAAGTATCTTAAAACCTATGGATTTCTATGTCTCCAAAAGAGAATCAAGCGTGTGTACAGGGGCATAAACGCAGCAGTGATAGGATTGGAGACGTTCGGTGAGCAAATGAAGACCCTTTGAAGTCATATTGCATGGAACCCATTCCACGGGTTTCAACTACCCAGGTTTAAGGTATTCTTCCTTCAGCTAAAACATGCATGTGGAACCCAAGTATGATCAACCATGTGAACGGGAGACGTGTTCAAATATGTCTCAGTTTTCCTCCCCTGGTACTCGGGTGCAACATTCCAGACGCTTTACTAACACTCTCCCCACTTGGAGAGTCAGCGCCTTTAACCTCCTGTTTGGCCCAGTTTGCAATTTCTGCGGAAGATGAACAGGAATAGCGAGAACCAATGAGAGACTACCTGGAGGTGTCTGGACAGGCAAATTTAACTCTCATTTCCCACCAGGAAGAGGAAATAACCAAAGGCTCAGCGTGCCGTACCGGAACCAGATTAGGGCCTGAAGACATCCTGCGGTGTTGCGGCCAGGTCACAAGAAAGCGAGTTGAAGAAAGGAGCTCAGGGGCACTGTAATTCACAAACCTGCAGAGTTATAAATGACAGCTATCGTCCAAAAATATACTGAAGTAAGGCTGCCAAGAGGACTTGAAAGCGGGGCAGAATTGCAGGAAACCGATTTCAGGAGGTAGACTGGAATTGCATTGAAAGCATAGGAAAAGAGGCAGAACGTCCACAATGATGCACTTGGCCAAAAAGGGCGTATGCGTTTTTTCTTGAATATATTCAGGAAAAAACGCATACGCCCTTTTTGGCCAACCAAGCAAGCTTGCAAAGGAAATCTGCACTACAATGAAGTCTCACTTCCCCCCGGTCAAAAGGGCCATCTGAAAAAAGTGTAAAATCCAGAAAGGCAGGACAGGCCATGGAGAACTGGGAGCCTTGTTATGCTGATGGGCGGGATGTAAATTGCCAACAGACACTTGGGAGAAGTGTATGGTGTTTCCTGAAACATCTAAAAAACAAAGCAACAGAACCTAGGGCACTTCCACTTATGGTCCTATAGCTTAGGGAAATTAAAATCAAAAAGACACAGCCACGCCAAAGTTTGGAACGGCTCTGTTTACAAGAACCTCGTTTACAGTACAAGTTCAACATCGCAGAAAGTGAAAAATGGATAAAGAAGTTGTGGTATTTACTTACAAAGCAATATCACTCAGCAATGAAATCTGTGTCATCAGGCCCTTAGCAGCACAATGAGTGGATTCAGGTATGATGATTCTAACTGAAGTAAGTCACACAGAAATAGAAACATCATAAGATATCAGTAATACACGGAATGTAAACTTGGCTACACAGGAAGTGAATTCCAAAACAGAACAGGGACTCAAATTTAGAAAACCAACTTATGCTTGCTTAAGGGTAAAGGTGAGTTGGGGTGCTGCATAAAACCAGAGATTGAAATGAGCACAGATAAAGTTCCTTAAGTCAAATATGGAATAGACAAGAGCTACTCCTTGCTCAAAGAAATGGACTCAACACCGCATATTAAACGCCTAAGAATGTACCTGTCTAGTAAGTATCTTAAAACCTATGGATTGCTATGTCTCCGAAAGAGAATCAAGCATGTGTACAGGGGCATAAACGCAGCAGTGATAGGATTGGAGAGGTTCGGTGAGCAAATGAAGACCCTTTGAAGTCATATTGCATGGTACCCATTCCACGGGTTTCAACTACCCAGGTTTAAGGTATTCTTCCTTCAGCTAAAACATGCATGTGGAACCTAGAGTATGATCAACCATGTGATCGGGAGACGTGTTCAAATATGTCAGTTTTCGTACCCTGGTACTCGGGTGCAACATTCCAGACGCTTTACTAACACTCTCCCGACTTGGAGAGTCAGTCCCTTTAACCTCCTGTTTGGCCCAGTTTGCAATTTCTGCGGAAGATGAACAGGAATAGCAAGAACCAATGAGAGGTTAGCTGGAGGTGTCTGGACGGGCAAATTTAACTCTCATTTCCCACCAGGAAGAGGAAATAACCAAAGGCTCAGCGTGCCGTACCGGAACCAGATTAGGGCCTGAAGCCATCCTGCGGTGTTGCGGCCAGCTCAAAAGAAAGCGAGTTGAAGAAAGGAGCTCAGGGTCACTGTAATTCACAAACCTGCAGAGTTATAAATGACAGCTATCGTCCAAAAATAGACTGAAGTAAGGCTGCCAAGAGGACTTGAAAGCGGGGCAGAATTGCAGGAAACCGATTTCAGGAGGTAGACTGGAATTGCATTGAAAGCATAGGAAAAGAGGCAGAACGTCCACAATGATGCACTTGGCCAAAAAGGGCGTATGCGTTTTTTCCTGAATATATTCAGGAAAAAACGCATACGCCCTTTTTGGCCAACCAAGCAAGCTTGCAAAGGAAATCTGCACTACAATGAAGTCTCACTTCCCCCCGGTCAAAAGGGCCATCTGAAAAAAGTGTAAAATCCAGAAAGGCAGGACAGGCCATGGAGAACTGGGAGCCTTGTTATGCTGATGGGCGGGATGTAAATTGCCAACAACCACTCGGGAGAAGTGTATGGTGTTTCCTGAAACATCTAAAAAACAAAGCAACAGAGCCTAGGGCACTTCCACTTATGGTCCTATAGCTTAGGGAAATTAAAATCAAAAAGACACAGCCACCCCAAAGTTTGGAACGGCTCTGTTTACAAGAACCTCGTTTACAGTACAAGTTCAACATCGCAGAAAGTGAAAAATGGATAAAGAACTTGTGGTATTTACTTACAAAGCAATATCACTCAGCAATGAAATCTGTGTCATCAGGCCCTTAGCAGCACAATGAGTGGATTCAGGTACGATGATTCTAACTGAAATAAGTCACACAGAAAAAGAAACATCATAAGATATCAGTAATACACGGAATGTAAACTTGGCTACACAGGAACTGAATTCCAAAACAGAACAGTGTCTCAAATTTAGAAAACCAACTTATGCTTGCTTAAGGGGAAAGGTGAGTTGGGGTGCTACATAAAACCAGAGATTGAAATGAGCACAGATAAAGTTCCTTAAGCCAAATATGGAATAGACAAGAGCTACTCCTTGCTCAACGAAATGGACTCAACACCCCATATTAAACGCCTAAGAATGTACCTGACTAGTAAGTATCTTAAAACCTATGGATTTCTATGTCTCCAAAAGAGAATCAAGCGTGTGTACAGGGGCATAAACGCAGCAGTGATAGGATTGGAGAGGTTCGGTGAGCAAATGAAGACCCTTTGAAGTCATATTGCATGGAACCCATTCCACGGGTTTCAACTACCCAGGTTTAAGGTATTCTTCCTTCAGCTAAAACATGCATGTGGAACCCAAGTATGATCAACCATGTGAACGGGAGACGTGTTCAAATATGTCTCAGTTTTCCTCCCCTGGTACTCGGGTGCAACATTCCAGACGCTTTACTAACACTCTCCCCACTTGGAGAGTCAGCGCCTTTAACCTCCTGTTTGGCCCAGTTTGCAATTTCTGCGGAAGATGAACAGGAATAGCGAGAACCAATGAGAGACTACCTGGAGGTGTCTGGACGGGCAAATTTAACTCTCATTTCCCAACAGGAAGAGGAAATAACCAAAGGCTCAGCGTGCCGTACCGGAACCAGATTAGGGCCTGAAGACATCCTGCGGTGTTGCGGCCAGGTCACAAGAAAGCGAGTTGAAGAAAGGAGCTCAGGGGCACTGTAATTCACAAACCTGCAGAGTTATAAATGACAGCTATCGTCCAAAAATATACTGAAGTAAGGCTGCCAAGAGGACTTGAAAGCGGGGCAGAATTGCAGGAAACCGATTTCAGGAGGTAGACTGGAATTGCATTGAAAGCATAGGAAAAGAGGCAGAACGTCCACAATGATGCACTTGGCCAAAAAGGGCATATGCGTTTTTTCTTGAATATATTCAGGAAAAAACGCATACGCACTTTTTGGCCAACCAAGCAAGCTTGCAAAGGAAATCTGCACTACAATGAAGTCTCACTTCCCCCCGGTCAAAAGGGCCATCTGAAAAAAGTGTAAAATCCAGAAAGGCAGGACAGGCCATGGAGAACTGGGAGCCTTGTTATGCTGATGGGCGGGATGTAAATTGCCAACAACCACTCAGGAGAAGTGTATGGTGTTTCCTGAAACATCTAAAAAACAAAGCAACAGAACCTAGGGCACTTCCACTTATGGTCCTATAGCTTAGGGAAATTAAAATCAAAAAGACACAGCCACGCCAAAGTTTGGAACGGCTCTGTTTACAAGAACCTCGTTTACAGTACAAGTTCAACATCGCAGAAAGTGAAAAATGGATAAAGAAGTTGTGGTATTTACTTACAAAGCAATATCACTCAGCAATGAAATCTGTGTCATCAGGCCCTTAGCAGCACAATGAGTGGATTCAGGTATGATGATTCTAACTGAAGTAAGTCACACAGAAATAGAAACATCATAAGATATCAGTAATACACGGAATGTAAACTTGGCTACACAGGAAGTGAATTACAGAACAGAACAGGGACTCAAATTTAGAAAACCAACTTATGCTTGCTTAAGGGTAAAGGTGAGTTGGGGTGCTGCATAAAACCAGAGATTGAAATGAGCACAGATAAAGTTCCTTAAGTCAAATATGGAATAGACAAGAGCTACTCTTTGCTCAACGAAATGGACTCAACACCGCATATTAAACGCCTAAGAATGTACCTGTCTAGTAAGTATCTTAAAACCTATGGATTGCTATGTCTCCGAAAGAGAATCAAGCATGTGTACAGGGGCATAAACGCAGCAGTGATAGGATTGGAGAGGTTCGGTGAGCAAATGAAGACCCTTTGAAGTCATATTGCATGGTACCCATTCCACGGGTTTCAACTACCCAGGTTTAAGGTA
The DNA here is from genome assembly GCF_949987515.2 of Delphinus delphis. Taxonomy (NCBI): domain Eukaryota; kingdom Metazoa; phylum Chordata; class Mammalia; order Artiodactyla; family Delphinidae; genus Delphinus; species Delphinus delphis. The sequence goes on along the minus strand of NW_027192759.1, from coordinate 312,107 downwards.
TTCTTCCTTCAGCTAAAACATGCATGTGGAACCTAGAGTATGATCAACCATGTGATCGGGAGACGTGTTCAAATATGTCAGTTTTCGTACCCTGGTACTCGGGTGCAACATTCCAGACGCTTTACTAACACTCTCCTCACTTGGAGAGTCAGTCCCTTTAACCTCCTGTTTGGCCCAGTTTGCAATTTCTGCGGAAGATGAACAGGAATAGCAAGAACCAATGAGAGGTTAGCTGGAGGTGTCTGGACGGGCAAATTTAACTCTCATTTCCCACCAGGAAGAGGAAATAACCAAAGGCTCAGCGTGCCGTACCGGAACCAGATTAGGGCCTGAAGCCATCCTGCGGTGTTGCGGCCAGCTCAAAAGAAAGCGAGTTGAAGAAAGGAGCTCAGGGGCACTGTAATTCACAAACCTGCAGAGTTATAAATGACAGCTATCGTCCAAAAATAGACTGAAGTAAGGCTGCCAAGAGGACTTGAAAGCGGGGCAGAATTGCAGGAAACCGATTTCAGGAGGTAGACTGGAATTGCATTGAAAGCATAGGAAAAGAGGCAGAACGTCCACAATGATGCACTTGGCCAAAAAGGGCGTATGCGTTTTTTCCTGAATATATTCAGGAAAAAACGCATACGCCCTTTTTGGCCAACCAAGCAAGCTTGCAAAGGAAATCTGCACTACAATGAAGTCTCACTTCCCCCCGGTCAAAAGGGCCATCTGAAAAAAGTGTAAAATCCAGAAAGGCAGGACAGGCCATGGAGAACTGGGAGCCTTGTTATTCTGCTGGGCGGGATGTAAATTGCCAACAACCACTCGGGAGAAGTGTATGGTGTTTCCTGAAACATCTAAAAAACAAAGCAACAGAGCCTGGGGCACTTCCACTTATGGTCCTATAGCTTAGGGAAATTAAAATCAAAAAGACACAGCCACCCCAAAGTTTGGAACGGCTCTGTTTACAAGAACCTCGTTTACAGTACAAGTTCAACATCGCAGAAAGTGAAAAATGGATAAAGAACTTGTGGTATTTACTTACAAAGCAATATCACTCAGCAATGAAATCTGTGTCATCAGGCCCTTAGCAGCACAATGAGTGGATTCAGGTACGATGATTCTAACTGAAATAAGTCACACAGAAAAAGAAACATCATAAGATATCACTAATACACGGAATGTAAACTTGGCTACACAGGAACTGCATTCCAAAACAGAACAGTGTCTCAAATTTAGAAAACCAACTTATGCTTGCTTAAGGGGAAAGGTGAGTTGGGGTGCTGCATAAAACCAGAGATTGAAATGAGCACAGATAAAGTTCCTTAAGCCAAATATGGAATAGACAAGAGCTACTCCTTGCTCAACGAAATGGACTCAACACCCTATATTAAACGCCTAAGAATGTACCTGACTAGTAAGTATCTTAAAACCTATGGATTTCTATGTCTCCAAAAGAGAATCAAGCGTGTGTACAGGGGCATAAACGCAGCAGTGATAGGATTGGAGAGGTTCGGTGAGCAAATGAAGACCCTTTGAAGTCATATTGCATGGAACCCATTCCACGGGTTTCAACTACCCAGGTTTAAGGTATTCTTCCTTCAGCTAAAACATGCATGTGGAACCCAAGTATGATCAACCATGTGAACGGGAGACGTGTTCAAATATGTCTCAGTTTTCCTCCCCTGGTACTCGGGTGCAACATTCCAGACGCTTTACTAACACTCTCCCCACTTGGAGAGTCAGCGCCTTTAACCTCCTGTTTGGCCCAGTTTGCAATTTCTGCGGAAGATGAACAGGAATAGCGAGAACCAATGAGAGACTACCTGGAGGTGTCTGGACGGGCAAATTTAACTCTCATTTCCCAACAGGAAGAGGAAATAACCAAAGGCTCAGCGTGCCGTACCGGAACCAGATTAGGGCCTGAAGACATCCTGCGGTGTTGCGGCCAGGTCACAAGAAAGCGAGTTGAAGAAAGGAGCTCAGGGGCACTGTAATTCACAAACCTGCAGAGTTATAAATGACAGCTATCGTCCAAAAATATACTGAAGTAAGGCTGCCAAGAGGACTTGAAAGCGGGGCAGAATTGCAGGAAACCGATTTCAGGAGGTAGACTGGAATTGCATTGAAAGCATAGGAAAAGAGGTAGAACGTCCCCAATGATGCACTTGGCCAAAAAGGGCATATGCGTTTTTTCTTGAACATATTCAGGAAAAAACGCATACGCCCTTTTTGGCCAACCAAGCAAGCTTGCAAAGGAAATCTGCACTACAATGAAGTCTCACTTCCCCCCGGTCAAAAGGGCCATCTGAAAAAAGTGTAAAATCCAGAAAGGCAGGACAGGCCATGGAGAACTGGGAGCCTTGTTATGCTGATGGGCGGGATGTAAATTGCCAACAACCACTCAGGAGAAGTGTATGGTGTTTCCTGAAACATCTAAAAAACAAAGCAACAGAGCCTAGGGCACTTCCACTTATGGTCCTATAGCTTAGGGAAATTAAAATCAAAAAGACACAGCCACGCCAAAGTTTGGAACGGCTCTGTTTACAAGAACCTCGTTTACAGTACAAGTTCAACATCGCAGAAAGTGAAAAATGGATAAAGAAGTTGTGGTATTTACTTACAAAGCAATATCACTCAGCAATGAAATCTGTGTCATCAGGCCCTTAACAGCACAATGAGTGGATTCATGTATGATGATTCTAACAGAAGTAAGTCACACAGAAATAGAAACATCATAAGATATCAGTAATACACGGAATGTAAACTTGGCTACACAGGAACTGAATTACAGAACAGAACAGGGACTCAAATTTAGAAAACCAACTTATGCTTGCTTAAGGGTAAAGGTGAGTTGGGGTGCTGCATAAAACCAGAGATTGAAATGAGCACAGATAAAGTTCCTTAAGTCAAATATGGAATAGACAAGAGCTACTCCTTGCTCAACGAAATGGACTCAACACCGCATATTAAATGCCTAAGAATGTACCTGTCTAGTAAGTATCTTAAAACCTATGGATTGCTATGTCTCCGAAAGAGAATCAAGCATGTGTACAGGGGCATAAACGCAGCAGTGATAGGATTGGAGAGGTTCGGTGAGCAAATGAAGACCCTTTGAAGTCATATTGCATGGTACCCATTCCACGGGTTTCAACTACCCAGGTTTAAGGTATTCTTCCTTCAGCTAAAACATGCATGTGGAACCTAGAGTATGATCAACCATGTGATCGGGAGACGTGTTCAAATATGTCAGTTTTCGTACCCTGGTACTCGGGTGCAACATTCCAGACGCTTTACTAACACTCTCCCGACTTGGAGAGTCAGTCCCTTTAACCTCCTGTTTGGCCCAGTTTGCAATTTCTGCGGAAGATGAACAGGAATAGCAAGAACCAATGAGAGGCTAGCTGGAGGTGTCTGGACGGGCAAATTTAACTCTCATTTCCCACCAGGAAGAGGAAATAACCAAAGGCTCAGCGTGCCGTACCGGAACCAGATTAGGGCCTGAAGCCATCCTGCGGTGTTGCGGCCAGCTCAAAAGAAAGCGAGTTGAAGAAAGGAGCTCAGGGGCACTGTAATTCACAAACCTGCAGAGTTATAAATGACAGCTATCGTCCAAAAATAGACTGAAGTAAGGCTGCCAAGAGGACTTGAAAGCGGGGCAGAATTGCAGGAAACCGATTTCAGGAGGTAGACTGGAATTGCATTGAAAGCATAGGAAAAGAGGCAGAACGTCCACAATGATGCACTTGGCCAAAAAGGGCGTATGCGTTTTTTCCTGAATATATTCAGGAAAAAACGCATACGCCCTTTTTGGCCAACCAAGCAAGCTTGCAAAGGAAATCTGCACTACAATGAAGTCTCACTTCCCCCCGGTCAAAAGGGCCATCTGAAAAAAGTGTAAAATCCAGAAAGGCAGGACAGGCCATGGAGAACTGGGAGCCTAGTTATTCTGCTGGGCGGGATGTAAATTGCCAACAACCACTCGGGAGAAGTGTATGGTGTTTCCTGAAACATCTAAAAAACAAAGCAACAGAGCCTAGGGCACTTCCACTTATGGTCCTATAGCTTAGGGAAATTAAAATCAAAAAGACACAGCCACCCCAAAGTTTGGAACGGCTCTGTTTACAAGAACCTCGTTTACAGTACAAGTTCAACATCGCAGAAAGTGAAAAATGGATAAAGAACTTGTGGTATTTACTTACAAAGCAATATCACTCAGCAATGAAATCTGTGTCATCAGGCCCTTAGCAGCACAATGAGTGGATTCAGGTACGATGATTCTAACTGAAATAAGTCACACAGAAAAAGAAACATCATAAGATATCACTAATACACGGAATGTAAACTTGGCTACACAGGAACTGCATTCCAAAACAGAACAGTGTCTCAAATTTAGAAAACCAACTTATGCTTGCTTAAGGGGAAAGGTGAGTTGGGGTGCTGCATAAAACCAGAGATTGAAATGAGCACAGATAAAGTTCCTTAAGCCAAATATGGAATAGACAAGAGCTACTCCTTGCTCAACGAAATGGACTCAACACCCCATATTAAACGCCTAAGAATGTACCTGACTAGTAAGTATCTTAAAACCTATGGATTTCTATGTCTCCAAAAGAGAATCAAGCGTGTGTACAGGGGCATAAACGCAGCAGTGATAGGATTGGAGAGGTTCGGTGAGCAAATGAAGACCCTTTGAAGTCATATTGCATGGAACCCATTCCACGGGTTTCAACTACCCAGGTTTAAGGTATTCTTCCTTCAGCTAAAACATGCATGTGGAACCCAAGTATGATCAACCATGTGAACGGGAGACGTGTTCAAATATGTCTCAGTTTTCCTCCCCTGGTACTCGGGTGCAACATTCCAGACGCTTTACTAACACTCTCCCCACTTGGAGAGTCAGCGCCTTTAACCTCCTGTTTGGCCCAGTTTGCAATTTCTGCGGAAGATGAACAGGAATAGCGAGAACCAATGAGAGGCTAGCTGGAGGTGTCTGGACGGGCAAATTTAACTCTCATTTCCCAACAGGAAGAGGAAATAACCAAAGGCTCAGCGTGCCGTACCGGAACCAGATTAGGGCCTGAAGACATCCTGCGGTGTTGCGGCCAGGTCACAAGAAAGCGAGTTGAAGAAAGGAGCTCAGGGGCACTGTAATTCACAAACCTGCAGAGTTATAAATGACAGCTATCGTCCAAAAATATACTGAAGTAAGGCTGCCAAGAGGACTTGAAAGCGGGGCAGAATTGCAGGAAACCGATTTCAGGAGGTAGACTGGAATTGCATTGAAAGCATAGGAAAAGAGGTAGAACGTCCCCAATGATGCACTTGGCCAAAAAGGGCATATGCGTTTTTTCTTGAACATATTCAGGAAAAAACGCATACGCCCTTTTTGGCCAACCAAGCAAGCTTGCAAAGGAAATCTGCACTACAATGAAGTCTCACTTCCCCCCGGTCAAAAGGGCCATCTGAAAAAAGTGTAAAATCCAGAAAGGCAGGACAGGCCATGGAGAACTGGGAGCCTTGTTATGCTGATGGGCGGGATGTAAATTGCCAACAACCACTCAGGAGAAGTGTATGGTGTTTCCTGAAACATCTAAAAAACAAAGCAACAGAGCCTAGGGCACTTCCACTTATGGTCCTATAGCTTAGGGAAATTAAAATCAAAAAGACACAGCCACGCCAAAGTTTGGAACGGCTCTGTTTACAAGAACCTCGTTTACAGTACAAGTTCAACATCGCAGAAAGTGAAAAATGGATAAAGAAGTTGTGGTATTTACTTACAAAGCAATATCACTCAGCAATGAAATCTGTGTCATCAGGCCCTTAACAGCACAATGAGTGGATTCATGTATGATGATTCTAACAGAAGTAAGTCACACAGAAATAGAAACATCATAAGATATCAGTAATACACGGAATGTAAACTTGGCTACACAGGAACTGAATTACAGAACAGAACAGGGACTCAAATTTAGAAAACCAACTTATGCTTGCTTAAGGGTAAAGGTGAGTTGGGGTGCTGCATAAAACCAGAGATTGAAATGAGCACAGATAAAGTTCCTTAAGTCAAATATGGAATAGACAAGAGCTACTCCTTGCTCAACGAAATGGACTCAACACCGCATATTAAACGCCTAAGAATGTACCTGTCTAGTAAGTATCTTAAAACCTATGGATTGCTATGTCTCCGAAAGAGAATCAAGCATGTGTACAGGGGCATAAACGCAGCAGTGATAGGATTGGAGAGGTTCGGTGAGCAAATGAAGACCCTTTGAAGTCATATTGCATGGTACCCATTCCACGGGTTTCAACTACCCAGGTTTAAGGTATTCTTCCTTCAGCTAAAACATGCATGTGGAACCTAGAGTATGATCAACCATGTGATCGGGAGACGTGTTCAAATATGTCAGTTTTCGTACCCTGGTACTCGGGTGCAACATTCCAGACGCTTTACTAACACTCTCCCGACTTGGAGAGTCAGTCCCTTTAACCTCCTGTTTGGCCCAGTTTGCAATTTCTGCGGAAGATGAACAGGAATAGCAAGAACCAATGAGAGGCTAGCTGGAGGTGTCTGGACGGGCAAATTTAACTCTCATTTCCCACCAGGAAGAGGAAATAACCAAAGGCTCAGCGTGCCGTACCGGAACCAGATTAGGGCCTGAAGCCATCCTGCGGTGTTGCGGCCAGCTCAAAAGAAAGCGAGTTGAAGAAAGGAGCTCAGGGGCACTGTAATTCACAAACCTGCAGAGTTATAAATGACAGCTATCGTCCAAAAATAGACTGAAGTAAGGCTGCCAAGAGGACTTGAAAGCGGGGCAGAATTGCAGGAAACCGATTTCAGGAGGTAGACTGGAATTGCATTGAAAGCATAGGAAAAGAGGCAGAACGTCCACAATGATGCACTTGGCCAAAAAGGGCATATGCGTTTTTTCTTGAACATATTCAGGAAAAAACGCATACGCCCTTTTTGGCCAACCAAGCAAGCTTGCAAAGGAAATCTGCACTACAATGAAGTCTCACTTCCCCCCGGTCAAAAGGGCCATCTGAAAAAAGTGTAAAATCCAGAAAGGCAGGACAGGCCATGGAGAACTGGGAGCCTTGTTATGCTGATGGGCGGGATGTAAATTGCCAACAACCACTCAGGAGAAGTGTATGGTGTTTCCTGAAACATCTAAAAAACAAAGCAACAGAGCCTAGGGCACTTCCACTTATGGTCCTATAGCTTAGGGAAATTAAAATCAAAAAGACACAGCCACGCCAAAGTTTGGAACGGCTCTGTTTACAAGAACCTCGTTTACAGTACAAGTTCAACATCGCAGAAAGTGAAAAATGGATAAAGAAGTTGTGGTATTTACTTACAAAGCAATATCACTCAGCAATGAAATCTGTGTCATCAGGCCCTTAACAGCACAATGAGTGGATTCAGGTATGATGATTCTAACAGAAGTAAGTCACACAGAAATAGAAACATCATAAGATATCAGTAATACACGGAATGTAAACTTGGCTACACAGGAACTGAATTACAGAACAGAACAGGGACTCAAATTTAGAAAACCAACTTATGCTTGCTTAAGGGTAAAGGTGAGTTGGGGTGCTGCATAAAACCAGAGATTGAAATGAGCACAGATAAAGTTCCTTAAGTCAAATATGGAACAGACAAGAGCTACTCCTTGCTCAACGAAATGGACTCAACACCGCATATTAAACGCCTAAGAATGTACCTGTCTAGTAAGTATCTTAAAACCTATGGATTGCTATGTCTCCGAAAGAGAATCAAGCATGTGTACAGGGGCATAAACGCAGCAGTGATAGGATTGGAGAGGTTCGGTGAGCAAATGAAGACCCTTTGAAGTCATATTGCATGGTACCCATTCCACGGGTTTCAACTACCCAGGTTTAAGGTATTCTTCCTTCAGCTAAAACATGCATGTGGAACCTAGAGTATGATCAACCATGTGATCGGGAGACGTGTTCAAATATGTCAGTTTTCGTACCCTGGTACTCGGGTGCAACATTCCAGACGCTTTACTAACACTCTCCCGACTTGGAGAGTCAGTCCCTTTAACCTCCTGTTTGGCCCAGTTTGCAATTTCTGCGGAAGATGAACAGGAATAGCAAGAACCAATGAGAGGCTAGCTGGAGGTGTCTGGACGGGCAAATTTAACTCTCATTTCCCACCAGGAAGAGGAAATAACCAAAGGCTCAGCGTGCCGTACCGGAACCAGATTAGGGCCTGAAGCCATCCTGCGGTGTTGCGGCCAGCTCAAAAGAAAGCGAGTTGAAGAAAGGAGCTCAGGGGCACTGTAATTCACAAACCTGCAGAGTTATAAATGACAGCTATCGTCCAAAAATAGACTGAAGTAAGGCTGCCAAGAGGACTTGAAAGCGGGGCAGAATTGCAGGAAACCGATTTCAGGAGGTAGACTGGAATTGCATTGAAAGCATAGGAAAAGAGGCAGAACGTCCACAATGATGCACTTGGCCAAAAAGGGCGTATGCGTTTTTTCCTGAATATATTCAGGAAAAAACGCATACGCCCTTTTTGGCCAACCAAGCAAGCTTGCAAAGGAAATCTGCACTACAATGAAGTCTCACTTCCCCCCGGTCAAAAGGGCCATCTGAAAAAAGTGTAAAATCCAGAAAGGCAGGACAGGCCATGGAGAACTGGGAGCCTAGTTATTCTGCTGGGCGGGATGTAAATTGCCAACAACCACTCGGGAGAAGTGTATGGTGTTTCCTGAAACATCTAAAAAACAAAGCAACAGAGCCTAGGGCACTTCCACTTATGGTCCTATAGCTTAGGGAAATTAAAATCAAAAAGACACAGCCACCCCAAAGTTTGGAACGGCTCTGTTTACAAGAACCTCGTTTACAGTACAAGTTCAACATCGCAGAAAGTGAAAAATGGATAAAGAACTTGTGGTATTTACTTACAAAGCAATATCACTCAGCAATGAAATCTGTGTCATCAGGCCCTTAGCAGCACAATGAGTGGATTCAGGTACGATGATTCTAACTGAAATAAGTCACACAGAAAAAGAAACATCATAAGATATCACTAATACACGGAATGTAAACTTGGCTACACAGGAACTGCATTCCAAAACAGAACAGTGTCTCAAATTTAGAAAACCAACTTATGCTTGCTTAAGGGGAAAGGTGAGTTGGGGTGCTGCATAAAACCAGAGATTGAAATGAGCACAGATAAAGTTCCTTAAGCCAAATATGGAATAGACAAGAGCTACTCCTTGCTCAACGAAATGGACTCAACACCCCATATTAAACGCCTAAGAATGTACCTGACTAGTAAGTATCTTAAAACCTATGGATTTCTATGTCTCCAAAAGAGAATCAAGCGTGTGTAAAGGGGCATAAACGCAGCAGTGATAGGATTGGAGAGGTTCGGTGAGCAAATGAAGACCCTTTGAAGTCATATTGCATGGAACACATTCCACGGGTTTCAACTACCCAGGTTTAAGGTATTCTTCCTTCAGCTAAAACATGCATGTGGAACCCAAGTATGATCAACCATGTGAACGGGAGACGTGTTCAAATATGTCTCAGTTTTCCTCCCCTGGTACTCGGGTGCAACATTCCAGACGCTTTACTAACACTCTCCCCACTTGGAGAGTCAGCGCCTTTAACCTCCTGTTTGGCCCAGTTTGCAATTTCTGCGGAAGATGAACAGGAATAGCGAGAACCAATGAGAGACTACCTGGAGGTGTCTGGACGGGCAAATTTAACTCTCATTTCCCACCAGGAAGAGGAAATAACCAAAGGCTCAGCGTGCCGTACCGGAACCAGATTAGGGCCTGAAGACATCCTGCGGTGTTGCGGCCAGGTCACAAGAAAGCGAGTTGAAGAAAGGAGCTCAGGGGCACTGTAATTCACAAACCTGCAGAGTTATAAATGACAGCTATCGTCCAAAAATATACTGAAGTAAGGCTGCCAAGAGGACTTGAAAGCGGGGCAGAATTGCAGGAAACCGATTTCAGGAGGTAGACTGGAATTGCATTGAAAGCATAGGAAAAGAGGCAGAACGTCCACAATGATGCACTTGGCCAAAAAGGGCATATGCGTTTTTTCTTGAACATATTCAGGAAAAAACGCATACGCCCTTTTTGGCCAACCAAGCAAGCTTGCAAAGGAAATCTGCACTACAATGAAGTCTCACTTCCCCCCGGTCAAAAGGGCCATCTGAAAAAAGTGTAAAATCCAGAAAGGCAGGACAGGCCATGGAGAACTGGGAGCCTTGTTATGCTGATCGGCGGGATGTAAATTGCCAACAGACACTCGGGAGAAGTGTATGGTGTTTCCTGAAACATCTAAAAAACAAAGCAACAGAGCCTAGGGCACTGCCACTTATGGTCCTATAGCTTAGGGAAATTAAAATCAAAAAGACACAGCCACCCCAAAGTTTGGGACGCCTCTGTTTACAAGAACCTCGTTTACAGTACAAGTTCAACATCGCAGAAAGTGAAAAATGGATAAAGAACTTGTGGTACTTACGTACAATGCAGTATCACTCAGCAATGAAATCTATGTCATCAGGCCTGTAGCAGCATAATGAGTGGATTCAGGTACGATGATTCTAACTGAAATAAGTCACACAGAAAAAGAAACATCATAAGATATCACTAATACACGGAATGTAAACTTGGCTACACAGGAACTGCATTCCAGAACAGAACAGGGTCTCAAATTTAGAAAACCAACTTATGCTTGCTTAAGGGGAAAGGTGAGTTGGGGTGCTGCATAAAACCAGAGATTGAAATGAGCACAGATAAAGTTCCTTAAGCCAAATATGGAATAGACAAGAGCTACTCCTTGCTCAACGAAATGGACTGAAAACCCCATATTAAACCCCTAAGAATGTACCTGACTAGTAAGTATCTTAAAACCTATGGATTGCTATGTCTCCAAAAGAGAATCAAGCGTGTGTACAGGGGCATAAACGCAGCAGTGATAGGATTGGAGAGGTTCGGTGAGCAAATGAAGACCCTTTGAAGTCATATTGCATGGTACCCATTACACGGGTCTCAACTCTCCAGGTTTAAGGTATTCTTCCTTCAGCTAAAACATGCATGTGGAACCCAGAGTATGATCAACCATGTGAACGGGAGACGTGTTCAAATATGTCTCAGTTTTCCTCCCCTGGTACTCGGGTGCAACATTCCAGACGCTTTATAACACTCTCCCGACTTGGAGAGTCAGCGCCTTTAACCTCCTGTTTGGCCCAGTTTGCAATTTCTGCGGAAGATGAACAGGAATAGCGAGAACCAATGAGAGGCTAGCTGGAGGTGTCTGGACGGGCAAATTTAACTCTCATTTCCCACCAGGAAGAGGAAATAACCAAAGGCTCAGCGTCCCGTACCGGAACCAGATTAGGGCCTGAAGCCATCCTGTGGTGTTGCGGCCAGCTCAAAAGAAAGCGAGTTGAAGAAAGGAGCCCAGGGGCACTGTAATTCACAAACCTGCAGAGTTATAAATGACAGCTATCGTCCAAAAATACACTGAAGTAAGGCTGCCAAGAGGACTTGAAAGCGGGGCAGAATTGCAGGAAACCGATTTCAGGAGGTAGACTGGAATTGCATTGAAAGCATAGGAAAAGAGGCAGAACGTCCACAATGATGCACTTGGCCAAAAAGGGTGTATGCGTTTTTTCCTGAATATATTCAGGAAAAAACGCATACGCCCTTTTTGGCCAACCAAGCAAGCTTGCAAAGGAAATCTGCACTACAATGAAGTCTCACTTCCCCCCGGTCAAAAGGGCCATCTGAAAAAAGTGTAAAATCCAGAAAGGCAGGACAGGCCATGGAGAACTGGGAGCCTTGTTATGCTGCTGGGCGGGATGTAAATTGCCAACAACCACTCGGGAGAAGTGTATGGTGTTTCCTGAAACATCTAAAAAACAAAGCAACAGAGCCTAGGGCACTGCCACTTATGGTCCTATAGCTTAGGGAAATTAAAATCAAAAAGACACAGCCACCCCAAAGTTTGGAACGGCTCTGTTTACAAGAACCTCGTTTACAGTACAAGTTCAACATCGCAGAAAGTGAAAAATGGATAAAGAAGTTGTGGTATTTACTTACAAAGCAATATCTCTCAGCAATGAAATC